>NC_062569.1:125387023-125702737 GCF_022837055.1 Prionailurus viverrinus | reverse complement strand
TAAGGGTCCATCTTCGGCTCAGGTCAGGATCTCACGGTCCATGAGTTTAAGCCCCATATCAGGCTCTGTGCTGTCAGATCAGAGCCTGGAGCCTGCTTCAGATTCTGTGTCTCCCTCTCTCTCTGCCCCTCCCCCACTCATGCTCTTCTGTCTGTCTCACTCTCAAAAATAAATAAACATTAATTTTTTTTTTAAAAATGAAAAGCCTATGTATGGAATATAAAAAATCTTTTCAAATCATATATGTAATAAGAGATTGATATCCCAAATATATGAAGAACTCACACAACAGGATAGCAAAACAAAACAATACAAAACAAAAAACCCACAAACATTCCAACTCAAAAATGGGCAGAGGATATATATATCATTTTTCCAAAGAAGACATACAGATGGCCAACATATACACGAAAAGGTGCTCCACATCACTCATCCTCAGGAAAATTCAAATCAAAACCACAATGAGATATCACCATACCTGCTGGAATGATGATTATCAAAAAGACAAGAACTAGGTGTTGATGAGAATGTGAGAAAAGGGAGTTCTTATGCACTGTTGGTGAGAGTGTAGATCAGTGTAGCCATTATGGAAAACAGCATGGAGTTTCCTCAAAAAAATTAAAAACAGAAATACCCTATGATCTAGTAACCACACCACTGGGTATTTTCACAAAGAATACAAAAACACTAACTTAAAGGAATATATGCATCCGTATGTTTATTGCAGCATTATTTACAATAGACAAATTATGGAAGCAGCCCAAGTGTCCTTCTAGGTATTTATCCAAAGAAAGCTAACTTGAAAGCTATCTTGTAAATATATATCTGTTGTCCAATATTCATTACACTATTAGTTGCAATAGCCAAGACATGGAAACAACCTAAATATCCACGAGTGGATGGGTGCCTAAAGAAAATATAACACACACACACACACACACACACACACACACACATGAATATTATTCAGCCATTTAAAAAAGGAAAAGGGAATCTTGTCATTTGCAACAACATGGATGAAACTTAAGGATATTAGGCTAAGTAAAATAAAGCCGGACAGAGAAAGACAAATACCACATGATCTCACTTATATGTGAAAACCTAAAAAACAGAAATCAATCAAACAAAAAACCTTGAACTCATAGATATGGAGAACAGATTGGTGGTTGCCCAAGGCAGAGTGTGTGGGGGAGGGAAAAAAGGGAGAAGAAGGTCAAAAAGAACAAATTTTCATTTATAAAATAAATAACTATTGGTAATGTAATTGACATAGTGACTATAGTTAATAATACTGTATTGTATATTTGAAAGTTGTTAAGAAAACAAATCTTAAAAGTATTCATTGAAAAATAAAACAAGATAATATTGTTAAGATAAATATACCCATTCCAACTGACACAACAATTAAAGGATAAGTATCTCATTTTATAGAGATGCTGATTACATTTATAAACATACAGCAAAATATATAAATTCATATTTTCTTATTCTTTGTTTCTTAAGAATGTATCTTTATGACTTATTCATATATCAATGTATGCATAAATCTCCTTCATACTTATCTACCTGAAAGGGAAATCATTCAGATTTCTTGACAAAAATAAAGTTTAGTTGAAAAGATGTGAATGGATGAACACTTTACACTGTTGATGTCACAATTCTTATATTTTATTAGGCTTTAAACTTCCTTGACATACACATTCTAAGTCATGGGCGCAAGGAACAGAATAGATGTGACAGGATAAATTTAACAGTGTTTTTCAAATGAATTACAGTTACCTGTATTGAACAATAGTACACTCTGATAGCTTACATGAACAACTGTGGTATTTACTTCATAAACACATAATTCCGTTTACATATCATATCTTTGTTTGACATATTAGCTCTTTATTGCACTATACAGATTGCCCCAAAATGTAGAGGTTGAAAACAGTAAACATTTATTATCTCACATTTTCATGAGTCAAGAACTTAGGTATAGCTGAGTTGGGTGCCCCTGTATCAAGTTCTTTGAAAGGGCTGGAATCAAGGAGCCTCAGGGCTTCGGTTTCATCTACAGGCTCCTCTGGGGGAGGATTCACTCCCAGCTCACTCAGGTGGCAGCATTCAGCTCCTCATGAAATGTTGGACCAAGGGCCTCCTCTGCTTTTCCCTGATTGTTGACCAGAGACTTCAAATGCTCACTAAATGGCCCTCTCCATAGGGCACCCAACAACATGGGAGCTTGCTTCCCTTTGAGCAAATGAAGCAGCCAGAGAGCAGTCAGGTGAGGACGATGAGAGCTACAGTCCTGTTTTAACCTGCTCTCAAAAATGAGAGCATAATTTACGTTATATTATCTTTGTTAGAAGCTAGTCACTAGGTCCAGCTTATACTCAACTAGAGGTGATATCAAAGGGTGTGTGCCAGGAACTGGTATTAAACAACTGACATTAAAAAAAAAACTTTCTTTTTTTCTCTGGCTCTCTGTCTTTCTCTGTATCTTCTCTGTCTGTCTCTTTATCATTAGGGAAGCATCAGAACTGTTGAGGAAACAAATACAAAACTATACTAATAAGAATGGAATCTTGTATGATGTGAAAGAGGTTTTGAATTAATGACATTGAGGGGGAAAATGATACTTCATATATGACAGTTCAATGTCTTTGTTATTCCAACAATAATATATAGAGATAATTACATGTTATACTATACATAGCATTAATTGCATGTTAGGTATAAGTAGATAGATAATAAATAAACAGATTCCTTTTTTTGTTGTTTTAAACAAAGCAATTATTACCATCTTAGACCTTCTGTCCTCTTGTAGTAATGCAATGACCTATTACCACAGAAACTTTTACTTTAGCTTTATTTATAACCTTCTCCCCTTTCTTTTCTTTTTAATGTTTTTATTTTTATTTTTTGAGAAAGACTGAAACAGAGCATGACAGGGGGAAGGGCAGAAAGAGAGGGAGACACAGAATCTGAAGCAGGTTCCAGGCTCTGAGCTGTCAGCACAGAGCCCGACATGAAGCTTGAGCCCATGAACCCTGAGATCATGACTTGAGCCAAAGTCTGACGCTCAACCAACTGAGCCACCCAGGCGCCCTGCCCCTACTCCTCTTTCTTGATCAGAAAGGTTTGTTCGTTGAAGTAATTTTCAAAGATTTTAAATCTGATAACCCTTACTCCTCTCCCTCCATCCCAGGTGACTTCTGGGTCTCAATGCTTATTAATAAGTCTCAATATTCTCTGTCTTGTTTTGGTCAAAAGCACAGAATTGGAATTCTGCATAATTTTCTATCACCATGGTTTTGACTAGTTACCTTGCCTGCTCCTACCGTGTCCCCTAGATGTAGAGTTCTGGCCCAAACTTGGCCACCGTCCCAGTAGGATACCTTGGGCCCTATTTCTATCAAATTTCCTTGGGATTTGTAGTCTTATCTCTATACCCTAGCTAGTGCCTTATATCTAATCTCAAACCACAATTAATGATTTGCTTATGTGCTCACTCTCAGTCTGCCATGGCTACAACTGTACACTCTCATTCCTCATAATACTTCCCAAGTTGTGAGGAACATCTGATTACACTGATTTTGCTATCCCATTGGCTACTACATCAACTGAGTAGCTTTTACGTCAGGAGTTTTTCTTTGCAAATCATCCTGTGAGTGAATCACTCTCATCCAAATCTACCATAGTCGATCCTTCCTTCTTCTTGTCTTCCATCACAAGGTAATTTCTCAGAGGTTCTAATATTCCTTATCAAAACTGACCTGCTTTAAGGTTGCATGCAATTCAACATCACCATATCATCTTTCAAGTGTGGTTTCTCTAATGGTTTTTCTCTATATGTGCCTCTGGATTTATTCTAATTTCTTCTGGTATGTTTTGCGTCATCTGAAGCTGACCATAATCACCCAGGTTACTTTTTCAGTGAACACGCTCTTTTCTTTAGTCCGTGAAAGATATGACCAAGAGGTGAGAGGGCAGGGGGAGGAAAAGAATGAGATATTTTGTCCTTGTTCCTCTCATGCTATAATTTCAAATTTCTATCAGGATTGTGTTCTTTCACAATTACAACACCTCACAGGTGCCTGTCCTGAATGGCTTAAGTTCTCTCTAAATTCTGTAAAATCATTCATCTCTTTGTTTCTTCACCCTAGGGATGGTATTATGTTCTTGCTTGCTATTGTTACTCTCCCAGAAGTTCTTTGGGTTCTTATCCCTACTGATAGCAATGTAAATTTTAATTTCATTAAAATCTCTTCACTTGAGGGTGCCTGGGTGGCTCAGTCAGTTAAGCGTCCGACTTCAGCTGAGGTCATGATCTAGTCAGTAAGTTTGAGCCCCGTGTCAGGGTCTGTGCAGACAGCTCAGAGCCTGGAGCCTGCTTTGGATTCTGCGTCTCCCTCCCACTAATGCTTTGTCTCTGTCTTTCAAAAATAAATAAATGTTAAAAAAGAAAAAAGGAAAAACAATCTATTCAGTTAAATCCTGAATGGAGCCTCTTGTCTATCTAGAATGTTTAATACAACACCTATAGCTGAACAATACTGTAGAGGTTACCTGAAGCAATAGAGCAAAATAGATGAATCAACAGTTTTTGAAATTATTTATTTTCCTGTGTACTAAAAATTGCTGTGTCCCCCTCTTGCCAAATTTGGGATGTTTTCAGCCTGTTTTATCAAATGTTTACTCTGTACTTCATACTGTCTTCTCTCCTGCTGGGATTCCAATGACACCAAGGTTAAACCCACTGCTATTTTTCTACAGCCTCCAGATCATCTGCTATTTTGTTTTCCTTTTCTTGTCATACTGGATAATTTTTATTTATCTATCTTCAAATTTCTTGGTTTTCTTCTGTTTATATTCATCATGATCTGGACTCTTCCATGGATTTTTAAAATTATTTTATTTTATCCCATTTGCTTCTAAAGTTTACATTTGATTCTCTTTTATGCATTCTATTTGTCTGTAAGAGGGGCTATCTTTCTATTGGTTTCAAGAGTATGCGTTGATTTCTTGGAACATAGTCATAGTGACTACTTTAGAGTCTTTGGCTAATGATTCCAACATCTGTTTGACCTCAAAGTGAGTGTTTGTTGATTATTTTGTCCCTTGAAAATTGTTGTGATGGTTTTATATTTTTCATATGTTAACTGCTATTGTATTGCACCCTGGACATTTTAAATATTATGTTATGTCTCTGATTATTATGTGAATCCTATGAGGAATTTTTGTTTGTTTTATTTCAGCATGTCATCAAACAAGTTAGGTTCAGGCCATAGTTTCTACCACCTTCTATGGGCTATGGTTCCAATGTCAGTTCAGTTTACAAATCCTTTCAATGCTGTTCAATATCTGTCCAGCGTATCTGCCACCTAGTGGTTAGTCTGGGGCCTGAAAGGTGATCTGCATCATAGGTGTGTTTTCACATCCTTTGTTCAGATCCACATATATGAAACTCAGGTGTGAGCCAAAGAGCTTATACACAACTTTTTGGAACTGCTTTTTTGACCTTCCTTCCCTCGACAACCTTCCCAATATTTTCCCAGATGCCATCCTTTTGGGTATATTGAACAGTAATTGAGGGCTTTGTCTTCCCCACTCTGCCACATGCTTCCCATGACATTTCTGTTCTGCAACCAAGCAGCAAGAAGATAAGAAGAAGGGGGAAAAAGCTGTAGAATGTTCCCCATGCTCTGTCTTCTTGTCAGAGAGACACTCCCTGCTCAGCCGCCATTGCCATCCCTACTGCTGGAGCCAAGGAATTCTTTAGCAGCTGGGGAAGAAAGAACAGAAAACCAAGGATTTCTCCCATTCTCTCTCATCTTAGGGCCACCATTTCCACTTTCATGGGGAATAAAGAGTTCACATAGGACACTTACTGCATGCAGTCAGTGCCAAGTTCCAATTTTTAGTTTCTATTGTAATCTAAGATAGGAGATATTGAAGGAAATTTACCACTGATTCAGTGGTACTTTGGGTTTATACTTTCCTTCCACAATCCATTTGATACGATTTATTTTTCATAGTACTTAGGTAGCTCTTCCATACATTCTGTCTGGAGATTTTGACTGTATTCAGTGAGAGATTTAGGTTAGAGTCTGCTTACTACATCTTGACTAGAGCAGAGACTATATAATAGATTTTAATTATATCATTCATACACATTTAAAAAGAAGCAGTAGTCAGTATGATCTTGTCTAGATTCATTGAGATTATGACATTGAAACCCAGCTTCTTGCTATCATTGCTAGTGTCACTAAACTTGCTACATGAGGAGCATCTGGCAATGTCTGATGTTAAGACAGCCAATGGATGGTGGCTCCCGGAAACCTTGATATCTGAAAATAGTTTATGAGGACTATAATATAGACTATTAGGAATTTTATTTATTTATTTTTAATGTATATTTATTTATTTTTGGAAAGAGAGAGAGAGAGAGAGAGAGACACCAAGCGCATGAACCAGGGAGGGGCAAAGTGAGGGAGAGAGAGAATCCCAAGCAGTCCCCATGCTGTTAGCATAGAACCTGACATGGGTCTCAATCTTATCAACCAGGAGATCACAACCTGAGCTGAAATCAAGAGTTCATCACTTAAACAACTGAGCCACTCAGGCAACCCGAGACTATTTCGGCTATTTTAAAAAAGCATTGATTTGTAAGGAACAATCAGCAGTTTCAGACTGGTTCTGAATATTCACCTCACAACTGTAATCCAGCTCCCCTTTCTGTCTTCTGTCTAATTCCCTCATTAGTATACCACTCTCTTGGCCACTCTAACTGGACAGACATAACAGACTACGTTTATTTAATTTGTTTCTCAGAGTTCTCTCTCCCAAAGAGAAGCATCTTTAATCTGACAGTCTACGGTTTTCCAAACAGCAAAGCAGTTTGGCCACTCAGCAAAAGCCCAAGAATCAGTGAAAACATAACAAAGTTCATCACAGGGTCCCATAGGCTCAACTATGAGAGGAGACTTGAGCCATGCCAACTGAATAGAGTGATGATGCCCACTTTTGCTTTTTCATAACTGGCACCAAAACTAAAAATCCACAACATCTCCATTTACAGATATTTAAAAGTCACAGGAGACTTTGAGGCTGTGGGACTTCAAACGAACTACCATGTTTTTATAGGCAGGTATTCTCAATCATAGTAATCCACTCTAAATTTAAGGAAGAGAGAAATACAGGCACATAGTACATAAGTTTCTATTAGAATTCAAATTTGGAAGTAACAATAATACACTGATGTAGACTACAGTGACCCTACCCAATAGGTCACATTAACCTCCTTCTTTTCTGCACATGTCACCCAAACCCCATCAATTGGGGTGTATTCACATCACACCCAATATTATTTGAGAAAGTATATCCAACTTATCAATGAAAATTTTGAATCCTTCTTCTCCCTTAAGTTTTTCCAGCATACTCATATCCATGCATATAACTCTGGGCTCCTAGGGGACAGAGTCATTGGCTATACTCCTCATCATCTTTTTAATTAAGCAATAGGTGTCAGGGTAGAGGTGAGTAAGGGATCATAAAATACAAAAAGACAAAATGAAACTGCACTAATATCAAAGAATATTTATTTTCAGTTACAAGTGGTGCAATAGTTTCTCAGAAACCAAACTTCTAAAGTTTATAGTCTACCTAAAGCTAGTAATTGGACAGCAAGGCTCTCCTGGATGACAATGTTTATTTTACCTTCGGAGAGTCCTTAATTCAATAGCCACAGAAACACAGATTTCCACTCATGGCAATGGGATTTGCACTCCTTGTCTAACTCAGTCGTGACTCATAAAGCAATGATATTATTTGAGTCTAACTTAATTGGGGACAACAGATGCCCTATTTCTAAATAATTTCTAATTTCTCAGTCAGTTAAAACATAATGGCTAGAGGAGTTTTCCAGGGAAGTGAGGCTTCCAGTTATTATTTATCTAGATTTCTACACATTGATTTTTTTCATTTTTCAATGGATCACCTTCATCAGCATTGTAAACACAATCTGAGACTGTAAGAACCTGAACACTAGTCAATTTCTCATCTATGGTTTCCCATGCGTGTTTGCCGTAGATGTATCTCCCCCAGATGGCCAAAGTTCCCTCATAGCAGCTGGGATCCACTGAAAAATTTCTGAAACCTTTTGTTATCATCTTCAAATGTATCTAAGATTGATAAGATAGAATATAGTACAGGCTTAATGGCAAAATGGTCCATCTATTTGTGTTCATCCTTAACAAACTCTATATTCCCTGCCCCATTCATATCCCATGTTAGTTAGCTAAAATTCTAAAAAGTCACTTGTTTTAATTTATATAGATCTTGACTTTCTCTTCTTTCATGCTAGGGTAAGTGTGTATCTATAACTCTTGTCTGAAAGCGAATGGAAACTCCCACTAATCAGAACAGATTTAAATACTAATTGTTACAAGGGGAAAGATTCAAGGCTAACCATTAAATTTGTGCAGAAGTTTCCCTGCCCAAAAGAGGATTAGGCACAATCAGGATACTGTTCAGGTAGCCATCTTTGAGCCTACTTTCAGACACTTGACCCTGAACCCTTTTCCCCAGTCCCTCTACAATAAGAGGCAATAAGTGGAGATCCCCTTATTTCCCAGTTGCCCATACTCATTGCTCAGTATATTCACTATTGATACCTATTGACTTTCCTCTTATTCATCAAACAAGGCCCTCATAATTCCTCTTTCAGGAGGCCATCATTGTTAGCATCTCATCCCTGTCTCCAAAATTATTATGACCGGACAATGGTCTTAGATTTTACCCATTATGCAAATAAACAAGTAAGCCTACTATCGTTTCATACATGCTGGCACAAATATATGATTCCTGGGTCAGAACAAAACGGTTGATGACTAGGAATAGCAGATTTTGATCTGCTTTGATTAGCTTATTAGTTGCAAGTCTGTTGTGGTGCTTTAGTAGTTACTTTGAGTTTATTGTGCACCTCTTTAATTTCACACAATTAAGGTGTTATATTATAATAATTAATGTAATTTAATTATAGTGTAAATACCCTCACCCCTCTCAGCCTTTGTGTAGTTGCCTAGATAATAGTTTAATATGTTTCCCCATATATATATATATATATATAAAGGTATATATATATACACATATATATCCATTTTATATTTATTATGTCTATATTACTATTATAATTACATGTTATAACTTATGTAGATATTATTATTATGTATTATAAATCCCATACTATGTTGTTATTATTTCTGTTCAAATATTGAATTAAATATATTTAAGCAATAAGAAAAAAAATAAAAACAGTTAAAATTTCTGTTCCTCTTCACTCCTCTGTGTAGATACATGTTGCTTCCAGTTGAAAGTCTTCCTTTAACATTTCTTACAGTGAATGTCAGGTGATAAATTCTTTCAGTTCTTGTATGCCTCCAAATATTTTTATTTTGTCTTCATTTTTGGAAGGTCAATTTGCTGGTCACTGACCTTTAAGTTGACAATTGTTTCTTCTTTAAACAGTTTAAAGATATTGCTGAACTCTCTTTTTGCTTGCATTGCTTCCAATGATATATGCAATCGTTCTTTTAATTGTTACTTTGGACATGTGTTCTCTTTCATGGATGCTGTTAAAATTTTCTGTCACTGATTTTCCTAATATAATTGTGAAGTGCCTTAGTGTAGTTTTCTTCATGTTCTTAATAATTAGGGTTCCACCCAAAAGAATTTCCCCTTCTATGCTTTTGTCTGAAATCTGCCTCAATGGCATAAGCTAAAGCAATCATAGTCCCTACCTCATTTGTTTGCCATCTTGTAGGATACACTGTCCGTTGTTTCCTGATGTACAATGTTACAATCTACCCATTCATCAAAAGTTTTATAAATTGTTTCCATATTTCTTTTTTTTTTCTTTTTTCAGGTAGGAAGGTAAATTTGGCACCTATTTCCATCTCGGCTAGAAGTGGACCTTTATCTGATTTTGATTCTTATAACATACATATGAGTTTCTTATTATTATTTTCACTTTACAAATATGGAAACTGTAGCACAGAGATTAATTTGTAGCATTAATCAGAAATTTAGTTAAAAATAACAAAACCCAAAACCCGTTTAAGGAAAAAGAACATAAAACTTAGGAAACATATTTTAAGAATTATATTTTACCTAGGTTGATCACTCTATTGATCATTTTATTTAATTTTTTATTTATAGCAAACAGTTATAAAATTATTCCTAGAGTTCATTAAAATACTATTATTTCATTAGAACCAATGGTCTCTATCGATATTCAACGTCTGAATTGAAGAAATGTGAGAGAAGTTGTTTGTGTGTGTGTAACCCCCAAATTAAAGAAAATATGAAGATATAAACAATTTATAATATCCATGATGGTATTATGTTTTATACCCTAAACCATATGAATTTTTGCCATAACGGAGATCTTCACTTTAAACTTTTTTCTTTGCTTAAGCCAGAGAAATGAGTCATAATGTCTCAAGGTCTCTTACACATCTGTCATAAAGAGAAAAGTATTGATATTCACTGATTTGTAATGAAGACAGTGTCAATATTTAACTTCTACCTCTTGGATGGAAATGTCTTTGCAAAGCAAATGTGTTACACAAAATACTAAGAAAAAGAAACTTGAGTTCTTCAAGTTCCTGCCTAATTCATGACATGGAAACTGGAGGAAAACATCACTTATCTGGGATATGGCTGGTGCAGTTCTTAGAATGTAATAATGTCAGGGTCTCCATCAGGTTAGAATTCAGTGTACATTGGGGTTAGATAACTGTTATCAAGAGCATTCAAAACCTAGAACAGACATTTCAAAGCAAGAAAAAAAAATGAACAGGAAGGCACAGTCTGTAATACACTTAGATTTTACTTATTTAACAAATATGTACTGGCTTCTTACTCTGTTTCATGAACGCTGTTACTAAGTCCTTGGATTAGAAGATTCACTGAAAATAGTTGAGAATTAAGATCCAAATCCATTTGATAGTCTTATTGCCAAGAAGTTTCTAAGACTATAGGAAATGTCATCCACTTATGACAAACATATATTCTATGTGGCAGCCAAGTAATTCTCATTCACACAGAAATATCCCTGAGTGGCAAATCCAGAGAGTATCCATTTTACTTGATAATAGTTTAGTTTCTTAAATTGTATTTTGGTTATGTGTGTGTGTGTGTGTGTGTGTGTGTGTGTGTGTGTATCCATTTTACTTGATCCATTTTACTTGATAATAGTTTAGTTTATTTTTTTAATTTTTTTTAACGTTTTATTTATTTTTGAGACAGAGAGAGACACAGCATGAATGGGGGAGGGGCAGAGAGAGAGGGAGACACAGAATCGGAAGCAGGCTCCAGGCTCTGAGCCATCAGCCCAGAGCCCTACGCGGGGCTCGAACTCACGGACGGGGAGATCGTGACCTGGCTGAAGTTGGACGCTTAACCGACTGTGCCACCCAGGCGCCCCAATAGTTTAGTTTCTTTAATTGTATTTAGTGTGTGTGTGTGTGTGTGTGTGTGTGTGTGTGGTATATATATATATATGTATATGTATATATATATATATATACCAATGTATATATATAACCAAATGTATATATATAACCAAATGTGTGTGTGTATATATATAGTATATATATATACACACACACATATACATTGTATTTTTTATTGTTGAAGATAAAAAAAAACAGTTGACAGGATGCAGCATTTGAGACTAAGGGGGTAGAAGTTTCATTTAAAGTGGGGGTTTTGAGGCACTTGGGTGGTTCAGTCAGTAAAGTGTCTGATTCTTGATTTTGTCCTAGGTCATGATCTCAAGGTTCATGAGTTCAAGACCTAACATCGGGTTTTGCACTGACAGTGCGGAGCTTGCTTCAGATTCTCTCTCTCTCTCTCTCTCTCTCTCTCTCTCTCTCTGCTCTTCCCCTGCTCTCTCTCTCAAAATAAATAAGCATTAAAAAATTTAAAAAATAAATAAGGTGGGGGTTTTGTTAAGGAGTCTTCCTTATGACAAGAGCTGCTTAGAACAGCTGATGATTTTTGGAAAAAAAATGAGGAAGTTTCTGTTGAAGATTTGGTGAATGGGTTTTCTATGCTTACTTATTTGCCAAAATATATTTTCCATACAGCAAACTGGGAGTCCTTTTGTTTCAAACTCCACTAAGATTTCTCTAGTCTCCAGTCTCTACCTTAGTTATCACCTCTTCTTTCTCAAGAAGGGTTTAAAATATCTACAGAAAAATTGTCAAAAGTCTAAGGTAGCCTTTTTTTTAAAGGATTTTGTTTTTTAGAGGAATTACAGCTTTACAGAAAAACTGCATAGACTGTAGAGAAAATTCTCACATACCCTATTCTGTCTCACCATTCCTAGTTTCCTTTATAATATCTCCCATAGTTTTCTACAACTGATTAACTAATATGTATTCATTTATTATTAATTAAAGTACATAGTTGACATTAAGGTTCACTGTTGTACCATTCTGTGGGTTTTGACAAATGCATAACGCCATGTATCCATCATTGGAGTCTCATACAGAATAGTTTTGTCACCCTAAAAATGCCTTGAGCTCCACCTGTTCCTCTCCCCCTGCTTTTGCCTGAACTTCTGGCAACCACTAATCTTTTTATTGCCCCTATATATTTTTTTTTGCTTTTCCAGAATGTCATATAGTTAGAAGCAAAGTTTATCGCCCTGTAGATTGACTTCTTTAATTTATCAATATGCATAAGATTCTCTCAGGTCATTTTGTGGCTTGACAGATTTTTTTAAAGAATATTCCATTGATTGCATGGATGCACCACAGTTTGTTTAACCCTTCACTTGTTGAAGAACTTTCCTGCTTCCAATTTTTGGCAATTTTTTAAAGCTGCTATAAACATACATGTGCAGGCTTTTGTGTGAACAGGAGTCTTCAACTGATTTGGGTAAATAGGAGTGTCCTTGCTGGATCTTAGGGTATGCCCTTGTTTACCTTTGCAAGAACCTTTTCAACTGCCTTCCAGAGTAACTAACATTTTGTATTCTCAGCAGCAATGAGTAAGTTTTACTGCTTCACATTCTCCTCAGCATTTGGTGTGTTAGTGCCTCAGATTTTAGCTATCTGAATAGGTGTGTAATAGTATTTGATTGTGGTATTCATTTACAATTCCCTAATAAATATGATGTTTAACATCTTTTCCAATGCTTATTTGCCATTTATATATATTATTCAGTGAATAGTCTTGATTGTGTACATTTTTAAAAAGCTCTATAATATAGTCTATGAAAAGTATCCTTGGTCTCGCCCTCCACAAATAATGATGATCTGTTGGAATATCAGACCATCTTTTTTAAGGATGGGATGTATTTCAGTTTGAAAAAAGTGAAGCAGTTATTTGGAGACCACAGGGTAAACTATAGCTGATGACAAATGCGATTTTTACACCACATCTGTCTTCTCTTTCTACTGAACGCTAAACTAGAATAAATTGCTTAGCCTCGTCCCAGTTAGATGAAGCCTCTGACTGAGTTCTAACCAATAAAAGATGAGTGGATGTAGTGTCAGACCCTTCCATGTCAAGCCTGTAAGACTCCACTATAAGAACCACTACTGGTTTTCTCTGCTAGATGGACATTGGTTAACTTTGAGTCAAACATTGAAGACGGCAAAGCCTCAATAAGCCTGGGGTTCTGAACAACTGTGTGAACCAATATCGCACTATGACACATCACTACCATACCCACCACATGGACAGTGATGGGACCTTGTGTAAGCAAGAAGTAAACGTCTATTGTATTAATAATTGGGATCTGAAGGTTCACTTGTTATAACATCTGGAGATACCCTACATGTACAAGGGTCCACCCCTTCAAGGATATTCAGAAAAAGTTGCTTGAATAGACAAACTTGTTTTCATACATGAGAGGCTTTTTCATTTATTTTCATGCCACATTTTCTTTGATAATTTTAAGAGATTCAACATCGGTCGGCGGCAAGATGGCGGCTTAGGAGGACGCTGGGCTCACCGCACGTCCTGCTGATCACTTAGATTCCATCTACATCTGCCTAAATAACCCAGAAAACCGCCAGAGGATTAGCAGAACGGAGTTGCCGGAGCCAAACGCAGACGAGAGGCCCACGGAAGAGGGTAGGAAGGGCGGCGAGGCGGTGCGCGCTCCACGGACTGGCGGGAGGGAGCCGGGGCGGAGGGGCGGCTCGCCGGCCAAGCACAGCCACCGAGTCTGGCTTGCAAAAGCGGAGGGGCCTGACGGACTGTGTTCCCACAACAAGCGCGACTTAGCGTCTGGGAGGTCATTAGTTAACAGCTCTGCTCGGAAAGCGGGAAGGCTGGAGGACAAAGGGAGGGAGAGCTGCTGAGCCCCCTGACAACAGAGCTCAGTTTGGTGGGGAACAAAGGCGCTCGCCAGCGCCATCTCCCCCGCCCATCCCCCAGCCGAAATCCCAAAGAGAACCTGTTCCTGCCGGGGAACTTGCTCACTCCGCGCAAACACCCAACTCTGCGCTTCGGCGGAGCCAAACCTCCGGCATTGGATCTGACTCCCTCCCGCTGCCACAGGGCCCCTCCTGAAGTGGATCACCTAAGGAGAAGCGATCTAAGCCTGCCCCTCCTGCCCCCGAGCACCTTGCCTACCCACCCCAGCTAATACGCCAGATCCCCAGCATCACAAGCCTGGCACGGTGCAAGTAGCCCAGACGAGCCACACCACCCCACAGTAAATCCCGCCCCTAGGAGAGGGGAAGAGAAGGCACACACCAGTCTGACTGTGGCCCCAGCGGTGGGCTGGGGGCAGACATCAGGTCTGACTGCGGCCCCGCCCACCAACTCCAGTTATACACTACAGCACAGGGGAAGTGCCCTGCAGGTCCGCACCACTCCAGGGACTATCCAAAATGACCAAGCGGAAGAACTCCCCTCAGAAGAATCTCCAGGAAATAACAACAGCTAATGAGCTGATCAAAAAGGATTTAAATAATATAACAGAAAGTGAATTTAGAATAATAGTCATAAAATTAATCGCTGGGCTTGAAAACAGTATACAGGACAGCAGAGAATCTCTTGCTACAGAGATCAAGGGACTAAGGAACAGTCACGAGGAGCTGAAAAACGCTTTAAACGAAATGCATAACAAAATGGAAACCACCACAGCTCGGCTTGAAGAGGCAGAGGAGAGAATAGGTGAACTAGAAGATAAAGTTATGGAAAAAGAGGAAGCTGAGAAAAAGAGAGATAAAAAAATCCAGGAGTATGAGGGGAAAATTAGAGAACTAAGTGATACACTAAAAAGAAATAATATACGCATAATTGGTATCCCAGAGGAGGAAGAGAGAGGGAAAGGTGCTGAAGGGGTACTTGAAGAAATCATAGCTGAGAACTTCCCTGAACTGGGGAAGGAAAAAGGCGTTGAAATCCAAGAGGCACAGAGAACTCCCTTCAGACGTAACTTGAATCGATCTTCTGCACGACATATCATAGTGAAACTGGCAAAATACAAGGATAAAGAGAAAATTCTGAAAGCAGCAAGGGGTAAGCGTGCCCTCACATATAAAGGGAGACCTATAAGACTCGTGACTGATCTCTCTTTTGAAACTTGGCAGGCCAGAAAGAATTGGCACGAGATTTTCAGGGTGCTAGACAGAAAAAATATGCAGCCGAGAATCCTTTATCCAGCAAGTCTGTCATTTAGAATAGAAGGAGAGATAAAGGTCTTCCCAAACAAACAAAAACTGAAGGAATTTGTCACCACTAAACCAGCCCTACAAGAGATCCTAAGGGGGACCCTGTGAGACAAAGTCCCAGAGACATCACTACAAGCATAAAACATACAGACATCACAATGACTCTAAACCCGTATCTTTCTATAATAACACTGAATGTAAATGGATTAAATGCGCCAACCAAAAGACACAGGGTATCAGAATGGATAAAAAAACAAGACCCATCTATTTGCTGTCTACAAGAGACTCATTTTAGACCTGAGGACACCTTTAGATTGAGAGTGAGGGGATGGAGAACTATTTATCATGCGACTGGAAGCCAAAAGAAAGCTGGAGTAGCCATACTTATATCAGACAAACTAGACTTTAAATTAAAGGCTGTAACAAGAGATGAAGAAGGACATTATATAATAGTTACAGGGTCTATCCATCAGGAAGAGCTAACAATTATAAATGTCTATGCACCGAATACCGGAGCCCCCAAATATATAAAACAATTACTCATCAACATAAGCAACCTTATTGATAAGAATGTGGTAATTGCAGGGGACTTTAATACACCACTTACAGAAATGGATAGATCATCTAGACACACGGTCAATAAAGAAACAAGGGCCCTGAATGAGACATTGGATCAGATGGACTTGACAGATATATTTAGAACTCTGCATCCCAAAGCAACAGAATATACTTTCTTCTCGAGTGCACATGGAACATTCTCCAAGATAGATCATATACTGGGTCACAAAACAGCCCTTCATAAGTTTACAAGAATTGAAATTATACCATGCTTACTTTCAGACCACAATGCTATGAAGCTTGAAATCAACCACAGAAAAAAGTCTGGAAAACCTCCAAAAGCATGGAGGTTAAAGAACACCCTACTAACGAATGAGTGGGTCAACCAGGCAATTAGAGAAGAAATTAAAAAATATATGGAAACAAATGAAAATGAAAATACAACAATCCAAACGCTTTGGGACGCAGCAAAGGCAGTCCTGAGAGGAAAATACATTGCAATCCAGGCCTATCTCAAGAAACAAGAAAAATCCCAAATACAAAATCTAACAGCACACCTAAAGGAACTAGAAGCAGAACAGCAAAGGCAGCCTAAGCCCAGCAGAAGAAGAGAAATAATAAAGATCAGGGCAGAAATAAACAATATAGAAACTAAAAAAACTGTAGAGCAGATCAACGAAACCAAGAGTTGGTTTTTTGAAAAAATAAACAAAATTGACAAACCTCTAGCCAGGCTTCTCAAAAAGAAAAGGGAGATGACCCAAATAGATAAAAATCGTGAATGAAAATGGAATTATTACAACCAATCCCTCAGAGATACAAACAATTATCAGGGAATACTATGAAAAATTATATGCCAACAAACTGGACAACCTGGAAGAAATGGACAAATTCCTGAACAACCACACTATTCCAAAACTCAATCAGGAGGAAATAGAAAGCTTGAACAGACCCATCACCAGCGAAGAAATTGAATCGGTTATCAAAAATCTCCCAACAAATAAGAGTCCAGGACCAGATGGCTTCCCAGGGGAGTTCTACCAGACGTTTAAAGCAGAGATAATACCTATCCTTCTCAAGCTATTCCAAGAAATAGAAAGGGAAGGAAAACTTCCAGACTCATTCTATGAAGCCAGTATTACTTTGATTCCTAAACCAGACAGAGACCCAGTAAAAAAAGAGAACTACAGGCCAATATCCCTGATGAATATGGATGCAAAAATTCTCAATAAGGTACTAGCAAATCGAATTCAACGGCATATAAAAAGAATTATTCACCATGATCAAGTGGGATTCATTCCTGGGATGCAGGGCTGGTTCAACATTCGCAAATCAATCAACGTGATACATCACATTAACAAAAAAAAAGAGAAGAACCATATGATCCTGTCAATCGATGCAGAAAAGGCCTTCGACAAAATCCAGCACCCTTTCTTAATAAAAACCCTTGAGAAAGTCGGGATAGAAGGAACATACTTAAAGATCATAAAAGCCATTTATGAAAAGCCCACAGCTAACATCATCCTCAACGAGGAAAAACTGAGAGCTTTTTCCCTGAGATCAGGAACACGACAAGGATGCCCACTCTCACCGCTGCTGTTTAACATAGTGCTGGAAGTTCTAGCATCAGCAATCAGACAACAAAAGGAAATCAAAGGCATCAAAATTGGCAAAGATGAAGTCAAGCTTTCGCTTTTTGCAGATGACATGATATTATACATGGAAAATCCGATAGACTCCACCAAAAGTCTGCTAGAACTGATACAGGAATTCAGCAAAGTTTCAGGCTACAAAATCAATGTACAGAAATCAGTTGCATTC
This sequence comes from Prionailurus viverrinus, assembly GCF_022837055.1. Taxonomy (NCBI): domain Eukaryota; kingdom Metazoa; phylum Chordata; class Mammalia; order Carnivora; family Felidae; genus Prionailurus; species Prionailurus viverrinus. The sequence continues at coordinate 125,684,672 of NC_062569.1, read as the reverse complement.
TTATACACTAACAATGAAGCAACAGAAAGACAAATAAAGAAACTGATCCCATTCACAATTGCACCAAGAAGCATAAAATACCTAGGAATAAATCTAACCAAAGATGTAAAGGATCTGTATGCTGAAAATTATAGAAAGCTTATGAAGGAAATTGAAGAAGATTTAAAGAAATGGAAAGACATTCCCTGCTCATGGATTGGAAAAATAAATATTGTCAAAATGTCAATACTACCCAAAGCTATCTACACATTCAATGCAATCCCAATCAAAATTGCACCAGCATTCTTCTCGAAACTAGAACAAGCAATCCTAAAATTCATATGGAACCACAAAAGGCCCCGAATAGCCAAAGGAATTTTGAAGAAGAAGACCAAAGCAGGAGGCATCACAATCCCAGACTTTAGCCTCTACTACAAAGCTGTCATCATCAAGACAGCATGGTATTGGCACCAAAACAGACACATAGACCAATGGAATAGAATAGAAACCCCAGAACTAGACCCACAAACGTATGGCCAACTCATCTTTGACAAAGCAGGAAAGAACATCCAATGGAAAAAAGACAGCCTCTTTAACAAATGGTGCTGGGAGAACTGGACAGCAACATGCAGAAGGTTGAAACTAGACCACTTTCTCACACCATTCACAAAAATAAACTCAAAATGGATAAAGGACCTAAATGTGAGACAGGAAACCATCAAAACCTTAGAGGAGAAAGCAGGAAAAGACCTCTCTGACCTCAGCCGTAGCAATCTCTTACTGGACACATCCCCAAAGGCAAGGGAATTAAAAGCAAAAGTGAATTACTGGGACCTTATGAAGATAAAAAGCTTCTGCACAGCCAAGGAAACAACCAACAAAACTAAAAGGCAACCAACGGAATGGGAAAAGATATTCGCAAATGACATATCGGACAAAGGGCTAGTATCCAAAATCTATAAAGAGCTCACCAAACTCCACACCCGAAAAACAAATAACCCAGTGAAGAAATGGGCAGAAAACATGAATAGACACTTCTCTAAAGAAGACATGCGGATGGCCAACAGGCACATGAAAAGATGTTCAGCGTCGCTCCTTATCAGGGAAATACAAATCAAAACCACACTCAGGTATCACCTCACGCCAGTCAGAGTGGCCAAAATGAACAAATCCGGAGACTATAGATGCTGGAGAGGATGTGGAGAAACGGGAACCCTCTTGCACTGTTGGTGGGAATGCAAATTGGTGCAGCCGCTCTGGAAAGCAGTGTGGAGGTTCCTCAGAAAATTAAAAATAGACCTACCCTATGACCCAGCAATAGCACTGCTAGGAATTTATCCAAGGGATACAGGAGCACTGATGCATAGGGCCACGTGTACCCCAATGTTCATAGCAGCACTCTCAACAATAGCCAAATTATGGAAAGAGCCTAAATGTCCATCAACTGATGAATGGATAAAGAAATTGTGGTTTATATACACAATGGAATATTACGTGGCAATGAGAAAAAATGAAATATGGCCTTTCGTAGCAACGTGGATGGAACTGGAGAGTGTGATGCTAAGTGAAATAAGCCATACAGAGAAAGACAGATACCATATGGTTTCACTCTTATGTGGATCCTGAGAAACTTCACAGGAACCCATGGGGGAGGGGAAGGAAAAAAAAAAAAAAAAAGAGGTTAGAATGGGAGAGAGCCAAAGCATAAGAGACTTAAAAACTGAGAACAAACTGAGGGTTGATGGGGGGTGGGAGGGAGGAGAGGGTGGGTGATGGGTATTGAGGAGGGCACCTTTTGGGATGAGCACTGGGTGTTGTATGGAAACCAATTTGTCAATAAATTTCATAAAAAAAAAAAAAAAAAAAAAAAAAAAAAAAAAAAAAAGAGATTCAACATCAATAAACTATGAACAGAAAAACAAAGCAAAGCAAGTGAATTATTGACGGGTTTAATCAAACACTTGTATGTCAACTGAGGTCACTATGTCTATTAAGATCTTGATAAAATGGGCTAAATTTCCCTTGTAAATGGTCATATAGCATCCTAAGATCTCTGCAAAATCTAAGGGTCTTATGCCACTTGATGACCTCTAAGCTTATTGATAACCTTCAAGCTCGTAATTCTGTTAATTTACTTCAATGTATTAATCATATTTTTCTAGTATTTTTTCCTCAAGATGTATAATCAAAGGAATAATGTAAACTATTTCTTTAATACATGCACAGGTAGTCTTATATGCATATATGAGCTCACACCCACCCACATGCAAATATACATACTCTCACTCAAAGTCTCTATATGTAAGCGGACTTCACTGAAGGTTTAGAACAATAACTAAAGCACAGAAAATGTAGAAAATTAATTATAAGACTCCCTATTTATTGAAGTTAATTCAGCCATCTTACCACCATGAATTTTTACTTCCATGTTCATATCACACCAAAGATAACCTCATACCCTTGTCACCTTTTTGAGTCCTTTTTTATTCTTCTCTCTGTGTGTCTTCCTTTTGATTCCAAAGAAATTTAGACTTTTCTCTGTTTTACCCTCTTTTCCCAGACTCTAGCTTTTTATACATTCATGGACTATCATATTATCTTTCTAAACAAGACAATGTTTTTCCTGTGGATGTGCCAGAACAAATTAATTAATATTACTACACATTTAAGAACAGTTATAAAAAAATAATCTAGCTGCACATATTGAAATAGCACATTACTCTAAAATACTTGGTTTATTCTTTATTTTGAATGCTAATGAAAACATAATTGCATAATAAATGTAATATTTATTTAAAAGTTTTATTCTTGACTTCTTAAAATCAGGCTCATAAAACTATAGTAAATACCCTTTCAAATGCATAAAGACACTACCTATATGTGACAATGGTTAAATTAATTTATGAAAAAGTCATTCTTTCATTTTATTATAAAAGATCAGCTAAGGAGCAATGAAATTTAGTAAACTGTGTGTATCCTGTAAGTTTTCTTATCAGGAAATGTCAAGCTACAGTTAAGACACAGAAGACAAAGTGAGAAAAGTATAAAGATTCATGAGAATACCAGGTAATTGTTAATGACAGCAGACAGGCCTTACCAGTGTTCACTATTTTGCCTTTTGTCTCCATTCTGAGGATTTGAGTGAAGGCTTTTGTGGTTATGTACTGCATAACGCTCATTCATAGATACTAACTGGAAAGAGCTATTTTTCAAATTCTGTACATGTAAGCTCTAGTGGTTTGAGATTTTTTTTCCATGTTGTTCTAAAATCTTGGCATCCATAAAAGATGTTCAAAACTCCATGATACAGTTGACTGACAGGTACTTCTCTGCCAAATTTCAGTAGATGTTCCTTTGGGATGGCACACATTTTAAAAGATAAGGTTTTTATGATATCTAACTGGGAGCAAAGGAAGAACCATTGGTGGTTAAAGAGGTCCAATCGGAGAAAGCTCACACACATCCCCTCAACCAAATGTCTCCACCATCCTGCCCAGAAAAAGCAATTCCCACTATTTGAATCATTCACCAGGAATAAGACAGTAACTTCGCAGGAAATTTCTAAACAGTAATCCATGAATCTTTATGGGCTATTATCTCACATAATATACACTTACACAGATATATTTTAATGCTATGTGGTGGGGGGCCAAGTTGGAGGCATGAAACAAATGTTGGACGTCCAAGTGGGAAGAGCAGACAATGCTGTGTGTGCACACTTTGATTACCTAAGAGGTAGTATGGAATAATAAACAAATTGAGGGCGAAAGGTGGGGACTTAATTCTAAAATCATAACAAGTTAGCATAGTATTTTTTCTATCACAGCTGCCTAGTTGTTTTGTTTTTTTTCCCCCCTATGGTAGCTTCATTCTGGGATACAGGCTAAATTATCCAAAAAATTCAGGCACCTAGGTGGCTTAGTCAGTTGAACATCCAACTTCCGCTCAGGTCATAATCCTGTGGTCTGTGAGTTCCAGCCCCACATCAGGCTCTGTGCTGACAGCTCAGAGCCTGGAGGATGCTTCGGATTCTGTGTCTCCCTCTCTCTCTTCCCCTCCCCTGCTCATGCTCTGTCTCTCTCTCTCTCTCTCTCTCTGTCAAAAATAAATACACATTAAAAAATTTTACAAATCCAAAATAATACATAAAATTATGTATTTGAATAATTAAATTTACCAAATTGGATGTGGGGAAAGTAAATCCACAAAAATCAACTTTTATACGTATATCCTATCAATAGATAGACAAAATTTGAAAATAGTATGCTATTTTTTTTTAATTTTTTTTTTCAACGTTTATTTATTTTTGGGACAGAGAGAGACAGAGCATGAATGGGGGAGGGGCAGAGACAGAAGGAGACACAGAATCGGAAACAGGCTCCAGGCTCCGAGCCATCAGCCCAGAGCCTGACGCGGGGCTCAAACTCACGGACCGCGAGATCGTGACCTGGCTGAAGTCGGACGCCCAACCAACTGCGCCACCCAGGCGCCCCTAGTATGCTATTTTTAACACATCAGAAAATGTCAAATACAAAGGAGTAAATCTCACTTCTCAAAAAATATATAAATCCTATATAGACAGAAAAACATTATTGAAAGTAACTTGGAAATACCTAATTGCACTGAAAAAAGTTATTTCTCCCACTTACATAAAACTGATTTTCTTTACTTCTTTTTAAAGTTTATTTATTTGTTTTGTAAGAGAGAGAGAGAAAAACACAAGTGGGGGAGGGACAGAAGGAGAGGGAGAGAGAGAGAGAGACAGAGAGAGAGAGAGAATCCTAAGCAGGCTCCACACTGTCAGTGCAGATCCCAATGCAAGGCTCCAACTCACTAACCATGAGATCATGACCTGAGCTGAAGTCAGAGGCTTAACTGAGTGAGCCACCCAGGCTCCCAAATTTACTTCACTTTTTAATGCACACTAATTCCTGGTATGATGACATGTCCTGCAACTCTTTGTCAGAGGATTGCCCTCAAGCTGTCCGAGGTCACATGGGTACAAAGAAAGCCACAAATGTAGAAATCAGCCTTTCAGGGTAGCCCTTTCCAAAGGCTGATGGGGTTAGGGATATGGAATACTCGAATTACCTTGGTCTTGATTAAATATTTCTGATGCATTACCCATATGCGCCAGAGTTTTCTTGTAATACTGAGCCAAGGTAAATTTCATGGGAATTTACTTGATATAAAATATTTGTATGTTATTCACAATAGCCAAGGTATGGAAACAACCTATGTGTCTGTCAACAGACAAATGGATCAAGAAAACATGATACATATATCCACGCCCATAAAGTAACATTTACCTTTGTAAAAAAGTAGGGCATCCTGTCATTTGCGACAACATGAATGAACCTAGAAGGAATTATACTGAGTGAATGAAGTTAGGCAAAGATAAAGTATCATTTACATGTGAAATCTAAAAACAGAATAAAAGAAAAACAAGCAAATGATAAAACAAAATAAAGCCGAAATCACCAGAAATAGGTAACACAAAAGCTATTGCCAGGGGCTGAAGAGGAGGATGGGAGTTAGGGAGGCTGATAAAGGCTACAAACGTTCAATTATAAGATGAAGATGTCTGAGGATCTAATGTAAAACATGGTGACTATAGTTGATAACACTGTATTGTGTAATTGAAATTTGCTAAGAGAGTAGAACTTAAATTTTCTCACCAAAAAAGGTGATTTTTTTGAAAAAAAAAGTAATTTTTGAGGTAATAGAGGTTAATTAACCAATGGGAGAATCCTTTCACAATGTATATGTATTTGAAATCATCACATTGTAGACTTTAAATGTCAGTTATATCTCAATAAAGTTATATCTCAATAAAACTGAAAAAGAAAGTAATTAGATTGTGTGACTCTAAAACCAAAAAAAAGAGAGAAGAAAAATGATCTTTGGCCTCCTTCCTATAAGACGGGCTTAAACACTACCTTCTAATTATAGCAATTATATTCCTTCTTTCCAATTCCATATATATATGGACATATGTGTATATATATATACACATTTATTTTTTTTACTTTCTTACCAGGACTTCTAGTACCATATGCAATAGAAATGATGATAGTGGGCATCTCTATCTGAATCCCAAGCCTAGAGAGAAAGCTCTCAATAATTCAAAATAAACTGTTTTTCTTATTAATTTTCCTTAATTTTATATGCATATTCAATAAAACTTATTGCCTTAAATTATGTTTAGCAAACAGCATCTGAAGAGCTGCACCAACTTTGTTGAATTTGCTTTCATGTTATAACTACTTATACCCATTATTTCATCATATCTATGTCCTTATTTTCTTAATGTTTATTTATTGTTGAGACAGAGACAGAATGCGAGTGGGTTGGGGCAAAGAAAGAGGGAGGCACAGAATCTGGAGCAGGCTCCAGGCTCCGAGCTGTCAGCACAGAGCCCAATGCAGGGCTGGAACTCACGAGCTGTGAGATCACGACCTGAGCCGAAGTCAGACGTTCAACCGACTGAACCACCCAGCCACCCCTATGTCCTTATTTTTAAAATGTGTCTCTTCTAAACAGCCTATGCATGATTTATGTGTGTGTGTGCAATCTGAAAGTAGTCTTGTAATTTGACCAATTAGTAAATTTCTATTAATTATATTAAAACTTGCATCCTGCATCTTAAGTCTTTGTTTTCCATTAAATCTATCTGTATTATGTATCCTCTCTTCTACCCTTTCTCTATTTTGTCTTCTTGAAGATTAATCAAATAATTTAATTTGACTTCTGACTTTTGGCATGCCTACCAACTGTAAGTCAAATGCCATACATTGCATTCAAAATATTTGTACTCGATGTCACATTTTCCTGAGTCCAGAATGTAGTCTGATTACTTCACTCCAATCAGGGGTTGAGCTAAAGGTTTGATAATTTGAAGTTTGTGTGAGGTTGTGTTTACTTCATTTTTCCAAAAGATGCATTACTCTAGGTTTTTGAACTGACTCTTGGGACTACCCCCCAAAGGAATCTGAACTCTAAATTTGTCTTCAAAGCATGACACACAGTTTCCACTCTACTCTTCACCATTTTGTTTATTTTTTCCCCCATTCTATACAACTTTTCCATTCAGTAACTCTTTTGAGGGGAAGACCAGCCTACATAAAACTCAATTCTTACACACACCCCAGACAGCATTATATCCCAGGGGTATATTGGCCACTCAAGTTTCCGATTTTGTCTTACCATTTCTATGACACCACCATCATCTCAGAAACATTTTTTTCAAGTCCCTCCTCTATGTTTGTATCTAACCAAGGTGTAGGGTGCCAATTCACCCTGGTTCACTGGAGACTTTCCTGGTGTTAGCACTAAGAAATCTCACATTCTGGGAAACTTCTTAGTTTTAGGCACCTTCTAGGAAGTTAATATTTGGTGAATAATAATGAATACATTTTATCTGGCTTTTAAATCCTGGCATTGAAATGAAGGTAAATGCATAATGAAATAATCACAAAGTAACTGACATCAAACCCTGAGTTATTTAAAATGTGTTTCAAACATCAAGATATCATGCTTAAGAAAAATAGTGAAAAGCCAAATGGAATAGCCTAGTGCGGGGAAGTAGGGGGTTGGAGTAGAAGCTGATTATATTCCATTGAAGAAAATGAATATATTCAATGGTTGAAACAACTTAAATAGTTCATTGAGATTGGATGGTTTGGAAGTTATCTAAATATCATGTATTCATCTGCTACTTCTGCCATAATGAAGTACCTGAGACAGGGTGGCTTAAAAGAAATTTACCATCTCACAATTCTGGAGGCTAAAAGTCTGAAATCAAGGTATCAGCAGGCTTGGTTTCTTTAGACAGTTTTGAGGGAAGAATCTTTTCCTGGACTCTATATGGTTTATAGATGACCATATTCACCTTATGTATTTTTATATCATCTTCTCTCCATTTGTGTCTATCTCTGTTTTAATTCCCCCCTTTGTACCACATTAATCATATTAGATTAGGGTCTATCCTAGTGATTTCATCTTAACGAATTGCATCTGCATTGATCCTGTTTCTAACTAAGTGTACATTCTGAGATGTGGGGGTTAGAACTTAAGCATATAAACGGGGCGGGGGCACATAATTCAACCCATAACAGGTGGCAATTCAATATGTGACCTGTGAGGAAGAAGTGGGGTATTGATGTGCTAGGAAAAGATAGTTTGAGAGCTGATTTACTGAAGAACCCCCTTTTCAGATAAAAATACGAACAGCTGTGCACTTATTTTTGAATTATCTTTAACTTAAGTTGTAAGTTTAGTGTTATTTAACCAGCAAGTCTATTGAAACTGAAAACAAGTAGGTGTAGAAGATTTTTCCAAATACTAGTACATTTGTCTGAAATTTTTACATTGTAACAGACCATGAAAGGATATCAGCCATAGGGGATTGGTACAAAAAGTTATCTTACTCTAGATAATGAGAAAGTATGTTTACGTAACTGCCTGCATCTAAATCCTATAGTTGCTATTTTAAGTTAATAAGCTTTGAAGCCATTAAAATATTCACTTAGCTTTCAAATGTTTAAAGTACATCTCGTAGTGATCATATTAAGTTTCTAGAGAGTTTTAAAATAGTTCAAATGGATATCACTTATTATATTATATGAAACGGAAAAGGTTATGATAAATTGTTATTTAAAAAATATTCATTTCAACTCTGACTTATTAATTTTCCAGCTTAAAAGAGGTTAACATTACTTAATGTGTAATAAAGATTTTTAGGTCATTATTTATTTTAAAGCTAATCTCTTTGAAATTACTTTAAAAATGCCCACCCTTCAGTTTGTTAATACAGGAAACACCTTTGTCTATAAAAGAATTTAGCTTGCTAAAAGCATTTGTAAAACACAAAATAGAGTAAGTAAAACTATTTGCATTTTAAATATGAAGAAATAGTTTCCAGTTTTATGAAGCAGGAATAAAACATTTGTATAACCTCTATTTATTTTTTTTTTCTAAAGCATCCCTGATTAGATTTCACTAATCAGTACTATCCACTTGTTTTCAGAAAACCTAATATAATGCCATTTGACCTTCCACACAAAATTCAAGCACTTAAGCTGAAATCCATAACACTTTATCTTTGTGCTAACTGCCAAATTTGCTATCATACCATATGTCCAACATACAATTTGCATTTGAATTGGGAAAAGCAAATGATGTTTTAATGATTTCATGTGCTGAAGAATGAGGTAGATGGCAGAAAGGGAAAACAATACACATTCAATAGATACCTCATTTGTGATATTCTTTCAGTCATGACACACTGCAAAAGGGAGGCACATTCTCTAGAGTTACTTATGAATAATCCCTAAAAATAAATATTAGGTTTAGAGAGAATTAGAAGTATACCATAATACTCTTATGAGAGATCAACTGCAAATCCATGTTAAATTGAGCATTGACTATCCATTTTCACTAAGATGCGTATTATGATTGGATGATAAATGAAATTCCACTTGATGATTTGATGCCTCACATTGAAAACATGACAACACATACTCAGGGTGCTTTTGAAAAATGAAACACATTTTATTAATATTTCAAACACTATATATTTTTTAAAAATCCAACCAATTTCACAAAGATACTAAAGAGCAACCCAGAATATGAGTTGTGTCTCCATTAAAATGACAAATATTACTTGAGGTATACATCTATATATAGATGATATAGATATAGATATAGACATAGATATAGATGTAGATATATAGATATATAGATAGATGATATAGATATAAAATAATCTTAGATGATTGTCTGTATGTTAAAATTCCATTTGAAATTAAAAGGCATTGAAAACAGAAACATATGCCATAGTTAATTAATGTATTTCAACTATTTGAATGGAAATATACTGCAAGTTGGTATAAGACTGACCCAGTAGAGCAATGAGAGAAATTTAAAGGAAGAGAAAATTAAGACATACTGTGTGAGATACCCTTTACGTGTTTTCTTAATTAAGATGATAAAAAGTATGACTTTAGAGACTATGAGGTAAAAAAAAATGTGGGAACTATTAATAAAAATAATAGTTCTGCTCTGAATGGACACACTTTTTTGTTCTTAGAAGTAACAGTTGATCTCCATTTTTAAGTAAAACAACCGATAGAAAAGTTTCCAATAGGGTTGATATGAATACAGACTGTTACAGTTTACTATGACATTTATTTTCACCAGATAATATAGAAAAATAAAATAGTTATGTTTATCTATAAGATGTGTCAATAACTGCATATCCTGAAATATCCAAAGCTTTAACTGAATTTTAAAATAGTGTCATACTATCTTCAACTGTATATTTACAAAGAAGGCTTAAAGTCATATAACTTTGAACTTAAAATGTGCTATGGCAATAATCAAATCTGGCCTTCATTTTCTGGAATGCAGCAAGATTAAATAACACGTCTATGGTTTCACAGACACCAAAGCGAGCTCAAAACCCAGCTCATCTGACTGATGAGTCAAGAGGTAGCAGTAGGTGCTTTTCTCTAATCATGTAAACCTTACTGGAAAAAGAGTTGCCATGTGTATATCACGGAGGACAGGATATAATGCTTTGGGTAATTTTTAACAGTAAATATATGGCTTAAACTCATCACAAGGAAATAGAAGTATTTATAATGGGGAATGTTATCTCCATGTACCTATCTTCGTATTCTTCTCTTTTTTCTTTCTTTTTTTCCTTCCTTCCTCCTTCCTTTAAATAATAGATTCCACTTATCACCACCTCACCTCAGTTTAAGCTGAAGACATTATTATGCAGCTGGCAACTACATTTCCAGACTCTATAGCAGCAAAATGCAATTTTGTACTCAGTTGGTTCCAACAGAGTATAGCTGGTAGTGTTGTGGCCAATTTCCTCACCATCTTGTTATTGATCAAGCTTGGCTTGATTTTTTTCTCCCTTATTTTTGGCTGGAAATGGCAGTGGTCTGGAGTCACATCAGGGATGGCAATCAATTATTGGAATTATTGGAATTTTTTGTAGCATATAAATATTTTAGTTTTCAAATTCATGATAAACATACCCATTCCCATTTTTACTCAGTTTATTTAGTTTTGAATCATTAATTGAATCTATTAGAATAATTTAAGGGATATAGGAATTTAAAATTTGGTTAAAGAGAATTTGTATCCAAATACTTTGTTCCTGGTCTTCCCTGTGCATTACTAACAGAAACATATAGTGAATATGAGTGTTATCAAAATGCTCATGTGACTTAAATCAATCTTACATTGACTTTGCTATGTTGTGTGAATTCTCATGAATAGATTGACTTACCAAAGACCTTTTTAAACACATGTGTGTGTTTACTGGCATTATTTTTTTAATGTGGAGATACATTATGAGTAATCTAACAACTTTTACCTAACAGAGAGTAAGATCTGTATATTTGATGGGCGAGCATAAAATAAAAAAAATCAGGATCCAGTCCTAGATCAGAAAGAGACCAATAAAACCATGGAGACTTACACAATGTTAAGAAGCATACATAAAAATTCCTTTATAGCATATATTACATGTCAAGCACCATTATAAACAAAATAGATGCATTAATTAATTTTAATAATATGCCTATCACTTAATATGATTATTGCCATAATTATTATTAATGTATAAAGATATATAAATAAATAAAGCTATTAATATCTGAACTATGAACCTACTAAATATTAGCACCGGTATTCAAATCCAGACAGCATAACTTCATATTATCTACTTTTAGCCACCATCCTATAAGCCTTCCAATAATAGAAGGGGGCATCTGTGACATGGGTAATCATGTGTTTGTTCCTGGAAAATCAAAGGAGAACATTTTTTGGAAAGCAAGGTTACCAGAGAAAAATGTGTCCAGATACACACTGTCTTAGTTAATGCTTTACACATAAAATATTGGTGATGTAATTATGCTAATTTTGAATAGCGCCCCTTCTATTTGATGAGTCACAGGAATAATTCTAGAAACAAAACTTTAGATGTAAATACATCAAAGTTTCGTAGGTCAAATCCTTTGTTGACCCTAGGATTTCTGAATAGTCTAATTTTTTTGTTTTATTCTCAGATACCCAGCCTCAACCTATGTTATCATGTGAGTTCTTCCTGTCTGCTTCAAGGAGATTCTCCAACAATGAATGTTTAGTCATGCCAATAATTACTGAGTACTAAGAATCTGTGCCTTACGAGATGCAAAAAATAATGCATCCTGTAGATCCAGAGGATGAGCAATGAAAACTTGTGTTTTGGAAAAGAAATATAATGAAGAAAAAAATAATCTTTAACACTTACTAGATGTCATTTTACATGTTATCTTTTACATCCAATCAAAAGCCTTGAAAATAAGCCCCTAGTGTCAAGGAAAATTATAGTAGAAGAGTATAGGGAATTCAAGGATGAAATTAGTATAGTATTAGTATAGAATATTAAAGGGTGAGATAGTATAGCATAGCATAGTATAGTATAGTATAGTATAGTATAGTATAGTATAGTATTCTTATTATTATGCTAATAGGGAACTCAAGGGTCAAGGGTGATAAGATAGACGCTTGAGTGTAAAAGGAGTAAGGCAGCAGCCACTCCCTAGTTTTCAAATTGAACACCTGGTATATCCAGTATGAGCTGGTCACTTTGAGAGTCCTGTCTCCATGATTTCCAAAGTTGGAGAATCTTACTCAGACCACAGGCAGCAAAAACAGTTCCAACACAAGAACTGATGCCAAAACTGTACCTCAGCAGCAGAAGGTGCATCTCTGAAAATTAAAATCAACACATTTTGCTAAAATATTTTCAAGTAATGGAAGGTATTTTCAGGGATGGAGCCCAGAACTGCACAGATACAGTTAGATGCTGAATGAGCATCACAGAAAATCTTGCCCTGTGCCTGCTCATTCTCCATACATAGCCTGAATCACTAAGTTTAGACACTCTCATCCATGAGCATGACCTTCCTGCTGAGATTTAAAACAGAAAGAAAAGCACTCAGTAAAGGTTCCAGCTTAATCAGTCATATGTCGGAAAGCTAGCCAACATGTATACCCATCATCCATCTGGGCAAAAGGCTTTACAGCTTTTAGACTTTAAATGACTCACTCTGCAAAGCTCTTTCCAGACTAATGGTGGCTCTAATTTCTCTATTAGACGGACCAGAATATTAGGGAGGCAAATCTTTGCTATTATGCTCCCAGAAAATGAACTCCCCCAAAGCATAGCTGAGTATAATAGCTGATAAAACCTTGAAAAGCGCAAGGTTAAAATTGTGTTTATCTGCACCATGCCATCTGTATCCCCTAACAGCTTGAACAGGAAGGATTTGTTCCTAAAGCATTATTATTTTTACTAAAAATTGTCCTTGTTTTTCACTACCCCAAGGAAATAAATGGCATTGTAAAAATGAGACTGCATTTATTATAACCTAACCTATGGACCACTTTTTCAAAAGTAATTTGGTCATTTGACATCATATACCTCCCAGTGAGAATAAATAGAAATAATGTTTTTTGTTCTCTTCAAGTTCAACTTGCCCTTTCTGTCAGCTTTCCTTCCACATCCTTTTTCATCCAGTTATCCATATCATAATTGGGTTATAATAAATAAACCTCTTCTCAAAATATTCCTGAACTTATTTGTCAAATTTGGTATTTTGCTATTTTATTAGATTATAGCTAGATGCCAGTATGGTGTTCCTTGAGAGGCATTAACCATTAAGAGGGCCAGGGAGGACTTCTGGGTACAGGCGGTATTCTTTTTGGTGTTGGTATTGACTATGTAGTTGTGTTTCAGTGTGTGAAAATTCACAAGGCTCCAAACTTAGGATTTGTTTTCTCTTCATCTATAAATGTTACCTTTCAATAAAATTTACACAGAAAAGATGGTCTATTTAATGAAATTTAGTAATACCCAGAACATTGGTTCAATAAAATAGAATAGAATTTCACAAGAAACAACACAGAAGGTGCAACACTTAAACCACTTCTAAGATGCACTTTTAAATAAATTACAAGGAACCACAACATCTTAGTGATCTCTAGCTAACTAAATAAACATGAGTAAGAAAAATTATTTGAAACTAAGTTTTTACTTCTCAAAATAAGCTGTCACAACATCTCCTGGAGACAAGGAGTACACACTAGCAGCTATACTTCTACTAATTTTTTTTAAGTTTATTTATTTGAGAGAGTGTAAGCATTTCTTTTGAGCTCTTGTGCAGCGTGGAGCCTGCTGTGGGGTTCGAATTCATGAACAGTGAGAATATGACCTGGGCCAAAATCAAGAGCCTGCCACTTAACTGACTGAGCCACCCCAGCGGCCCCTACTTCTAATAAATTATGATGGGGAAAATACAAAACCCTTACACGTTTTATAGTTCCATGTATACATATTTGCACTTACATGTTTAAATATTTACAAGAATATGTGAACGCTCACATATTCTTTAAAAAAGGTAAAAGTAGTACACTAAAATGTACCTCTAGGTTGGCTATGGAGCACCCCTGCTATGATCAGAGTTTATTTGTGGTGCATTGCATACAAAATTTAGATTTAAACATGCGAAACCTGAGAAACCGAATGACATAATCCTAAAATGCTTTGCCTTGACTGAGAGAGATCTCTTTCAACCTTAGAATGCTATTTGAAAATCAAGAGATTTTTTTCTTTATTAAATACACCAGAAGTATTATTAAAGATGAATTAAATCTCCCAAATTGTCTAGTCCACTGTTCTCTTATTAGGACAGATATCTAGAAGAGGTAAGAAGAAGCCATGGAATATACAAGAAGAAGAAGAATTTTGAGAACATTATGAAAAGTTAGAATAAAACTGGTTTAGGTTGTCAAGCATTGTAAATTTCTCTTGTCAGTGCACTAGGAGAATGACAATTCCAAGAACCAAGAATCTGTCCACCCGTAGATATTTTATAGGTGAATAGATCTCCCCAAGAGGGCAAGATATTTGATAGTCTCTGTACACATACTTGCATGATTGTTAACAAAGTGATCATTTGAAGATCCCATGGGTACATGGGAAGGTTGTATTAGGTATTAGATTTACATTAGGTAAATAGATAATTTCTATCAGTGAAGCAATGGGTCCAAATGAAAGGTTGAAACAAATAGGATAATAAGATAAAAAGTTCCGAATTAACTTCCTGTCATTGAAGGAGTAAATGAAATTTATAAACAGCTTATGAAAATATACTCCAAATTCTTAATATAAAATAAGTGCTTAATTATAAAAGTTAGAGTCAAGGAAAACAAACTCAGAACAAAACTTCTAGTATTTGCACTCTTCCCATGCACAATGCAAAATCGACTCTCTTGTCCCCACACTATCATCAGAAGAGCCTTTCTTTACCTTTCCCCATCTGTTTATTCAAACCATAAATAAGTGAAAGATAAACCTTTTTTTTTGTTTTAATGAACAGATTTTTATGTTCGTGATTACTGCAGGATAACCCAGCCTACATTTAGTCATCTACATAACCACAGACAAACAATAGCGTCTCTCTAATGTTCATGGATCAAGAATCAGAGGTTCATTAGGTCCATTATAAGAAGTCCTAAATGTAATTAAAAATGGAAGAAAAATAATGATATCATTAACAAACAATTCAAAGTGTAAAGGGGAAGGTGAGGTGCTTTTATATGAGTGTGCATTTATATTGTTGAATGAAAGGCCCACAACTTGTTCACACCTCCTTATGTCTGCATATATGAACAATAACCTTTCACACTGACTCTGGTCTTAACTCTGCAATGCGTTTTGGTCAAAGGTACTGTTGCAAGTGTGAAACAGACATATGAAAATGTTTGTGTATTTGAGCTTATTTTAATTGCTCTTGGAAACCTGTTGCTATGAAAACGAACTAGAATATTCTGGTGGTTGATGAAGGACGTGTGTTCCCAGTGTTTGTTATTGACCCAATTGACAGGCATCTGACTTCAAGGCACAAGAGTGAGGTCATCCAAGACCAGTGTGTGAATGAGCTCATCTAAGCCTAGTCCATCCCATAAAAATCTATGCTCTGTAAAATCATGAGCTAAATAAGTGGTTGTTGTTTTAAACCAACTGAGTTTTGGGGAATAATCGGTTACATACGAAAACTAACTAGTACACAGACTGATAGCAAAGTGCTATAACATTCTTTCTGCATTCTGCATTTGCTAAATAACAGTTACTATATCAATCTACAACTATCAAAAATGAGGGAAAAGGTTCAGACTGTTAATAATTCCATGCAGTATTTAAATACACCTCCTTTGGCAGAGTTTATACTCTCCTCTCATTCTCTTGTTTTATCCTGGGCAAGCTTTAGGGGAAAATTTGGACTGCTGTTAGTACAACTGCTGTATATATTGACCCACTGTTGACATGCTAGCCAGGTGCAAATGCAGCATAGGTACCGTGGTATTGAATGTTCTGAGGACATTCTAGACATGGCTTAGTTCCTTTCTTTTATTTTATTTATTTTTTTTATTTTTCAATGTTTATTATTTTATTTATTTATTTATTTTTATTTTATTTATTTATTTTTTTAATATATGAAATTTATTGTCAAAATGGTTTCCATACAACACCCAGTGCTCATCCCAAAAGATGCCCTCCACCCACCCTCCATCTACCCTCCCACCCCCATCTACCCTCAGTTTGTTCTCAGTTTTTAAGAGTCTCTTATGCTTTGCCTCCCTCCCTCCCTAACCTCTTTTTTTTTTTCCTTCCCCTCCCCCATGAACTTCTGTTAAGTTTCTCAGGATCCATATAAGAGTGAAAACATATGGTATCTCTTTCTCTGTATGACTTATTTCACTTAGCATGACACTCAACAGTTCCATCCACGTTTTGCTACCAATATGTATAATGACATGTACATGTGTAACAAAATCATTGAAAGTTTCATTTATAACTGGAATCATTGAATAAAAAAGCAGAAGCATTTGCATTTGCTTCTGCTTTTTTATTCAATGATTCCAGTTATAAATGAAGCTTTCAATGATTTTGTTACACACGTACATGTCATTATACATGTTGGTAGCAAAGTACCATTGGGGTGGTTTGCTATGGAGGTAAAGAAACTTCTCAACATACCTGGGGAGGAGGGCTTATAAAATTTCAATATCAAATTAGAGGTATTATAATGTTATTTAATTATATGTTATATAATTATAATTTTATGCAATTATATGATTATATTCAAATACATAGTTAATAATATAAAGTAACAAAACAATATATCATTATAACTATAATAACTATAATATAATCACATAATTTATAATATGGAATATAGACTAATATAATATTACTAAAAGTAATGAGACAATCCATCCTAATTATTAAGAAGAGAAATTCCTTTAAAAAATTTTTTTAAGTTCATTTATTTTGGAGAGAGACAGAGACAGCACGAGTGGGTGAGGGGCAGAGAGGGAGGGAGAGAGAGAGAATCCCAAAAAGCCTCTGCACTGCCAGCACAGAGCCCAATGCAGGGCTCAAACTCATGAAACCATGGGATCATGACCTAACCCGAAACCAAGAGTGGGAAACCTAACTGACTGAGCCACCCAGGTACCCCAAAAGGAGAAATTCTAAAAATTGTTTACTTGTGAGTAGTAGGAACGGAAAGGGGTTACAATGTAAGATATCCTTCATTTTATTTTTTTTTGCCATTTGAATATTTAGTTTCTTGAACATGAAATGTGTTTATAATAAATACACAGGCATAAAGAGTAAAATTCTCTTCCCTGATTTAATATAAAGAATACACTGACTGTTTGGAGTACAAGTAAATAATTTAACTATATAATTTCAAACATTATATATGGGAACAGAGATTTAACATGAGACAGAACGCAAAATCTGCATTTGGTTTTTATAGATTTTTGAGATGCAATTGATGTAAAACAAACTACACATATTTAATGTGCATCACTTGATGTATTTAGACACGTGTCTAAGAAACTCTCACCACTATCAAGAAAATGAACAATTCCATCAACCTGAGAAGTTTCTTCGTGCACCTTTGTAATCAATCTCACTCACTCCAGACCACCCACAGGTGGTAACTGATCTGCTTTCTGTGACTATGGAGTAGTATTTCTAGAATTTTATATAAATGGAATCATAGAATAAGTACTATTTTTTAATGTAGCTTTTTTTTATAAGTTTATTTATTTACTTTGAGAGATAGAAAGCACTAGCAGGAAAAGGCAGAAAGGAAAGAGGAGAATGAGAATCCCAAGCAGGCTCCAGTTTTGATTGCAGAGCGTGATGAGGGGCTTAAACTCATGAACCGTGAGATCATGACCTGAACTGAAACCAAGAGTAGAATGCTTAACCAACTGAGCCACCCAGGAGCCCCTAATATAGCTTTTGACTCGTCATCATGACTTCAACGGTTTAGCCGTGTTGTTGTATATACTTTTTTACCTTTAATTAAGTAGTGTTTTATTGTATGGGTTAGTTAATGTAAAATTCATTGGTGACCTTGATACTTTGGGGAATAGAGCACAAATGTAGTAGATGAGAACCATGTAAATGAAGATGATATACTGAAAAAAAATATTTGTGTTTTTAAAAGAAGGATTGTTCTGAAAAGAACGTATGTATCGCATTACAGTAAGATGAACCAAGTATGCAGTGTTTGAGTTTATGTTTATTGTTTGGTTTATCAGTTATTTGTTCTGTTTGTTTGGTCAGATGGGAGATGCCACAGCATGTTAGTAACCTGGAGTGCAAGTTCAAGAGAAAGCAAGCCATTTGATGACATCAAAATAGAAGCTCACATTAGGAATAAAATTCACAAGGAAGCAAAAGATTGGCATTTAATAGAAGCCGTGATATTTTTTATTGATATAGAATGGAAGCTAAGAGAATATGAGAACAAACGTACATATTTGGAAGTTTTGGTGGTAGGAAGATAAGGAAAACACTATATGTTTGTTTCTCTATTTTAAAATAGAAAAGAATAGAAATACAAATTTAGAGAGGGGTGTTAGGGAAGGTAATATAGGAGGTTTAAGAAGACAAAGTGAAAGACTTGGATTTTACCTTCAGGCTAAACTTATAGAGCTCTAAAATAAGCATTTTCTTTCTTGAAGTAATCATGGTAAATTGTTAAAAATATTTGAGCAGTAATAAAATAGAGATTAGGATTTAAATCCAAACTCTATTACTAAATGCATGAATTTGGGCAAAGTATATAACGTCTCAAGCCCCAACTTTTCCATCTATAAAACACAACGTATAGTTTTCATCTTGGATTCATTGTGAAGATTCGTCAGGATCAGATATAAACATTGATATTCTATCATGACCTCTCAAAATTAACATACTAAAATTCCCTGTTCCTTTGTAAAAATCAGAACCACATGAATAGTTTTGAACAGAGTCACTGATGCTTATGAAATTATTCTTAGCGGTATGAGTGCAAAAGTAAGGAAGTGCATTGTGGAAATCTGGAATCTACAGATCTAACAGTGGAAATATAATCGTGCTGGTGTGGGCTCCTCAGATCCTTGCAGTGGAAATGAGCAAATGGCAGTGTTCCTCTTATTCTCTTTCTCAACATGGATTCTTCCCAGTTATTTGTTTTTCCCTTTTCTTTTTCTTTTGCTGGGTATTCTGTATGAATTTGTTCCTTTTAGATCAATGGAATGGCTGGGTATGAGTATAATTGTTAGAAGCATACTATTTTCATCTGCTTCCTCAATAGCTAGTTCTCGGCAGCTCCCACTGGATACTGAACTAGCAGAAGGAGACTGCAGCTGCCGTCACCACAGACATCTGAGCAGGTTCACACTACCTGAGGGCACAGAGGGCCTCAGAGAGCAATGAGCACCAATGAGACTGTAAAGACCTGTGAAACAAGAAATTGGACCAAATCCTTCTTTTTCTTGCTGTTCAGCACAATTCCCTGTTTGCCACTCTGCTGAAGGCCCCATCAGTTTGAGTAATGAGTCTAAAAACCAACACAAGATTAATTACTCTAAGCCAAGTGAGTTTTAGTCTGGAAGCAGCTTTAGATGGATTAACCCCCAATTTCATAATAGGTGGCATAGAGGAGTGGGGAATGAAAGGAAAGTAATGCACACAGAAGAAAACTTACACAGATATCATTTCCAGGTGACGTAAAACATAAATAAAACTATCCACAATTACTAATATAAAATACGGAATATTATCATTTAATAGATAAACCTAGGCTTGGAAAAGTCATGGGATCACAGAGTTTCTTAAGTAGCAGTACCATACTCGAACACATTTTTTTCCATTTTACTTTATCCCAGAGAATTGAGTGTCTTTTCTCACTCATCAAATTTTTAAAAACTAATAGAAAACGCTCTTGGGTGACTTAGAAACATCTTTTCTTTTATATGCAAGTTTTACATAAGAAAATTCAATAAATGTTTTTAATTCTTTTTTTTTTTTAAGTTTATTTATTTTGAGAGACAGAGAGAGCACCAGTGCAAGAGGGGCAGAGAGAGAGGAAGAGAGCGAGAATCCCAAGCAGTCTCTGTACTGTCACACTGTCATTGCAGAGCCAGACGCGGGGCTTGAACTCACAAACGAGATCATGACCTGAAACAAAACCACGAGTCAGATGTTTAACTGACTGAGCCACCCAGGCACCTCTCAACAAATGTTTTATAAAATTTGTAGACCAAATTTTGATAAATTCATAAAAAATTACATAAATTGCCAGAAATGACTTTGAGGAGATAGTTTATATTCTTTCATAATTTTTTTAAATTTTTTAATGTTTATTTAATTTTGAGAGAGAGACAGACAATGTGAGCAGGGGAGGGGCAGAGAGAGAGGGAGACACAGAATCTGAAACAGGCTCCAGGCTCTGAGCTGTCAGCACAGAGCCCAATGTGGGACTCCAACTCACAAATCACGAGATCATGACCTGAGCCAAGAACGCTTAACCAACTGAGCCACTAAGGTGCCCCTATAATCTTTCATAATTTTTATGGACAAATTATCTTTAATAAGTAAATTAGCATTAATAAATAATTCCATGATGAGCTACTTTGAAGATAGGCAACTGTAGGTTTTAATTTGTATTAAATATCACTTAGTCTTCTGTAAACATAACTGTTTAATTCTAAGAACCCTCTTTCCTTCACCCACCCCAAATGAAAGAAAAGTCTTCAAAGCAACCATCTTTTGTCTCACTGTTTTTTTCATGCCACACCACAGACCCTGATGTGATTTCAGCCCATGCTGCTAAATTTTCAGTCAATGCTCTATCAAACTATATAGACCAGAGCCACTAAATGATAATACAAGGAAAGCTATGAGATTATACTGTTGCATTTGCTCTTCAGATTGTTTTTTTCTCAATACTAAATAAAGAATTTAATAAGAAATTAAAGTAACTATGACATAATTTGTGTTTTTCCAGAAATCAATTGACACTTTATTCTTTATGCCAAGAACTTGGAAACAACTGCCAAAATAATATTACAGGTAGCCAAATGGCCAGTAATGACTTATTTTAACATGTTAGAGAATAATAGTTCTTATATTTCTATTAAGTTTATTTCTTATATACATATATGATAAATTATTCATGATCAATCAAAAATGATTTACAATCTTTACTTATATTTAATTGAACTAAAATTGACATATAACATTAATTATATGAAATTAATTTCATTTGCACTACACAGTGATTTGATACTTACATACATCCTGAAATGATCATCACAGTAAGACTAGTTAACATCCATACTCTTTTTTTTAAATTTTTTTTTTTCAACGTTTATTTTTTTGGGGACAGAGAGAGACAGAGCATGAATGGGGGAGGGGCAGAGAGAGAGGGAGACACAGAATCGGAAGCAGACTCCAGGATCCGAGCCATCAGCCCAGAGCCTGACGCGGGGCTCGAACTCACGGACCGCGAGATCGTGACCTGGCTGAAGTCAGACGCTTAACCGACTGCGCCACCCAGGCGCCCCATACTCTTTTTTTTTTGTAACGTTTTTTTTTTTTATTTTTGGGACAGAGAGAGACAGAGCATGAACGGGGGAGGGGCAGAGAGAGAGGGAGACACAGAATCGGAAACAGGCTCCAGGCTCTGAGCCATCAGCCCAGAGCCTGACGCGGGGCTCGAACTCAGGACCGCGAGATCCTGACCTGGCTGAAGTCGGACGCTTAACCGACTGCGCCACCCAGGCGCCCCTAACATCCATACTCTTACATAGCTTCAATTTTTTTTTTCTTGTGAAGAGAACTTTAAAGATCTACTCTCTTAGCGGGGTGCCTGGGTGACAGTCCATTAAGCTTCCAACTTCCACTCAGGTCATGATTTCCCAGTTCATGAGTTCCAGCCCCACATGGGGCTCTGTGCTAACAGTTCAGAGACTAGAGCCTGCCTCAGATCCTGTGTCTCCTTCTGTCTCTGCCCCTTGCCTGCTTGCACTCTGTCTCTGTCGCTCTCTCTCTCAAAAATAAATAAACATTAAAAAAATAATAAAGATCTACTCTCTTAGCAGCTAACAAATATGCAGTTCAGTATTATTAACTATAGTCATCATGGTGCATATTACATCACTATGACTTATTTGTTTATAAGCAGAAGTTTGTACCTTTTGACCCCCTTCACTTTATTTGCTTTTATATATTAACACTTATATGGTGCTTACTATGTGCAGGCAATATTGCAAATATTTTTATTAATAGTAAATTATTTATTCCCACATCTTAATTGAGGTCCTCCAAGAAGTAGGCACCAGGATAAGATGATATGTGAAAGACATTTATTAGGAGAAATGCCTGTGTAGGATAAAGGTGACGAAGTAGGAATATAAAAGAAGCAGCTTCAGATTCTAAGGCAGGCATGACATCTGGTGAAAGAAGGGGAAGGAAGGACGATTGCAGGAATTCTCCAAATGTGGCACAGTAGTAAGAAAGATTCTGCAAGGTCAACCGTAGTCCCTGAACCAAAGCTGCCAATGAGGGAAGCTCTGAATCCTACAGAAGTAGGTGGCACCGGAACCCCTGCCGGGGTTAGTCACTGACTTGGGAACATCCTGGGAGAAGGATGGCTTCAGTCCAAATGCTCAGATGGATGCTTAAGGTGGCATATTGGGACAACAGTCAATTTTGCAGCTCCTTGCAGCTAGTTTTTTTTTTTAATGTTTATTTTTGAGAGCGAGATCTCACGTGCATGTGCACACACATGCACACACATGCACACATGAGCACAAGAACGGGGCAAAGGGCAGAGAGAGAGAGAATCCAATGAAGCTGTCAGCACAGAGAGAGAATTCCAACCAGGAACTGTCAGCACAGAGCCTGATGTGGGGTTCCAGCTCCCCAACCATGAGATTATGACCTGAGATGAAATCAAGAGTGGGGATGCTTAACTGACTGAAGCCACCCAGGTGCCCCTCCTTGCCGCCAGCTTTGATGAAGGAGATCTGGATGGACACTACAAATCCATACCTGTCATCCTTCACAACAACCCTCTGAGTTGTGTATCACTCCAATTCCATTTTAATTATGATAAAACAGAGATGGAAGCTAATTAATACGCCCAAGGTCACATCTCAACGTCCAAGCCATACAGATTTTCTCATTTGTTGTACAAATGTTTCATACATTCGCTAGCAAAATTCTACATACTCCATATGTATTTTGTATATATCTTTTTTGGTTAAATACTTTATGATAAAGTCAGAAGATCATTCTAGCACTGTTGATGTTAATATGTAGAATATTAACAGAATATTCAGTTTCCAAGTGATATGTTTTAAACTCCCTCTCAGTAGAAACAGCACTAAGCAACAAGGGATTGAGAAGGTTAGCAAATGGATGGAAATATTAGAAGTTGCTCATAATAGTAAATGAAAATTCTGGGAAAAAAAACCTCAGATATTAAAAGTTGACTTTTCATTGATTTTCATCTGCCCTCTTATACCAAGGCAATATTGACAGGAAGAATGAAGGAAAATTCAGATAGTACGAGGCCTTCTTTTCTCTGATTCCCATTGTTGCTAAAATAAACATATTGGGTCATCTCTCCAGGCCAATATCCTCTGACCTAAAAGTTAATTTTTATTTCTTCAAATTACAGCCCCTCAAAATCTGTGAGTACTTTTTGCAGTGAGAACACAGGGACCAAGAAGCTACACAGTGCAGCAGACTCCCAAGCAAGGCTCTAATCTCCTGATGAATATGTGTCTTAACTCTCCAGTTCTGCGGTTTCTCATCTATGCACAAGAGGAGGCGGATTCTTTCAGAAATGTGCAAAAAGAAGATCATCAGTCACCTGAGAAGTCTTTTTTAAAAATCAGGTTTTCGGGCCCAAATGCAGAGAATCAGTTTAATTAGATTAGAGTGAGGACATGGAATTTTCTAAAAGTGCATTAAGATAGATTTGGTTTGGGAATCACCAAACTAGCTTACCTTAGTTATAAAGCTCCTTTTAAAAAATCTCTCTAACTTACTTAATGTTAACATTTAAATCTCATTTACCAACATGCTTACATTCAATTAAATTGACTATGAGTGGCGCCTGGGTGGCGCAGTTGGTTAAGCGTCCGACTTCAGCCAGGTCACAATCTCGCGGTCCGTGAGTTTCGAGCCCCGCGTCAGGCTCTGGGCTGATGGCTTAGAGCCTGGAGCCTGTTTCCGATTCTGTGTCTCCCTCTCTCTCTGCCCCTCCCCCGTTCATGCTCTGTCTCTCTCTGTCCCAAAAATAAATAAAAAACGTTGAAAAAAAAATAAAAAAAAAATAAATTGACTATGATTCTTTTTCATCTAGGCCACGTGATCAGAAAGAGTATCAAAATACATTGCAGTTGCTGTTTAGCCAAATATCACCTAAAATATAACATTCTAAAGCATAATGACAGTTAGAAACATAACGCATCTGTTTAGTAGGGTAATGAAATCTTTTATATCAAAACATAATATATATGTATTATCTACAATGATATGTTAATCAGTTATTGGTAGAAACACTTGCTATTTATTTGAGACAAAATTTCACATGACTTGAGGGCAAAATTCTTTTTCAGGTGGGCATTCCTTTTGTCTTTGGAAGTCTGGCCTACCCCAGTACAGTCTAAAATTTCAGTTGAATGATGTTTTTAATTTAAGTTTCTCTATTTTCATATATCAGCCGTAGATTACCACTTCATGTTACAATTACTCACAGTGCTTATCTGTAAATGAAATTCAGAAACATGATGTGAACATAATTTGCTGCCAGCACAAGCTGAGACGCAACTACCCCTGCTCCTGTCACACCTTGTGTTGACACGTTCATTCATAATAATAAACAAAATACACCTTCGAGGAAACAATTTGATTAAACCTTATCAGAGCAACTAACATGTCCTATTTGCGTGTAACATTTCAAATACTCCAGAATTGTACAAGCCGATCTACAGAACAGAGAAGTACATCATGGCAACACGTCTCAACCTTCAGTGAGGAGACACTGGGTTCTGTTCTTGTCTCTGTTTCTGTCTCCCTGTGGCATCGCAGGTGCGTAGCAAAGAAAACCCTCGCGGTGTTTTCTTGATGTGTTGTTTGGAAATTCATACAATCACTGTTTAAGGCCTCCCAAGTACCTGCATTAGATAGCTTAATTTTAGTATATTGAATAAGTGAAATCTGCTTCCCACTGATTCCACTGCGGGTTCCCTCCCAAATGTATACACCTAGATATTATTTTAATCCGGAGCTTATCACTCTCTTATACAAAGGCCATTAGAAACATTGTTATGTGTTGATGAAGTACATGCTCTAGTCATTTCTCAAGTCAGGAAGAACTATGGAGTGAATTGAGGATGAAAGGCCTGCACGAACAAGAGTTATATCATCCTTTCAGGGAAAATATTCTTAAAATCACATTGGAAGTTCGCATTATGTAATTAAAGGAATGCTTCGCAATCTCTGTAACAAATCAAGCGGCACAACTATGCATAAAGAAAAACAATGTTTTCTTTATCATCTTTATCCCATTCTTTATTATCTTTATCCCATTGCAGCTGCACTCTCTGGAGGAATCAAATGCACACTCTGCCGCACTTTTCCTTACAATGCTGTTTAGGTGGGGCACCTGGGTGGCTCATTCAGTTGAGCGTTCAACTTTGGCTCAGGTCAGGATCTTCTGGTTCCTGAGTTCAAACCCCACATTCGAAACCCACATCAGGATCCCTGCTGGCAGCCTGTCAGTGCAGATCCCTCTTCGAATCTTCTGTCCTCCTCTCCCTGCCCCTCCCCTGCTTGTGCTTTCCCCAAAATAAATAATTTTTTTTTAATTAAAAGAATGCTGGTTATGTGTACATGTAAGGATTTTGAGCTTTCAATGTAAAGATTTTGAGCTTTACATGTTTATTTTAACACAAATTACACATAGTAACTTGCTTTTTCCCCCACTTGTTTTGTCCTCTTCACTTAACCTCTCCCTCCCCCGCCCCCTGCCCCCAGCTCACTGTCTCTCTCCCCTCCCATCTCTCCCTCTCTCTCTCCCTCACTTTCTTTCATTCTTCTTCCATTAATCTTCCCACGACTGTGCATGGGAGGCATACTAGAGCTCCATCAGGAAAACTGAAAGCAATCTGGATTTTCAAGCATGGAGAAACTAGGAGAGCAGAGTTCAACATAAAAAGTGTTCTTGGCCTTCAGGAGATCTGCAGCTTAGGGGTTTGTTGCCTGAAGAACCTGCGGGCAGTTCGCACAGAATCCACGGCACACCTCATGTTCTCTGTCCTTGCAGCTGCACCTCTTTCCCTCTTTCCAAAAGGTGTGTAATACTCAGCAGTGGCATCTAACCCAGATTTCTGCTGACAAGAGAATCTGGTAGATATAGATCACAACTTCATCCTTTGAGAAGCATAGGAAAGCATGGCAGTGAGAAGAACAATGTTGACGGAACTATAGACAATCCAGTAGAAAATTTAAAAGTTTTGAGACTTTGCGTAAGTATAAAATTTTTATATCACAAATGATGAAAAAAATGGCTAAGGATAGGTTTATGTTGGAAATCCCCTCTCCCTTCTCTCTTTCTCTCACTTGTTCTCTCTCTTTCCTAGGATTGTTTCATCTCCAAATTTTGAAAATTTCATAAACATAAACTTCTGTATAGATTATTTTTGGTTTTTGGATTATTTATTTTAATTCACTGGACTAGGCACTAAGTAGGCATCACAATCCGAAAACTAATGCTTTTCAATTTTAATAAAATTCCTCATACATTTTTCTCTGATAATCTTCCAACAGCATTTCTGTGTGACTTTCAGAAGTTTCTATTAATTTCATATATGCTTTACTGGATTGATACCTATTATTTACTTTTGTTTTCCATTTATTTAATTTTTGGTTCTATTTTCTGGAAGATTTTTCTTAATATTTATCTTCTAGCCTTTTTGAGTATCCTTTTTCATGTGCAAGATTTTGTACGTTAAAAAAGTTGCTTCTATATCACTTTTTTTCCCACAGACAGAATATCTTCTATTACACGTCTTATTAGGCAATGAAACTTACAAATTTGCATACAAATCAGGTACTGAAGGTGGCAGGACTTTGGAAAGGACTGAAAATCTTTGACAACAGTAGCCATAGCAGTCCTGCTACCTCTGGACAAGTATCTCTTGCTGATGTTACTGCTATTTCTGGTCACATTTTCCAGTGCTACTTCTTGATCTGTCAGTCAGATGACCATAATGTTCAAATTCCACAGGATATAGGATGAATGAAGAAAGGTAAAATGTGATTTTCTGGAAGCTTCTACTACCAGTTATTTCTTAAATCTCTTTGACTAGAACATGGTCACAATGCTATAATTATTTGCAGTGGAATCTGGGAAAACGTGTGCGTGTGTGTGTGTGTGTGTGTGTGTGTGTGTGTGTGTGTGTGTGAGGATACTTAATTCCCCAATAATTTAGGTTTCTGTTTCTATGTAAGTAACTTTAATCCTTTTATAGGTCATCCTTTTGGAAAACTAGCTATTATGGGATATACTGATCCCCATATATTGAAAGATTGAATCTCTTCACAAGGGCCGGACCCTAAATTTCACCCAGTTACCAAACCAGCTCAAAGCCCTGGGTGTTACTTCCTGTCTATGCTTGTATCAAGACAGTAGATGATGCCTCATAGTCCCCTGACTTGAAGCTAGTGGACAAGACCTCCTCTGTCCTCAGTAATAATGAATGTGCCATGGTGCAGATGAAATAATATATCTGTAATAAAAAACTCCCATTTAGAAGGCATACAAAGAAATTACTAGCACATAGATTTAACCAAATACAGCTGTGCAGGCTTAACATACACCCCTGTCCTAAGGCAGGCTTTGGTTCTGCTCTCCCGGAGGTTATTTCCTTGCCAATATTCACTGGGCTCCAACTAAGGTGGACTATGGGAAGGCTATCCAGAATTCCTAAGGGATCTACAGTTTTAACAGCTGACTTTGTGATGGTGTACATTCAGGGGTCTTGAAATTATCTTAAGGTACTTACAGCCACAGGCTACTGTAGGGTAAAAATGGAGTTTCTTTCACAAAGAAAATAGCAATAATAATAAAATGTTAATACTCTCATTCCCATATATAATAGATTTCAAATATTCCCTTACACAGTAACATCAGTGGTTACAATTTAGGGTATATGCCACCTTAGTGAGATATCTAGCACCATCGTAAGAGATTTAGGATATTTTGATACACACAATTTTTTAAGGATCTAAGAAAAAATAATAAAGAGAGTACAAAATAAGATGTCACAAAATCTGGCTTGTCTATACATCTATATTTATTAGATATTTGGCTGTGAACAAGAAATATACATCCCTTAACTGAGTTTTGCCTTTTTAAAAATGCTATTAACCTCTACAAGGAACAAATGAGATAATATGAAGGAAAGTGTTTTGTGGATTATAAAATAGCCCATTATATTAGGTATTATTGTTATGACAGCAATCACTGAAAAGCACCTACGATAATAGAAAATTTTCTTTATATCAAGTATGTCATAAAAGAAAAAATATATAATATGCTGAGCATGCTATCAAGTATTGTATATTGCTCAAGGGACATTTCTATGAGAACCTGGCATTGCTATTCTTTCGGTGTCAAATGCATCATTGTGGCTGCATCATACAGCATCATTATTTGGGGCATCCTTCACAAATTTCACATATAATGAATATATATAATTTTCTTTTTTTGAAGCAAAAATAAAGAGTGTGGTTCTTATGATTGATAAGGATTATAATTTATTGTAGAAATAAATGCTTATTAAGGGCTGGGTGCCCTTGTTTCAACAAGTCTTAAAAGCCCAGCTCAAGTATATTTCTTAATGGCTGATAAACTGTACAAAAGCATACTATACATGGGGAAAAATCTGGGGTTAGTCATAATGTGCAAATATACATGTACCGATCCTATTGTGCAGATGGATTTTTTTCCCTAGTTCTCCTGGAATGCATCCAGAATATTATGTCTTATACACAAATCTAGGGCTCCAGCCCAGGGCAATCTTTTCATTGTCAAGAACCAGTGTCAAAACACTGACATCGTATCAGTAAAATGTAGACAACAAAGCTACATTTTAACCACTCAAAGAATGCCAGATTGACTACATAGATATTACTTTTGTAAGATATTACTTAGAGTGAATGACTCATTTTCATATTCTAGACAAAATTTTAGAATTTAACTTTCAAGGGTTTGCATATGTAAACATTACATATATACAGGGACTTGTGAAGTGTATATGTATGTATCATTACATATATGAGCATATATATGCTTATATTTGTACAAATAACATGCGTACATGTGTATATTAAACATTAAATATATTTATACATAATTATTATTACAGTTTTAGGTGGAAAATCTATCTCATTCTTACCTCTATCTAACTACACATACACAAATATAAGGACTATTACTGGGTTTTTTTTTTGCCTTTATTTTCTTGCTGCTGCCTGTATTTACACAAGTGACAAAGGATATATGACCTAGTACTCTATTATATAAGAAGTAACATACTATCACATTGTTCTGCAACTTGCTTTCTCATTTAGTAACAGATTATTAATACTTACATTCCTCATAATTTTATATGGGTACATAAATTCTATTTATAGTGATACATAATATATTTAACTAGCTCCTTCTTGATAGATAATAGCATATTAAATATCATTTAATGTTTAAAAATTACTCCAATGGGAACCTTCAACATGGTATTTATTTCCTAACAGTGCAAGTAGACATATTGGTCAACCTAGAACACCAAGAAACCTAGGGTTTTTTTCTAGAACAACCTAGAATAAATGTATAAATTCCTAGAAACACACAACTTAGCAAAACTGAATGAGGAAGAAATACATCTGAATGACAAATGTCAAGTAAAAAATTGAATCAGTTTGCAAAAACCTCCCAACAAAGAAAAGCCCAGGACTGGATGTCTTCATTGATAAATTCTACCAAACATTTAAAGAAGAATTAGAGGTTGCTGGGTGGCTCAGCTAGTTGAGTATCTGACTTCAGCTCAGGTCATGATCTCACTGCGCATGAAGTCAAGCCCCACATCAAGCTCTGTGCTGACAGGTCAGAGCCTGGAGCCTATTCAAGTTCTGTGTCTCCCTCTCTGTTCCTCCCCAAAGACATTCTCTCTCTCTTTCTCTCTATCCCCAAAATAAATAAACATTAAAAAAATTAAAGAAGAATTGATATCAGTCCTTCACAAATTCTTCCAAAACTTGAAGTGAAGGAAACACTCTCAATCTCATTTTATGAGGCCAGAAATACTGTGATATTAAATCCAGCTAAGGACACTATAAGAAAACAAAACTACAGGTCAATGGATATAGATACAAAAATTCTCAACAAGATACTAGCAACCTAATTCAACAATACATTAAAGGGATCATATACTATGATCAAGGAGAATTCATTTTTGGTTTGCAAAGATGGTTTGATATACCCAAATCAATAAATGTGGTATGTCACATTAATAGAGTAAAAGATAAAAGTCATATAATCATCTCATCTCAATAGATGAGAAAAAGTATTTGATAAAATTAAATATCAATTTATGATAAAAGTCTCAACAAATTAGGTATAGAAGAAATGTATCTCAACATAATAAAGGCCATATGTGACAAGCCTATAGCTAACATCACACACTCAATCACTAAAGGTTTAAACCTTTTTCTCTAAAACAAGAATTTACATTCACACCACTCTTATTCAGCATAGCATTGGAACTCCTAGCCAGAGCATCAGGCAAGAAAAAAAAATAAAATCGGAATGGAAAAAGTAAAATTTTCTCTATTTGTTCATGAAATGATTTTATATATAGGAATTGCTAAAGACTCCACTAAAAAACTATTTGATCCTTCCCTTCCTGAAATCATTATTACACTACATGTTAACTAACTTGGATTTAAATTTTAAAAAATAAAATAAATAAAAATGTTTTAAAAAGCAAGCAAACTATTGATCTAATCAATGGGTACAGTAAAATTTCAAGATACAGAATCAACATAGGAAAAACAATAATGTTTCTATACACTAATAGTGAACCATCAGAAAAAGGTAAAGAAAACAATCCTTTTTATAATAGCATAAAAATAATAAAAATACTTAGGAATAAATTTAAGAAAGGAGGCGAGAGATCCCTATAGGGAAAACTACAAAATAATGAAGAAAGAAATTGAAGACAAAAATAAATGGAAAGACTTCCTGTGTTCATAAATTGGAAGAACTAATATTGTTAAAATGCCCATACTACACAAAGCCATCTGTAGATTCAATGCAATCCTTATCAAGATTCCAGTGGGATATTTTACAGAAAAAAAATTCTAAAGTTTATATAGAACCACAAAAGACCCTAAATAGTCAAAGCAATCTTGACAAAGAACAAAGCTAGAGGCATCATACATCCTGATTTCAAATTATATTGCAAAATTAGTAATTAAAACAGTATGATGCTGGCATAGAACCAGAACATGGACCAACAGAACGGAGTTGAAAGCCAGAAATAAACCCATGCATATATGGTCAAATAACATTTATTTTTTTAATGTGAAATTTATTGCCATACAACACCCAGTGTTGCCATACAACACCCAGTGCTCATCCCAACAGGTGCCCTCCTCAATGTCTATCACCAACTTTCCCCTCCCTCCCATCCCCCATCAACCCTCAGTTTATTCTCAGTTTTTAAGAGTCTCTTATGATTTGGCTCCCTCCCTCTCTAACTCAACTAACATTTAATAAGCAAGCCAAGAGTACCCAGTGGAGAAAAGACAATTTCTTCTATAAATAATGCTGTGAAGATTGGATAGTCACATGCAAAAAAAGGAAACTAGACACCATTCTTGTATTACAAAAATTAATTCAAAACAGATCAAAAATTGAAATGTAGGACTTGAAACCACAAAACATCTAGAAAAAAAAAAACATAAGGAAGAATCTTCTTAACATGGGTTGTGACAATGGTTGTTTGGATATAACATCTAAAGCACGAGGAACAAAATAGGAAATTGCTACTGCACAGGAAAAGAAATAATTAACAAAATGAAAAGGCAACCTACAGAAAAAGGGAAAATATTTATTAACCACACATGTGATAAGGGGTTAATATCCAAAATATGTAAGGAACTCATACAGCTTAATAGTAAATAATAATAATAGTAATAATAATAATCCAAATGAAAAAAAAAATGGATAAAGGACCTGAATAGACATTTTCCCAAAAAGATATACAGATTGGCCAACAGGTATGTCGTTGTTCTCAATATCAGTAATAATTAGGAAAATACAAATCCAAACCACAATGATCTATCACCTCACACCTATTAGAATGGCTATTATCAAAAAGCCAAGAGATAACAAATACTGAAGAGGATGTGGACAATAGGAAATTTTGTGCACCATTGGAGGGAATGTAAATTAATACAACCATTACGGAAAATAGTATGGATGTCCCTTTAAAAATTAAAAATAGAAATATCATATAATCCAGAAATTCTACTTCTTGGTATATACCTAAAGGAAACAAAATCAATATCCCAAAAAGCTATTTGAACTCCCATATTTATTGCAGCATTATATACAATAGCCAGGACATGGAAACAACCTAAGTGTCCACTGGTGGATGAATGGATAAAGAAAATGTGCTATGTTCTTCATTCATAAAGGGAAAGAAGTCCTGCCATTTGTGACAAAATGGATGGAAACTGAGGGCATTAAGCTAAGTGAAATAAGTCAGAGAAAGACAAAATGTCTATATGATTTCACTTTTATGTGGAATATAAAAACAACAACAACAACAAAACCCTCATAAAAACAGAAATCAGATTTGCCACAGGTAGAGAGTGAGGAAGTGAGAGAAATGTGTGAAGGTAGTCAAATGGTATAAACTTTCAGTTATAAGTCCTGAGGATGTAATGTACAATATGCTGGCTATAGTTAACAATGCTGTATGTATATTTGGAAGTTGCTTAAGAGAGTAAATCTTAACTTTTTATCACAAGAAAAAAAGTGTAACTATTTGAGGTGATGGGAAGTTAACTAAACCTACCGTGGTCTTCAATTCAATATATATAAAATCATCATGTTGTGTACCTAAAAGTAATAGTGTTATATGCCAATTATATCTTGATAAAATTAGAGAGCAGAAATAAAGTGAAATTAAAATGAAAAAAATGAATATACATATTTTCCATCATGAGGTTTGCAAAACATGTAGTTAATATTATTATAATTAAAAATGTTTTTTTCCGGGGCGCCTGGGTGGCGTAGTCGGTTAAGCGTCCGACTTCAGCCAGGTCACGATCTCACGGTCAGTGAGTTCGAGCCCCGCGTCGGGCTCTGGGCTGATGGCTCAGAGCCTGGAGCCTGTTTCAAATTCTGTGTCTCCCTCTCTCTCTGCCCCTTCCCCGTTCATGCTCTGTCTCTCTCTGTCCCAAAAATAAATAAACGTTGAAAAAAAAAAAAAAGAAAGAAAAAAAAATGTTTTTTCCAAATCCCTATGTAAAGAGGTACCACAGAAATAACCTCCATGATACAACTTCATCTTAAATCTTCCATACCAGCAGAAAATTCTCTTAAAGATTTCTGAAAATTCATTTAATTTTTTTTACATATTTTCTTAAGTTTTTATTTTAATTCCAATTATTTAACATACAGTGTTAGATTAGTTTCAGATGTATGATACAGTCATTCAACACTTCCATGCAATACCCCACGCTAATCACAAGTGCCCTCTCTCATCACCATCACCTATTTAACTCAGACCCCTACCCACCCTTTCTCTGGTAACCATCAGTTTGCTGTCTATAGTTAAGAGTATGTTTCCTGGTTTGTCTCTCTTACTCTTTTTCTCTTTTCTCATTTGTTTTGTTTCTTAAATTCCACATATGAGTGAAATTATATGGTATTTGTCTTTCTCTGACTGACTTATTTCGCTTAGCATTATACTCTCTAGTTCCAGCCTTGTCATTGCAAATGGCAAGATTTTATTCTTTTTTTATGGCTAAATAACATTCTATTTTATATATATATATATATATATATATATATATATATATATATGCCACATCTTTATCCAGTCATCAATCGATGGATACTTGGGCTGCTTTCATATCTTGTCTATTGTAAATAATGTTGCTATAAACATATGGGCACATGTATACCTTTGAATTAGTGTTTTTGTATTCTTTGGGTAAATACCCGGTAGTGCAATTGCTGGACATAGGGTTGTTCTATTTTTAAATTCGGAGAAACTTCCATACTCTTTTCCACAGTGTTTGAACCAATTTGCATTCCCACCAACAGTGCAAAAGGGTTCCCTTTTCTCCCCATCCTCACCAATACCTGTTTCTTGTGCTGTTGATTGTAATCATTCATACAGGTGTGAGATGATATCTCATTGTAGTTTTGATTTGTATCTCCTTGATGATAAGTGACGATGAGCATCTTTTCATGTGACCATCTATATGTCTTCTTTGGAAAAATATCTGTTCATGTCTTCTGTCCATTCTTTAATTGGAGTGTTTTTAGGGTGTTGAGGTACTTATACCTCTTTATATATTTTAGATACTAACCCTTTATTGAATATGTCATTGACAACTATTTTCTCCCATTAGGTAGTTTGTCTTTTAGTTTTGTTGATGGTTTCCTTCACTGTTGAAAGGTTTTTATTTTGATAAAGTCCCAATAGTTTATTTTTTGCTTTGTTTCCCTTGCCTTAAGGGATCTTTCTAGAAAATAAGTTACTACAGCTGATGTCAGAGAAGTTACTGCGTGTGGTCTCTTCTAGGATTTTTATGGTTTCAGGTCTCACATTCATGTCTTTGATTCATTTTGAATTTATTTTTGTGTATGGTGTAAGAAAGTGGTCTAGTTTCCTTCTTTTACATGTTGCTGTCCTGTTTTCCCAACGCCATTTGTTGAAGAGACTATCTTTTTCCCCATTGACTATTCTTTCTTGCTTTGTCAAAGATGAATTGACCATATAATTATGGGTTTATTGCTGGGTTTCCTATGCTGTTCTAATGATATATGTGTCTATTTTTGTGCCAGTACCATATTGTTTTGATTACTACAGCTTTGTAATATAACTTGAAGTCCAAATTTGTGATGCCTTCAGCTTTGCTTTTCTTTTTCAATATTGTTTTGGCTTTTTTTTGTGTGTGTGTGGTTCCATACAAATTTTAGGATTGTTTATTCTAGTTCTGTGAAAAGTGATATTTTTTTTTTAATTTTGAAAGGAAAATCTAATTCTAAAATCATTCACATATAAGTCACACATTATTAAAACATCAAGAAATATATGTAATTTTGTCTTTACTGACTCAGACCTCTATAATAGAATACCATAACCTGGGTGGCTTATACACAACAGAAATTTATTTCTCACAGTTCTGGATGCTGGAAGTCCATGATCAGAGTGCCAGCATGGTCAGATTCTGGTGAGAGCCCTCTTCTAGGTTTCATACTGTCATGGCAAAGAGCAAGAGAGTTCTCTGGTGTCTCTTTTATAAAAGCACTAATCCAATTCATGAGGGTTCCACCCATATGACCTAATCACCTCCCAAAGGATCTACTTCCAAATACCATCACATTGGGTATTATGCTTCAACATGAATTTTAGAGGAACACAAACATTAAGTCTATAGCAAACTCACAAGTAAAATAACACTTAATTATCTGTCTTCAATACTTGAAATATGTCTTTCAAATGTTTTTATTAATTAAAAAAATTGTTGTCAAACTATAGAAATAGTTTCACACTTACTTAAGCATACATGGATAAGCAGAAAAAAAGAGATGTGAAAAAGTAAATTCAATGTCACTGGATAGTTTACAGAATCATAAGGAAATCTGAATATAACCAGATCTCCAAAAGTACAGAATTTTGAATTTTATAAACAGAAATGCTCATTTTCAAGTTCTTTAAATTTAAATACCACTCTGAGATTTTTATTCTAGAAAGAGAAAGTCATATCGGTTTAGATTTTATTTTGCTTATTAACATGTCAGTTCTCACCCTCATGCCCCCAGTGTTATGAAAAACTAAACAACTAGAAAAGAGCATAACCACCATGAAAGAGTGGTTATATCACCAAAAGAAAAGCTAGTGCTGCTGATGACTGTTAATATATTTTTAGAAAACATTTTAAAATAGTAATTTGTAATTAATAATTTTACTTATATATAAATATACAAACATGTAGCAACTTATATTTCAGACATCTATGATTTTCATTTTGGTTCATTTCTCAAAACAATGTTGTACAATTACTTCACCAAAAGTAAGGAATAATAAAAGTATTTTTCATCCTTTTTCTGGCAGGAAGTGCTTGCTTTCACATTTTTCAGGTATATGAAAGACAACCACAAGATAAATTTCCCCATCTTATGTTGGCATTCAGGAAAATTTTTGTGCCATCTCTTTAAGTTTTTCACAACATAGTATCTGTTATTAAAACTTAAAAGATAATGTCTTTACATTTCCTAATATGTTATATCCACTTAAAACTTGTTTTTACTAAACATGTAAAACATCAGCAGCCAAACTGACACAATGACATTTGTTTTTAGAAAACAAGGTGGTAGGAAATTATAAATATATTGGCATAATATGCATATCCCAAATGTGATTCTAGAAATATATTAAAGAGTGATGATTATAAGAAGAATATTGAATAAAAACCATCAGAATGACTTCTTATCAATTAATTCACCACTCTGATCCATGGCTCTGTTTAAAAACCATTGCTAAAAGGTTAATGGTATAGACACAATTCAAACTATTTTATCATCATTTAATTCACCATTCTGAATACAGTACAAGATGCTGAGAGTAAAATGGAGCAGAGACTACATTAAAAGCCTACATTTTTAATAAGCTTTATATAAAATAACTAATTAAATACATTAACTGCAAGGTTAATGTTAAGGCCCCACTGTCAAATGCTGGAAATATAGCTTATATGCTCTAATTAAAAACCCTTTCAGTCACAGTTATTTCTTTAATAGAAAGTTTAATTTTATAGAGTAGTATAAGGAAGTAAAATTAGAATTCTGATTTCATACACATACACACAAGAGTCAATCATATACACCTTATTAGTAACTCGGGCTTCCCATAACTCTACATCATTAATACTAAGGCAACTTTATTGTGAAAATTCAACAACATGATCACAAAACTCATTTTCCCAAGAAAAAAAAATGGCTGGGATAAATATCAAGCTTTACATTATGAAGCAACAATGTTTATGAAACAATAAAATCAGAAATTACTTTACTATTATGACTTTTATATGCAAAGACTTAATCCTTAAATATGTTATGACATCTCTGTATGTTAAGGTTTATTTACTAGCATTCTTGGCAGAAAGTGACTGGGGACTGTGCATTGTACTGGTGAGAAACCCAACTCAGACTAGCTGAAGCCAAAGACAAAGTGTGGCATCATGAACTAGTGGCCAGAATGTAGCTCAGTCTCACAAATACACAATCAGGTTCTGGAATGCCACTGATATTCGCCCTTTCATCTCTGATTCTCTCTGCTTTAGCTCTAGACCAGTTCCCTCTAACTAGAAAGTAAACATGACTTTTAGCAGTTCCTGAGTTTCAGATTTTATAGTTTGAATAATCTCTAAAAAGAATAATATGCTCTAGCTCCAAGTGTAGAAATCTCATAGAATGAATTCATTGCCTAGTATAAAGCCAATGGATATCCATCCTTTGGTCAATTAACTAACTATGCCTTGGGTGAGGCAGGGAGCATCTAACTCTGGCTAGGGAACAGATCATATTAAATTTGCAATGCCCACAATAATCATGTGATTGAGAAGGAAGCAATCCCTAATCTTAGTACAACAATTACAAGTAAATTAGGAAACTTGAATTAATCTGTTTCAGTTGCCCAGTTAAGGAACTTTTCTCTGGAAGATTCCCAACAATAGTCCCCTTGACATGTCTGACAAATTCCTATAATGAAGAATGTATTAATTTGTTAATTATTTTGTACAAAATGGAAGCAGGCCAACTTGAGTCCCAATTATGAGTTTACCTCATTTTCCACATGTGACATTTTACAAAAGTTTAACCTACATCATCTCAGTTTCATCATTATAGTTTGGGTTTATCATACCTTCCTGGAAGCAATGTTATAAGGGTTAAGTAGAATAATTGTAGCAGAACACCAAGCTGCTATATGGACAAAATTTCTAAAATTGTTAACTCGTATTTTGCCAAAAAGTCCTCTCATGTTCTGCTACAAACTACCTTCATCTTTTGTTCAGTCTCCTATTTCTGTCGTTGAGATCTGTGCAAACTACATCAAACTTCTTTTCTACATAAAAAGCCCTCACATATTGTTAATACGTTAATTTTTAATATGTTCTCTTTAAACATACTTGGTAGTTTTTAAATCGAATGCACAATTTTATGTGCATGTAAAATTTTATCCTGCTGTAGTTGAATTCTTATTCCAGTCTGTCAGGAATCTAACTGTGGATCATGGTGTGCAGAATACTAGCTGTCAGTCTCAGCTTTGTGTATTTGATAACCCTAACTTCCATATCGTTATCACACTGATTAGTAATAAATATTTAAAAATGTGGAATCAGGACAGACTCTGATCTTCTCACTGTAGAACTATATCAAGCTTACCATCAATCAACACTCTTTGGATAAATATATTTAATCAGAAATCCACCTCTTTATTTTATATTCTAGCCCACAGCTTTTCATCTTGTCCAAAAGTTGTAAGAAAAGACTTAGCAGGATTTTTATGCACCAAGATTTATAGGAAAACAAATGTAATGTTGGTAGATCTAACTTTGTCATGGCAGGCAAGTCCCTTAGCATCTCAGGAATTCAGTCTAAATAAAATCAATAATGTATTATTTGCCTAATAATCAGAATTGCGGTGAATATCACAGAGCTCAAGAGCTAAAAAAAGATAAGAGGTAGTATTATCAGGCAAATTCCATTTGTCTCAGATGAAATAACTACCAAAAAAAGTAAATAAGGCTGGTTTGCCCCAACTAGTACTCACTGAATTCATGTTGTATCCTAGCAATCACTCCTCACTGGTCCATCTCTTCCCACAACCTAATTCCTTCGAATTCTTTAGCAAATTTTGGAAGTTAATATTGTTTCCTTTAGAAACGAAGTTATAAATAATACTTAAGTTCACAAGTTAGCCTTCAGAGGCCTAATTATCTGAAATGTTGGTATTTCTACCTTTGCTTATCTTTCTCTTTACCTTTGCTGGATATTAAGATCCCCTGAGGAGCTTAAAATAATTCTAATGATCAAGCACTTGAATGCAAACCAATTGAGTCACAGTCTCTGTGGAGATAATTTTTAAAGTTCTCAAAATTGGTTCTAATGTACAGTCTGACTTGAAAACTACTAACACCATCATTTCCTAGATTCTAATGCCAGAAAGAAAGGAAGAACATTCTTCCACAGCCTAAGATAAATTGATTTAATAGGAAAAGTCTATCATTGACTTTCAACCACCCTTTTTCCAAACTCTTTTTTCCCCCTTCCCTTGGTGGTATTATCTCAGGTATGCAGTCTTCATGCCTCTTCACAGCATGGCTTTTTTTTTCCCTACAGGTAGTGCTTTTTTTCAGAGATATTTATTTTATTCTTCCTCCTCTACATTCAAAATTCTTATACTCTCTTAACCCCCAATGTATGTGCTTTGAAAGAAGCTTCTCTGTGAATTGGGTGTTAATTAAAGTAAGGAGTTTGGGTCAGAATATAAATCTATTGTGTCATTAAGAACACCCTTTAGTCCATCTGTCATTATTTTAACAACTTTCTCCATGAAAAAAGATGGACATTTATTTAGATCCTTGTACAAGTTTCTTATCTCATTGCAGAAAAATAGTTTCCAGACTGCCACAGGTCCACAGCCCCCTGTGTTATAGCATAACTAACGGTTAGCTACTTAAACATGGTCTGTAACCAGCAGCAGCAGCAGCAGCAGCAGCAGCAGCAGCAGCACTTAGAATTGCAGAATCTCCAGCATATCTGAATCAGAATCTGAATTTTAACAAGATCCCCAAGGGATTCATATGTGCAATGAATTTTGAGGATCAGTGATCTACAGTATACCATAAAAAGTAAACAAGCTGATAAGAAAATCTGTACATACATTGCTGGCTAACATGCTAACAGAGGAATTAAATTTCTTAAATGTACTAGACTAATGCATAATGTTAGGAATATGAACAGAGTACCATTTTGATACATGAAACATACCAACTGTTCTACTTATTGACTATGTGACATTTGGCTAGTAATTCAATCACTATGAGCTTCATTTTCTGTCTTATAAAAGGAAGTTGATATTACTTCTAGTAGATATTACTTCAAACTAGATATTAGTTCTAGTTTGCCATTTGCCCAGCAGGCTGATCTATGATCATGGACCTAAATTTCCAATGCCTTAATTCTCTCATTTATAAAAAGAGACTTTAAAGCAAACAAATTTCATATCATTTAATATTTACACTTTTTGAATCTTATAGTGAAGCAATAATTTACCTCTTTAATTATATCAGTAGTTCTTTCAATATGTTAAATTGTATTAAATTTGATATCAAAGAGTTAAAATTATATAAAATGGCTAGAAACCTATAAAATGATTCTCTTAATCCATAATTTTGGTATACTCCTTTTCTGTAGGAACATTATATCTACGTGATAGGAATGATATAGCAAAGTACTGAATGTATTGTTTTCATTGCTCTGTCATATCAATATTACACAATTATCAAAGCAGTGGGAAATCCCTCCCTTTTCCTTCATATTTTGACCTTAAAAACCTCTGTTCAGTGTCTTTGTTGACTTTTTTTTTTCAATATACAACATATTCCTAGCTTTTGCTTTTCTGAGACTTTCCTACCAATGTTAGTGCCTCTTCTTATGTCTACGGAACACAAGATGGCTTTTCATAAGTTCTACCTTCATTTTCTCTGAGAAGAGACTTTTTCAACCTGCTGAATTACCTTGCTGTCATGGGGGAGGAAAAGTAATTGTCCCTCTATTCTTCTGAGTTCTTGGCTGAAACCTTTGTAATAAAAGCTTAATAAGAGAAAAATAGTTTATTAACATGTATATTTCATGTATATATGGGACATACCCTGGGAAAAATGAATAAGTCTCTGAGGTGGCCTAAGATACTAGCTTAAATGCCATCTTCAGCTGAAGACAAAAGAAAGTTGTAGCAAGGCCAGTTATGGTAAGGTTACCAGGAAAAGTAAGATTTTTCTGGTAAGGTAATGGTAAGTTTTCTTATGCAGATTTAAGCAGGGGCTTCTCCATTGTTAAGATTTTCTTATGATTTACAGTTGTCTTCTCTTCCTGGTACAAAGAGAGATAGGCTTACAAATGGAGATCTCCTTTATAAATGTACATTTCCCTACAAAAGGGTAATTTCTACTTTGTTTTCAGAACTTCTTCTATTGTCTGTTTTTCCTCAAAATAATACTTATGCCAAAAGGGCATATTTTGGGGGGCATATTCTGATAACCCTTTACCGTATTTTTCCTATATTACCCACAGTCACTGTCTGCAGATTCTTTTCTAATCCCCAAGAATTAGCAACTATCATGAACTGAAAGCAATAATAGGGCTACATTTTTTTTTAGACTCTAGAAAACGGAGTGTTGGAGGAGACTTTGAATGACTTTAAACTGAAGTATGCTGTAGATATTTATTTTTACAAGGTATAGAGAGCAAGATGGAGTCACTCCTGTCAAGCAGAGGCCTTTGTCAAGCAATGATGCAAGTAGTTAAGTATACTGCAGATATCAGATATCGCCAAGACCAGCACCAGCTGACGATACCTCAGAACTAATAACTAGCAGAAGCAGAGTAGGTCTGCAAGGGCCCACAACTGATTAAATGCCTTTAATAAGGGTAGATTTTTGCAGCAAACTGCAGACTCCTCAGACACTGACCCCTCTATGTCTGAGCAACTCAAAAAGGCAGCTGTCACAGAAGGCTCAGCCTGATCCATCTCCGAAGAGAACGGAGGTCCTTCATTACTTGAATATAATAAACAAGTGCCAAAACCTGATCCAGACCAAACTGAGGCCCTATCTCAACTGCGCACCACAGACTGACTTCATGTTTGTTTCCTTAACTTCCTACCCCCTGTGTTATATTGTTTGTTCTATGACTTGTCTTGTGTTCTGCTTCGTGTTCCACACAAGAAGCCATGTTAACCGTGTAGTGAAATGTTATTGTGCTTGGAATCCTGAACATACTTTATAATTATGTTAACCTTGTTTTATGACTGAATAAAACTGACATAGTGGAAAGACACAACTCATGTGTGCACCTTCATAGTGTGCTCATGACAACTCACAAGGTCTCTAAAATCTTCTCATCAGGATGCATAAGCCATGGATGCATGCTCATCATCCTATTGACCTAAGCAAGTCACATGACCAAGACCAAACAAAATGGAAGAAAGGACAAAATAATATCTAATACTGCTAGCATCTATGAGAACCACAAAGGGTCGTGACTCTAAGAGTAAAAAGGAAATATAGCAGGATTAGTAATGCATATGGAAATAGTGAAAACTGAGTCTAAGGGATCTATTTTTACTACAATTCTAGACCATATGTCATTAATCATATTTCATTACACTATGCATAACTTCAGAAATTTGATGACTAATAGAAAATGCGAAACTCTTCTACTGTACTACATTTTTTTAATGCACTTGATTTATTTTGTGTTTTCATTAGATCATAACAATTTATATTGCCCTGGTACTGCATTTCTCTGTTAAAAATAATGATGATGCTCTCTGTCCCAAAAATAAATAAACGTTGAAAAAAAAATTAAAAAAAAAAAGAAAAAGAAAGAAAGGGGCGCCTGAGTGGCGCAGTCGGTTAAGCGTCCGACTTCAGCCAGGTCACGATCTCGCGGTCTGTGAGTTCGAGCCCTGCGTAGGGCTCTGGGCTGATGGCTCAGAGCCTGGAGCCTGTTTCCGATTCTGTGTCTCCCTCTCTCTCTCTGCCCCTCCCCCGTTTATGCTCTGTCTCTCTCTGTCCCAAAAATAAATAAACGTTGAAAAAAAAATTAAAAAAATAAAAGTAATGATGATGTGTTAAAAATATATTAAGCATATATTCGTAATATTTGTATGTATCTAGCAGAATAATTCCAAGCATCATATTATATTTAGCTAATGATTGTAAGCTTGGCTTATGGCTTTTCTGTAAATATAAATTTCACTTATTATTTTTCCTTTTATTTGGTATGAGTACAGCACATTTGGGAAATATTTCCAGTACA
Organism: Prionailurus viverrinus; assembly: GCF_022837055.1. Classification (NCBI taxonomy): domain Eukaryota; kingdom Metazoa; phylum Chordata; class Mammalia; order Carnivora; family Felidae; genus Prionailurus; species Prionailurus viverrinus. Next base: position 125,640,849 of record NC_062569.1, on the reverse strand, counting down.
ATTTTGGACACTTTAAAAATTTTATCCTCTCTTGAGGGCAGCTCAATATCATCCAATTTTTTTTTTATATCTCATCATGTGGCACAAACCCCATACATATTAGAAATTTAATAAATATTTGTTGAATGACTAAATAAATTAACGAATATCATCTATTCTTATGATAATGGAGAAAGAAAATGAGGCTGAAAATAATTAAGAGATGTGCCCTTATTGCCTAAATCACAATGATGACAGGGAAATTGTAGTTCAGAATTTTTTCTACTACTACAGTGACCTAGATCTAGAATGAATGCTACCATAATGAATAATGAGTAAAGAGGTAAACATAGGAACAGGAAAGTCTACAGAATATACCATTAGTGAAAAATCTAGTAGCACTTACAGCTTATTTGATATGTAATAGTCTTGAAAAGATCATCTCCTATATTGACTTAAATTTCTAAAGAAGTGTCATCACCTACCCTCTGCTAGTGGGAGAAACAGGAAAACCAGTGACAAAATTTAGTCCAAGTCTGAAGGCCCAAGAACCTGGAGGCCAATGGTTCAAGTCCCATTTCAAGATTGAAGGCCTAAGAACTGGAGGGCTGCTAATATAAGTCTCAGATTTCAAAGTCCCAAGAACCAGGAGCTTTGACATCTAGGGGCAGGAAAAGATAGAGAGAGAATTCACCTTTCTTTTGACTTTTTATTCTAAAAGTCAGTGGATTGGGTGTTGCCCCCCTCCCCACTAGTAATGGGAGGTATTCTTTACTCAGTCTACTGATGCAAATGCTAATCTCTTCCAAAAACACCCTTGCAAACATATGCAGAAGTAAGCTTTTACCAGCCCTCTGGGCATCCCTTAGCCCAGTTAGGTAGACACATAAAATTAACCATCATACTTCCCAAACTACTAAAACCAGCCTCATGACACAGCCTCAGAGATGCTACCACAAGGTCATCTCCCTGAAAATCTGAGCTGCAGCTTCATAGAGCTATACCTCCAAATTTCTAGTTTCCTTATTCACCGATTTAAGGCAAACTTCAAGTAGGGAATGTGAGTTTATTGGTTGAGATGAAGAGAGAACGATAAATAATGTTAAATGAGAGAAAGTGCAAAACAAAAAACAAAAAACAAGCAAACAAACAAAAAAACAAGCCTTGGAGTTCTGTTCTCAGAGTGTTTACAGTTGCCTAAAGGTACTGATGTTCCTTATAAGGCACACATAAATTACTTACATGTTCCAAAAATTTTTTGATTGAGTAGATCACAACTTGTAACATAAACAATATTAGCCAAATGCAGGTGAAAATTCTGTTTTTAAAGTAATATGAGGCTTTAAAAATCTATAAACAAGAAATAATATATGTGTGTGTGTGTATACACACATATACTTATATATATCTCCATCCAATTCCAACACCTATTCTGATGTGTGTGTTTGCTCCCACATCACGAAGCAATCCTCCAACATCAGTTGGATGTCCTAGAAGCTAACTCAATTTTGACACTATCTACCTGGAGACAGGTACAAATCCCAGAGGTTAAGGACTCAGTCTTACAAGACTGATCCCTCAATCCTACTTCAGATGCCAATCGCCAGTCCAGGTTGTCACTTGTGATTCTAACCAAACTACCTATAGATCAGAGGTGCCAATGAACTCCTTGAGTGTGATTAATTTGCTACAGCAACTCACAGAACTCAGACAAACATTTTACTTAATGGATTACTGTTTATTATAAAAGGATAAATTGGGAACAGACAGATAGAAAAGATATATAGGGTAAGGAGTGTTGGAAGGGGTGTGTAGCTTCCATGCCCTCTCCAAGCAGGCCACTCTCCCAGATCCTTCACCTGCTCACAAGCCCAGAAGCTCTCCAAACCACATCTTTTTGGGTTTTTATGGAGGCTTCATTACATAGTCATGACCGATTTAATTCACTGGCCATTGCTGATTGAACTAAACCTCCACCCCTCTCCTCTCCCCAGAGTTGGGGATAAGAATGAAAGTTCCAATCCTCTAATCACATGGTTGGCTACAGTGTCAATCAACCCCCTTATTAAAATGACAAAAGATACTTTTACAGCTCACATCATCCAGGAAATTCCTGGGGTTTTAAGTGTTATTTACCAGAAACAGTGGATGAAGACCAAATATATATTTCTTATTATCAATCACAATATGACAATATGATATATATAATATTGATAGGACATTAAAATATATAATATTGACTCCATTTCCATATTTGGCTATCTATTTCCATTATGACTGTGTTCTGCTAGGTCAGGAATCATGCTTTATTTATCTTTTCCTGAAACACTGACATGTAGCTGGCCTTCACAAGATGTTTGATTAATGAGCAAAAAACTAAAAAATAAGTTGCTTTAGGGCCATTGGCTGACGAAGTATGTATAGTGAAAACTCTACACAAGTACTAAATAAAGTTTTCCATGCTTAATAGTTTGGTTTTTCTTTAAGTGATTTTCCATTTACACAGCGTTGTTGCTACCATTCCCAAACTAGGAATTTGGGCCTAGTAATTTGTTCAGGGGAATAAAGGACTAAGAAATAAATAGGAAAGGGATTGGTTCATGTGAGCACCTCTATGGGAAATGTGCTTTATTTTAACTATTAAATTGTAAATGTACTGGCTATTTATTACATTCTTGTATTCTTTTCCAGAACTATTTCTTATTTCACGTGATTTTTTTCACCCAATTCTTCGAATGCTAAAACACGAGATACTGTGGATTTGATCTAGGTTTACTCCATGAACCACAGTGATTATTCTAAGAATACAGTAAAAAGTACATAAAAGAGCCAACAAAAACACTTTTTTATGATCCCTTTAAATGATAGGAAAGTAGAGTCTTTATGTTTTCTGAGGTCAAGAAATGTAAGAACTGCGTATTTCTGGATGTATTTATGGTCATATTTTTGGCATGTGAAGAGAACTTTCAGGAAAATGAAGCACAACAGACCAAAGACCCACGGTAAGAAACAGAAAAGAGAGAGAGAAAAAGTGTAGTGAAAAGGAAGGTTTCTAATATCATTCGATCACTTGGATATAGTGATGCCTGAATTTACCTACTCACTTCCAAGACTAGACCATTAAGTGACTTTACAAATTTCTTTTGGGATTAAGCTGGTTTGAGTTTATTTATGAGTCTTGATCATACCTCCTCTTGTTTCTTTTTATTAGTACTATTTTTTTAGAAGTAACAAAACTGGTATGGCCTCACCTTCTACAACACAGTTATTAACATTGAAGATTTTTTTAATCCATAACTCAAGGTTCACTCCAGACAGACTAAACATTATTTATTAACCACTAAATTTTCTTGGAATCCATAGGTAAAGGAACCTTGATATCTTCTAGTCTACTCTTGGAACAAAGGTAAAAATTTCACAGATACCTTCATGAGATGGATGGTCAGCTTATGTCTTTATCATCAAGTGGGAGCTCCCAACTACACAGTGTAGACTGCTAATGATAAAGAGAGCATAGAAACTTATGTGTATATCAACTCCAAATCTGCATTCTTATAATTTTTGATTTCAGATTAATACTAAGCATCTTCTTTCTTACATTTGGCAACTCCTCACATACTCAGACACAGCTCTTTTCTTTTTTCTTGTGTCTTCTTATTTCTGAGTTAAACTCACCTCATTTCCTCAACTACTCCTCTTAAATAAAATCTGGACTGTCTACTATTTTCCTTTCTTCCCATGGATGCTCTCTGTTTCGATTAGCTCATTTCCCCCCTAAAATGTGTTACCTTGACTCAAAATCAATTTGCAAAATGCTTTTGTGCCTAGTTTAGCATGTAATGAAAACATTCCTAACCATGACTAGGATACAACACAATTATTGGTGCAGTCTCAGTCTGTGTTATATTTTAGAATGTTTTTGAGTACTATTGAGCTGTGGTGAACTAAAACGCACAGATCATTTGCACGCAAATTGCTGCAAACATTGAGTTTTACTTACATGATGATGTTAGAGAATTAAGTAACCCACATACTATTTGCTTCTCTGTATATTTTGTTATTAAATAGTATAGGCCAGGGACACCTGGGAGGCTCAGTCAGTTAAGTGTCCGACTTCAGCTCAGGTCATGATTTCACAGTCTGTGAGTTTAAGCCTCGCATCAGGCTCTGTGCTGACAGCTCAGAGCCTGGAGCCTGCTTTGGATTCTGTGTCTCCCTCTCTCTCTGCCCCTCCCTTGCTCATGCTCTATCTCTCTCTGTCTCAAAAATAAATAAAAACATTAAAAAATTAATAAAAAATAAATAGTATAGGCCAAATAATCATAAACTATTTAGCACTTTTAGTTTGAAGGCCTTTAGCAGAGTATTTTACAAAAACAATTTAATCTAATTTGACTGAAATACTTATCATTAACATACAGTATTCATACAAATGGCTAGTGAATTGCCTTTCATTCTTAACTAAACTGTGTAGTTCTGTTTATTTCATTAAGTGAATCAAATAAGTTAATACCTTTGTCGATCCCAAATATCATATTATATCATATTCTGAGAGCTAAAGTTTCATTAACATATTTTATATGTTTTCTGATTGTAAAATTTAAATATCTTATTTTATAAAATTTGGAAGGGACCACCAAAGAAGTAAATTGTTCATAATTAACAGAGTAGAATTTCCTATGTTTTAGCAATCAGTCACTAAGAGTTTAAGGACTTAAAAAAAAAAAAAAATATATATATATATATATATATATATATATATATATATATATATATATAATTTCAAGTAAACCCAAAGGGGCTGTAAAACAAGACTTGTGGCTGCTCTTAGGGCCTGTTAGTATAATTCCAAAAATGTCTGGATAACAGATCTTTTTGTCTATCTCGTTCTTGGGTGAAGTTCAGGAAAGTCCTTGGATCTTTTGTTAGTCAGTGGGAGCTGAGAGTGATAAATGCAGGCTGACTTCATGCCTGTGTGCACTGTACTTCGTGGTACTCTGTAGTCCTAATGTATATCTCATAATGCCAAGATTTATGAGGTGTACCTGGACCAGCTGAGGTAGTTCCTGGCACAAAACCAGATCCATCCCTCTGCTGAATTCCATCAACCTAATGCATGCCAGGTTGAACCTGGATGATAGCAGTGGAGCGTCCAGATGGCCTGAAATCATCTTAATGTCTTAGACCATGATCCACAAGCTTGTATCTCATGGTCATGCTTTGTTGGGGGCCAAAAATTGACACCTCCTTTGGAGAATGTTTCTGATCATGCTGCTGTGTCTCCTGACCGTGCTGACTTCCTTGTGACTCTTTATGTATTTAAACCTTATTTTATTTATACCTGTGAACTCTACATCTCTTCCATATATTAATATAAGCCCATGATGAACGTTTTCTATGCAGTAGTCATGCATTTGTACCCTAAAAAGTGCAGCATGCAAGAGAAAGAAAAGAAGTCTTTGTTTCTCATACAAATATCAATCACTAACTCCATCATACAGAGATGGCAAGTTATGGAATAAATAGAATATGATTTCTCTTTTTTTCTTTGTTTTAGATTTTACTTTTTATTTTAAGTAGTCTTTGTCTAGAATGGGATTTCTGTTGTTTTTGGCCAGATGACAGGAAAATGTTTAAAATTTCTTAATAAAAGGACACAAAGCACTACACATTTGAAGTGCCAAGACCCTTCTAATACCAGAATATTCTGTGCTATTTGAAAGGCAATTAAGTATTGGAGAAATATATATTTCCCAGAATAAAGTTAAAAAACCTTGCACAAAAATGGCAGCCTTCGGGTGAGGTGTGGCTTCCCAAACATGCCATCTGATAAGGCTTTGACTGATAGGGAATATGTTCTTGACTATCAAAGCTTATATATTTTTTATCATAAATAATGAATCAGATGAGTATAATACATTGCAACTACATTGTCACAACCTCTAAACCTCTCGGTCTCTCTGTTCTCTTTCTGGCTTCTAATGTGTTTACATTTGAGACTAGCCTGATTCTTCTTCCTTTAGATTTTTTTTAAATGTTTATTCTAGTTGAATTGTATTTTTTTTGTGCTTGAAATTCATATTTTATATCTGAACCTCAACTTTACCTTACACTTGGCAATCCCATTTTATATTCAGAATCTAGAATTTCGTTAAGTACAGAAATATTGTCTTTTACTATATATTTAATTATTGAGTTTGTTTAACTTCTCTCTTCTTTTTTTTTAATTTTTTTTAACGTTTATTTATTTTTGAGACAGAGAGAGACAGAGCATGAACGGGGGAGGGGCAGAGAGAGAGGGAGACACAGAATTGGAAGCAGGCTCCAGGCTCTGAGCCATCAGCCCGGAGTCCGACGCGGGGCTCGAACTCACGGATCGTGAGATCATGACCTGAGCTAAAGTCGGATACTTAACAGACTGAGCCACCCAGGCTCCCCTCAACTTCTCTCTTCTTTAGACATGAATACTAATTGTAAACTTGGGATTTCTGTTTTCTTTTAGAGATCTTTATCATCTCTTTTATTGTTATTTTTAATTCTTATCTTTTCCCCATCTTTGGTTTTTAATAACATTTCTCTGTTTTATTTCTTTTAATGTAAATATCAATTATGCTACTCATTTGTAGTTTTCTTACCCTTTTTTATCTCATCTATCTTCAATTTTATTTTTTCCCAATAGCTAGAACTTTCTCCAATTTTTTTGGCCCCATTCTCTTTGGTCTATGAGTCTAATTGACAACATAAAGTAGACGCTTTATAAATATTTTGCTGTTGTCACTCTTCAAGTTGAATATTATTTTCTCCTTTTCTGATATATAACATGTTCAGAGATCTCACTGTTACTTATTTTCAGTGTCCTAGTACTTCAGCCACAAAGATCTCTCCTACTCAGGACAGATCTCCCACTCAGGAGAGTACTCAGGGTTTTGTCCATAAACAGGGTGAAATGTTTTCCTTTTCTAATTGTATATTTTGATATTAGAAAGTACTACCTAATGTAATAGCCTGGACAATTGGTAGACATGTACAACTCATCACTAAATTCCAAGTAGGAAGAGTTATTTAATATTGTGTAGTTGTTAGATTAAATAATATTGGTTTTTGTTTTTGTTTTTGTTTTTGGACTTTCTGGCTATCTTGAACAGTCTGAGTTCCTTCTATTGAAGTGAGAGAGGGAGGGAGAGAAAATATGAATGATAATCAAGATCTCTCAGCAACCAGCTTTCCTACAAATTTTCCCCACATACATTCTTTACACTACTCAATTTGTATGCTTTATGTAAAATTGCAAGGCCTATTCATTTATACCGTGGATCTGTAGTATTTTTAAGAGAGGATGGGAAAAATAATGTTATGGTTGTGTATAAATGGGGAAAAACAAAATGTAGATCATAGATAGTAGCTCCCAATACTAAAGTGGTACTTTTCTAGTTGGTTATAAACCAGGAGTTTTTTACTTTTAAAGAAGTATCGAATTTGGTATCCATAGTTCTTTCAGATTTTTTTTTTATGTGAATGCTTTTAGACAGGCTATTTACTTGCTTTATATATGAGCCCAACTTTCCCTATGGATGAAAATAGAGTCTGATTTCCATGTTTATGATGCCTTCCTGCCTCTAGCAGGCATTTGAATTTACAGTCATAGGATAGATCTCGTGCCTACAGAAGAAGGCCAGCAAGTTTAATTGTGATCCATCCATGATCAGCACACTCTGTACATTTGGATAAATTTTAGTTTGTAATTAGTGGAAGTGTCTCACAAATTTTAGCAATAGTGTGGCTCAAATATTATCCTATGGTTTGTCTTATGCTGAGGTACTATAGATAATTCAGTTGGAAATTAATCTAATCATAAAATCAGAAACATATTTACACTTTTTTATACAATAAAATGATTTGATTCCTAGACAGAGCCTTCAAGAATATTCAGCCTAATCTCTTCCTTTTATAGATGCATTTCAAGAATTTGAGAGGTGCGTGGGTGGCTCAGTCGGTTAAGCATCCGACTTCGGCTCAGGTCATGATCTCACACTCTGCGAGTTCGAGCTCCGCGTCAGGTTCTGTGCTGAGAGCTCGGAGCCTGAAGCTTACTTCAGATTTTGTGTCTCCCTCTCTCTGACCCTCCCCCATTCATGCTCTGTCTCTCTCTGTCTCAAAAATAAATAAACATTAAAAAAAATTTTGAAATTACTTTGTGAAAGTTATATGGCTTATTTATGGTAGACTTCAAACTAGAAGCCAATATTCTTTCTACACTTCTTTGCACACTTTAGATATTTCATATTGAATTGTTATTTTGCCAATCTTGTCCAGGATGTCTACTTTTAAGTTCCTTTAACCTCTTTTTTTCTTGTTCTAAGGGAATATGTGAAAACCATCATTTGAAAATTCATGTAATTCTGATAAAACAATTTTAGACAGTCCTTTTTTTTTAATTTTTAGATTCAATTTCTAAAGCACCAATGACAACCACTTATTTTATTTACTTATTTTACCTAAAGGACCATACAATCAATAACTTTGTGATCATTAAGACTTTTTGTGGGGCGCCTGGGTGGCTCAGTCGGTTAAGCGGCCCACTTCGGTTCAGGTTATGATCTCACAGTCTGTGAGCTCTAGCCCTGCGTCGGGCTCTGTGCTGACAGCTCAGAGCCTGGAGCCTGCTTCAGATTCTGTGTCTCCCTCTCTCTCTGACCCCCCCTCATTCATGCTCTGTCTCTCTCTGTCTCAAAAATAAACATTAAAAACAAACAAAAAAAGACTTTTTGTCAGTCATGAAATATACTTGTCTAAATCATATTAACTTTACTCTTAATTTATTTTCAACTCAGAGAATTTTGAATACTTGTTTGTTTGTTCTTTTCCTGATGTAGAAAGTCCTCACTATTTGTGTGTGATTTTCAAAACTTAGCCATTTACTTTATTACCTTAAGTGATCTACAGAATATTTCCAGCCACCCATGGTTAAATTTGTGAAGTTGGAGCCATAGGAATGAATCAATCTATATTGGTTTTTTGCTGTCCTTAATTTTTATAGAAACTTTACTGGGCTTCCCCTTAAGCATTGAAAATTAGCATTAGTTATAGACATTGTAAACTAATTTGTATTCCAAATGCATCTTTGTTAACAGCAACCCAGTAATTGAGATATTATCCCCATGAAATGAAAAATACACACACACACATACACAAACACACACACACAATAATTAAAAAGCAATCCTCGAGTTTTATAAGTTAATCCTTTCCTTTTATATGTGTATAAATGACATTGTTTTGTCTCCTAATGTTACTTACAGAGAAAATTATGGGCAATGACTGTATCTTGAAAAGGGACAATTTTGATGCTTTCAAGAGTAGAGGCACCTGAATAGCTCCGTAGGTTAAGCATCTGACTCTTGAGCTTTGCTTAGGTCACGATCTCACAGTTTGTGGGTTCATGCCCCACATCAGGTTCTGCAGAACCTGCTTGGGATTTTCTTCTCTCTACTACCCCTCATTTCCCATCCTGTACTCTCTCTCTCTCTCAAAATAAGTAAATAAACTTAAAAAGAAGAGTACTCATCAACTTTATTTAGGGGTTTGATACTTGAATAATCTTTTAAGTCTATCTATTTATTTTGAGACACAGAGAGTGCACACAAGTGAGTGGGAGAGATGCAGGGAGAGAGAAAATCCCAGGGAGAGCAGACTCCACACTGTCAGCACAGATCCTGACCCAGGGCTTGATCCTTTGAACCATGAGATCATGACCTGAGCAGAAATCAAGAGTCACACACCCAACCGACTGAGCCACCCAAGCACCATGAATTATCTTTCATATTTAGAGCTAGTGTCAGTTGGCTAGCCCTTTGTTTACTGCTTAAGTACCTTCTTTTAAGCAGATAGTTTCAATCTCTTTGTAAGCTCATTGAGGGTTATGTCTTATGTTCAATCTTTTTTTTTTTTTTTTTTTTTTTTTTTAATTTTTTTTTTTAACGTTTATTTATTTTTGGGACAGAGACAGAGCATGAACGGGGGAGGGGCAGAGAGAGAGGGAGACACAGAATCGGAAGCAGGCTCCAGGCTCTGAGCCATCAGCCCAGAGCCCGACGCGGGGCTCGAACTCACGGACCGTGAGATCGTGACCTGAGCTGAAGTCGGATGCGCAACCGACTGAGCCACCCAGGCGCCCCTTATGTTCAATCTTTTAACACAGTAGTGAAAAACTCCACAACACATGCTCAAATATATACTTATTTTTATTGAGATTTGTATTTACAAAAATGACTTTAGAATTAATCAGCATACACTCTAGTTCCACTAAAGAGATATCTGGTTTATCCTAACTAACCTTAAAGAAGATGTTAGTATTTTATATCATATGGAAATACCCATTGACTATTCAATCATTATGATAATGAGTACCATAACTCTTAAATCTACACACATCCTAGGTCTACGAATATTTCAACATGGATTCAATTTTGAGTGGATAAGATTTGGACAATATCCCTGAACTGTTTATCACATCTATCTTTTTCACTTATGATTTCCTTTCAGCTACTAGATGTAGCAAGGTAACAAGATCAAATTCTTAAATACATGCCATGGTTGGTAGTAAAAGATGACTATCAGAAAATAGTCATCAGAAAAAGATGACTATTTATTAATACACAGTTTACACCAGGGGTCAGGATAGAAATTACTTACAATAATGGGCTCAAAGTACTCTATTTTAAATTTATTTACATTTAAATTTCTTTTTTTATTCTTGTTATTTGCTAATGCTTATAAGTTATGAACTTTTAGTAAATTAGAAAAGGGAACTGGACTTCCCTGTGGCTCATTAAATCCATCCCACTTTATTTGCAGGCAGCATTTAAATGCACTTTATCCTCAGTAGTATTCTCTCTAGTTCTAACTAGTTCAGACTGAACACCTAACAGCTCAGGGCTTATCTCATAGCAATTTCCCTTTCTGTCCTGGATTTGAATATCCTTGTAAAGGGGCCTAGCTATATATACACTTCTATTTTTTCAAAGCCCTATTACTATTCTTATTTTGCCTGATCCATGCATTTCAAGACAACTAGCAACTTGACAAACACATTCACGTGCTTGTATGGCCTCAAGGACATATTTAAAATTATATAAAGTAACCACTACAAAACAAAAACTTCTTTTTGTTTTAAAAGGTGGCTCCCTTTATTATACCAGACTTAATAATTAAGTGTCTATTGTGTGTGTGAGTGGCTCAGTCAGTTGAGCATCCAACTCTTGATTTAAGCTCAGGCCACAATCCCAGGGTCATATGCTCGAGCCCCGTGTTGGGCTCTGTGCTGAGTGTGGAGCCTGCTTGAGATTCTCTCTCTCTTTCCCTCTTCCCTTCTCCCCCACTTGTACTCTCCCCCATCCCTAAAATTAAAATAATAATAATAACAATAAAAAATGTCTATTGCACTAACCAGGAACAGTATCTAAGAAATACAGAATTAGAATTTTTCATCTTCTTCTTTCTCTTATCCATTAGAATTTAGACACCAAAGAAATATTTAGCTTTCATAGCTTAATCTGCATATTAATATGTCTTCAATTAAGAGTTTATTATCTTTTATGGCACTGATTCTCACGGTGGGGGGGGGGGTTTAAAACCCTTTGAGAGTTCTTGGATGGCTCAGTTAAGCTGCCAACTTATGATTTTAGCTCAAGTCATGATCTCAAGTTTCCTGAGATGGAGCCCTGCATTGGGCTCTGTTCTGACAGCACAGAGCCTATTTGGGATTCTTTCTTTTCCTCTCTCTCTGCTCTCCCCAACACACACTCACTCTATCTCAAAAATAAATTAACTTAAAAAAAAAAAACTTTGAGAACTTGGAGGGATCTGAATTATTTTTGTCCCCTCAGAGCAAGCCTTTATTTCTGTCCTTACAAATATGACTCACTCTCTCTAGAGTTTGGGAACATGTCAATGTCATATCTTCCAAAGTTTTTCTCCTTCAAGGAAGGGTTACCTATGTTAAATTTCTAAGTTTGAGTGATTTTATTTTTTTTTCTTAAGGGAATATGTGACATGCCTTAGATATTTAAACACTTTAGCATGGAATACCTAGGGAAGGAATTAACTATAAGGATAAAGTGTCCTTTGAAAACAAGCAGAAGAAAACATTTCTCCTCCCAAAAATTAAAAAAAAATCATTTTATAACTAAAAACAAAAGTGTGATTGATTTAGTATTTATGGATAATTTGGATTTTTTTAATATAAAAATAGGAAAAACTGTGAAAGTCTTAGAAACAGGTAAAAAAGATTATTGGGCTTTCTTTCAATAGAATGCTGGGCATTGTCTAGTGGAAAATCTCTGGGGATTTCTGTAGAATATGTACCTTTGAATGTCATTGACTGAACTGTTTTATAATTCTGTAGATATAGATGTTAACTTGTAGAAAACTGAAAACAGTAGAGATTTTTCTTGTTTATAGCAATAAAATTGTTCTCATTTGTGCAAATGAGGTTTAACTGGTAAAGGATATAAATCTCTGTGATTAAAATTTTTATTTTACTGATTTTAAACTCTTACTAGTTTCCTCATTAACTAAGGAGTTAAAAATATTTGACGTATGTTCATTTTACATTTGTATAAAAATAACAGTTGACTTTTTTAAACATCATTGAAATACCACTGGAGTCTCCTTAGACAAGACAGAGCAGGAGGGAACATCAAAGGAGAGCCTGTTTACTTGAACCGGGCAAATATGGACTTTATTTTTATGACCTCTTTTGTTTCCATAAAGTTCTGAGACCTGAAGGACAATCCTTGAGATTATGATAAAGGCCTAGCGATACCACTTATTAAATGTTCACTGACCTATAGTGGAAGGGATTTCATAGACTCCCTTGACTTAAATCAAATAGCTTTTATTGAAGACTTTCTTCAGATAGTAATAATTTTTCCCTAAAATTGTTTTCCTTATCCACTATCAAAACTCATATTACCAGTAGCAGATGAAGTTAAAATTAATATATAGGTTGTTTTGTTATTTTGCTTTCTCTCTCTTAAATTTGAGCTGCATGAACAAATTTTTATAATTTTCAAAATACTGTGGATAGGGTCTGGTAACATTTATCTGAGGAACTGGAGTAAGACAGATAATGGCCATGGAAAAAATTGATAATTCCAGGCATATGAACATATTTATGAAACAATTATGCAATATTTTGCTACACAAATCTACTTTAAAAATATCTATTGAAATACAAAGCAACAGAGCTGTTATATACATATTATTTTCCTTAGAAAAATTATCCCTTATACCCTTTTTGGGATAATTCTTAGATTTAAATTTAGATATTAAGGAAGCATGTACCTTAATCCCAATAATTAAATATATTAAGTTATATGTAATGAGTATGATATTTTGAACTAAATTATTGATTATTGACCTTTCTCACATTTTATGTGGATTACCTTTCATATTAGCATTATATCAAAATATGGAAAAATGGATTTGTGATTTGAAAGCAAGAAAAAAAAATTGTAACTTAGGATCAATAACTTATGTATCCACTCAATATATTTGTATTGAGCTCTGCCTGTAGGGCAGGTCAAAGGTGAGGAAGAAATTAGAAAAGCATGTAGTCTAAACTTCAGGATCTTTTTTTTTGTAATGTTTATTTATTTTTGGGAGACAGAGAGACAGAGTGCAAGCAGGGGAGGGGCAGAGAGAGAGGGAGACAGAGAATCTGAAGCAGGCTCCAGGCTCTGAGCTGTCAGCACAGAGCCCAAAGCAAGGCTCGAACCCACGAAGCACAGGATCATGACCTGGGCTGAAGTTGGACGCTTAACCAACTGAGCCACCCAGGTGTCCCTAAACTTCAGCATCTTACAAGTTGGTGGTTGTAAAGGCCAGTGTAGACTGCCCCTAGGTGGGCCACTTTGGCATAAAAATTATTTTGAGTTAAAAGTAATCAAAACTTGGTAGATGCAGGAAAAGCTTTCTGCCTCCCCCTCAATGCCTGAATTTAGATTGGAAAGGAGAGCCTATAACAGGAAAAGCCTATTAACAAAGACTTCCCTTTATTTAAGGAATTTATCTGTATAATAGGGGAACCTTGTTTTTCCTTTCATCTTCCTGCTAAAGGTCTTTCTTCCCTTTGTATCCTCAGGCCCTACCCCTCTCCTTAGCTCATTTAAGACTTTCTGTTGCCCCACTGTCTTTGGAATTTCCATATCTGTGTAGATTCCTGTATATGTGCTATTAAGTTTAATTTTCTCCTGTTAATGTGCTTCATGTCAATTTCATTCTAAGTTCAGCTAGAAGGATCCTAAGTCAGAGGAAGGTCTTCCTTCCTACATAGCCAAGGCAGATACATATGCTCACAACTATGTTTCAAATCAAACTGTTGTTGCTACTTAGAAGAGTGGTAAACAGAGTCCCATAAGACTTACAAGGCTAAAAGTACTATAAGATGGAAGAAATTAATTCCAAGTGGGATCATGGGTAGAGATTTCAAGGAGTAAGTAGTATTTTATTTGAGCTGTGAAGATAGGTATGAATTTACAAAGCAGAGATGCAGAGAGAAAATGGATAAATAAGCACTACCCAAGCAGGGACACAATACAGAGACAGAGCCATAACAATACATGGAGAATAGTGATAAAAGTAAGAAGTTCCGGATGGCTGGAGGGTTGTATACGTACATAATAAAGGAGAGCTGTGGTATGTGGTGTGATAAGTGGCTAGAAATTTAGATTGTGGGGTACCCTGCATGCCAAAATCGCGAATGGTGATGAAATTAGTGCCCAGTGAGGAGCCACTAATACGTTGTTGTATTGCAAAGGAATATAACAAAACCTCACATTCGCGTACCTCAGAGGTTTATCAAAAATATATTATTCTCGCGTAAACGAATGTCTAGCCTAATAACTTGAAAATAGTATGTAACAAAACTAGTACTAGAGCCCAGATCTTCACTCTGTATCAATTCAAATCTAAAATTGTGAATGTTGTCTTAAGTATCAGGAAGTTCCTACCTTTTGAGAAACGTGTTTTTTAAAGCATGAAACTCAGAATTCAAAATAATTCGTGAAAGTTTCTTCAAGCAACCAGCATGTATTTTTAGTATATATTTTCTGAATTTTAAAAATACTACTTTAGGGCTTTATATTTTAATGTGCAGAAATTCAACACCCTTGGTAAAATTATGCAATATATAAGTACATGTTATTCACAAAACATATCTAAACCTATGTTTTAGTTTTTAGTTTCATGAAGGAAAAGTTACCAAAAAGGCATCCCTTAGAGTTTCTTAAACATTTCATTTTTTTCTACAAAGCCTATATTCCATATAGCTTTAAACATAATAAAAACCCCTCAAGGTAGAGTTTATAGCAATTTATGTCACACTGAAAAGTCAAGTGAACTGCCAATTTGAATCATGGAGATTTCTCTCCTGCTATGAAATGGTCAGTATTACAAAGTCTGCTATTATATATTTATGATGCTATTTGACCTCTACATACAAACATCTATTATCCGACAATAATATTCAATTTGCAAAACCAGCCCCAGTCCTTTGAAAGGGCTCAGTTCAGGAGAGCGTTAGACATCCGGTGTTGGTTTTTATAGAGGGTCTGGTAGTGACCAGACAGGTACCCTCCATTTTTCTCTTTTAACAGTTGAGTTGCTGATCTCACAAATCATATTTCGGTTGGAAATGAAAGGTGCGCCTCTGCCAGCATTTTGTTAGAAATAATGACACACTTTACTACCTGTAAGTGCTGACCGAGTGGTTCTGCCTTTTCTTCCCAAGGTGACTGTAACACAGATTGATGAAAGATTCTGCAGGACGACAAAGGTTAAAGATGCAGACCCGGAGCTAGAAGCCAGTGCTGACACTGATGGAGTGGACTGCAATGAGAATGCCCACATTATTGTCCTATCCTCTGATAACCAATGTAATATGAAAACTGACTACAGAAGAAAGGAACAAATTAAATCCATTAATCAAGCATATCTCTGCTAAACAGTTGTTCTAAAGAGATGAACAAATGAAAAATTTACTGTTTGTTTTCATGCTTTCAAGGATTGGGGAAGAAAATTAATTATAAGGTACTGGCCACACTATTAGTTAAGTTTTTTTCTTGAGGAAACTATTTATTGCATTGTCAAAGGACAAATGAACCTCATTAGGGAGATTAGTTTCGGTTGGTAGTTTTGCATTAGGACAAACTAATAATACACACTTCAAAAGATACCCTAAGTAAAATTATGGAAATTGAAAATCCATTTTTTACTTCTTAATTTATGAACTGGTCGAAAATGACCACTCTATTACCTATCATGGAACCAGAAGGAAATCCGATGTAGCCCCACTGTTCACCCAAGTGCCTGAAGGAGAACTATTTCAGTGTGGGTTTTGTAAGTGTGGTGATGATGAACTTGTGTATTCAGGGCTTATAACTCGGCCATGGCATCTTACTCTTACGTTGAAGCATGTCAAGCACAGCTCCACACCAAAAGCAATTTTTGATAAGCTCCTTTGAAAGCCTTTTCTTTTCAAAATGTTTTAAGTGCCCTGGATAAATAGCAAGCTGACGTCTGGTATTCTGAATTTCCCTTTCAGTCCACACAGGGCAAGGCAGGAAAAGGAAAATACTACTTTGCCATCAATCCTGTCTGGCCAGTGGACTGAGGCTCCTGAGCTGGCCACAACAAGTGCAGTTCAGCTTCAATGTTCATTTCATCCCTGGCCTTTCTGTCGAGGCAGCTAACAAGGGGGCCAATTACTGAGCTGTGTAAGGGGCAGTGCTAGACTGCAGACACCTGTCTTCCACAACCTGGAGTGAGACCAGACTCATTCCACAGAGTGTATAAATCAGCTGTGAAATAAAAATGACTTTTTTGGATTCAACTGACCTGGACTGGATTCAGACTGCTGACCCAGAAAGAAAAGGCTTCACATATCCCATTACCAATCCGGTGAGCCATTGAAGACATCCCTATCCTATTCTGACTTGCTTTTATTTATAGAAGTCTTGCTTTGTTTATGGGAATGTAAGCCAAATTGGCATTTACTTACTGTTTTTGTTTGCTTTGTTGGTTTAACTTCTCTAATTTAACAGTAGCTTTAGGGGCATGGCAGTTGACCGAATCAGGTCAAAACTGTAGCAAAGTTCACTGCTTCAATTCCTAAGCCCTGTTATTGAGAAATGATGAAGGCAGAGTTGTAAAATGTTTTTCTTAATATAAAACTAAAGGGTTTTCTTCAGATATCTCATAATATCAAAAAAAAAAAAAGAAAATAGAAAAGTTCTGGCTTTTTTTTTTTAAGAAAAATTATGTAACTGTAACAGTGATTCACATTGGCTAGGGAGCCTTCAGAATTGGTTAAGGATATTCTTTTTTCCAAAGTAAGGGTGCCACATGAGAAGAGTCCAGGGTAGGGCTTGAAGCTTACACAATATAGGGGGCCCTTTTAAAGAAAAATAATATAATTTGCAAATATGAAACTAGATCTCTTAGTTTGGGTTTCCCAAAAGCAAACTTCCAAAGGAGAACATAGGCAGGATTAATTTATGTGGGAAGGGACCAATGCGCACAATGAGGTAGTGAGATAATGACATGGAGAAGGGTGAAAGCCAATAAGAAGAACATAAATCATAGAGTCATTGCTTTGAGCAGTGGGGCTCGACCTCGCTGTGGGATTTTAGGTCACACCTCAGAATGCCACATCAATGAGTGAGGAAGCTGGGGTCGGTACCTCTCCTATTCCTCTTTGATTGAAAATTATTCTTGACGGTTAGTAACTCCCTGGCATTTTGGACCTTCTCTTATGCTTGTGATGTCCATGGGCTATGCACACTCACACAACCAGAGGAAGTCCATAGGGCTTAAGGTAGCAACCATGGAAGTGTACAGGAACTACCCAGTTGACTTCTGGAGTAAGTTTGGGGTCAGAAATACAAGAAGGGTACTGACAGCTCCTTCCATGTTAAGTATGAAAGCACATATTTAATTAAATAATAAGAATCATAGTAAATCAGGGGTGCCTGTGGCTCAGTCAGTTAAGCATCTGACTTCGGCTCAAGTCATGATCTCGAAGTTCATTGAGTTTAAGCCCCGCTTCAGGCCTGTGCTGACAGCTCGGAGCCTGGAGCCTGCTTCAGATTCTGTGTCTCCCTCTCTCTCTCTGCTCCTCCCCTCCTCACGCTCTGTCTCTGTCTCTCTCTCTCTCTCTCAAAAATAAGCATTAGGGGCGCCTGGGTGTCTCAGTCGGTTGAGTGTCCGATTTCAGCTCAGGTCACGATCTCGCTGTCCGTGAGTTCGAGCCCCGCGTCGGGCTCTGGGCTGATGGCTCAGAGCCTGGAGCCTGCTTCCAATTCTGTGTCTCCCTCTCTCTCTGCCCTTCCCCCGTTCATGCTCTGTCTCTCTCTGTCTCAAAAATAAATAAACGTTAAAAAAAAATTTTAAAAAATAAAAAATAAAAAAATAAACATTAAAAAAACCCCAAAATAATCATAGTAAATCACAAATTTAAAAAGATAACCACTACGGTCATTCCAGTGCTACCCACCATGAGATTAAGTATGACACAGGAGAGGTCAAAATGGAGTGTGATAACAATCTTAATTGACTGCTGTGAAACCATCTTATTGTTGCAATAATATAACAATAATAATAATAATAAATGAATAAACACATTGCTAGGGTCTTTCCCAGTATCTCAAAAGTGCTCAGCTTTAAGTGAGGACCCCAGAAATTTAGATTTAAGTAAGTTATTGGTAAATTGCCTATGGCTGCTATTACTGAGATTTTCTTATATCCCTCTCTCTTTTTTTTTAATCTTTATTTATTTTTGAGAGAGACAGAAAAAGTGCCAGCAGGAGAGGAACACAGAGAGAGGAAGACACAGAATCTGAAGCAGGCCCAGGCTCCGAGCTGTCAGCATGGACCCTGATGTGGGGCTCTAAATCATATACTGCGAGATCATGACTTGAGTCCAAGTCGGCTGCTTAACCAACAGAGCCATCCAGACACCCCTCTTATATCCCTGCTATGTGTATGTAGTTCAGAAATTATGTCAGGCACCACTTGTCAAAGTATTTTTGAATGAAAACGAGAATACAAAACTTGGCAAAATAACGAAAAATTCCTATTTCAATACAAGCAAACATTTGTGACAATTGATAAACTATTTATAGCCTTGTTTCTCAGCCATGGCACTACTGATACTTTGAGCTGGATAATTCTTTTTTGTGTGTGGTGGACAGGTGTCCCGGGCATTTTAGTATGTTTAGCAGCATCCCTGACCTTTACCTTGAATACAGTAGTATGTCTCCCTCAACTGAAACAAACAAAAATGTCTCCAGACATTGCCAAAATGTCCCCAGGGCCAAATAACCCCCAGCTGAGAACCACTGATATAGAGGACAGAAAAAGTTAAAAACACCTAGAGATTTATCAAATAAAAAAATATCTGGGGTTTGTTTCAATTTGGTTCACTTGCCCACACATCTTAAATCTACCTCTATGCTACCATAAGAATAAAACAATCCTCTTATTCAATTTTTTAATATTCAAACTAGGATATCATTTGCACACGCAAGAATGAGAAAAGACTGAACCATAAGCTTGTGTGGAAGTTATAATTGAAGGTTATTAAAAAAAATAAAGACACTTTAAGGAGATACCTAGCTATCCCAGAGTGTTCAATATCCCAGAAAAGCAAGAATATCCCTGTTTTTATTTTGTTGTTGTTGTTGTTTTTAAGTTAATTTTTTATTTTGAGAGAGAGAGAGAGAGAGAGAGAGAGAGAGAGAGAGAGAGAGCACAAACCAGGAAGGGCAGAGAGAGAATCCCAAACAGGATGTGCGATGTCAGTGCAGAACCCAACACAGCATTCAATCTCATGAATCATGAGATCATGACCTGAGCTGAGATCAAGAGTCAGACACTTGACTGAATGAGCCACCGAGGCACCCTGAATATCTCCTGTTTTTAAATTATTAAATAATTCTAGGGTAGAAGCCAAATATTTTATTAGTTATTTAAAATTTTTATGTAAAAATGGTGGGCTTAGGGTATTATTCAATTCCTCTCTGGTATAATATCAAATGAAAACTTTTTTTATATAGAAGAAATATTTATGATCTATGATACATGTATAAAAAGTGTTTATCTCAAAATATACATCAATAAAGAATAGTGTTATTGAAAAACATAAATATATGGTAAAAATTCCGTTAAATTCACCTATCATTTAACATACAGCTACCATATGCTATAAAACTTTGCCAAGTTCTTAAAGGTAAATAAGTAAGGTTGACCTTTCAACAACACAGGGTTGGGATTGCCCACCCCCATTGTGGTTGAAAATACACTTATAACTTATGACTCCCCCAAACTTAACCACTAATAAGCCTATTGACTAGTAGACTTACTGATAACATGAACAGCTGATTAACACATATTTTGTATGTTATATGTGTTATACACTGTGTTCTTACAATTAAGTGGGGGGAAATAAAATATTACTAAGAGAATCATAAGAAAGAGAAAATATATTGACAGCACTGTATTATATTTTTCAAAAAAATCTGTATATAAGTAGACCTACGCAATTCAAATCTGTGTTGTTCAAGGATCAACTGTGTAAGCAGGATAAACATTTTGCCCTCAAGAATTGGCAATCGAGTAAAGGAAGGAATATAAGTTCATGAATAATTATGACACAATTACAAACAATAAATGTAACAATGTAATGCCAAATATTGCTATTCCTTCCAAATAGTATCCTAGCAATGCTAGAAAATGTTAAGAGGTGCACACACACTCACACACACACACATGCACACAAAGTTCTGTAGGTAAACAATTTGGAAAATACTGGATGGCACATTCCTAGATGCATCCATATTATCATATAAAAGCCTCTGGAAGGTTTGTCAGAAGAAACATTGATTAGAGTTTTCTTAACCCAACATTTTACAAACTAATTTGTACAGAGCACAATTCTTTCACAAGATTAAAGTTTGTTGAGCCATCAAATAAGAAAAGATGTATTAGAGAATTTAATTTCCACTGAAAGATGAAAACAAGTATAATAGAGAAAATGCAATTTGCCATGGACACTGTAAGATGAAGAAAATGTTCCCATAAAGGAATGTCAACAGAGACCACAGAAGGTATAGGAAATACCCAAGATTAAAAAAATTCAGGTTATATTGAATGAAGCCTGAGGGAAGCTATTCCTCCAAATGTAAAATCTCAGCAGTATAGGGCAAGTGCCTCTGAAATTTTAGTTCCAGGTCAGTGAATTTCAGGGAAAGGTATCTGGACTTTATTCTGTAGGCCATGTAGAGACACAGATGCTTTGTGAAAACAACATGATGGGAGTAGTAGCTTAAAATTGGATGATGGAAAATTAAATTAACATAGAAGGCAAGTTACAAAGTCCAAGAGAGTTTAAAGACGTTTATTTTAGAACCATGTCTTGTGAAATATAAGCAAGTGCATAGTTCCTGCTGGACCCTTCACTTGGTGATAATGGCCACAACCCTCGGCCTGATAGTTAAGGCCCTTCACAAAGGGCCCTTCACTGACCCCTTTTTGCTTATTTGTAGCTACCCTCCCTGGTCTTATCTCACACCTCCCTTCTCATATAATCTATACTCAAGTCTAGATGAATTACTCAGTGTTCAGGTAGTTCATCTACAAATTAGAAATGAAATTAGGAAAAGAGATTTAGATACAGAAGGAATCCACTTGAGATAGAAATCAGTTATGTTACATAAAATCACTTTTGCAAAAAAGTTACCCATAAAACACATATGAATAATTTATAATACTTACAGTAACTATAGCAGATATTGTTCAATTATTGTTTTTACAGTAGATAAGTTCGGGTCCTGGCTAGCTCAGTGACTAGCTGAATTTGGCTGGTCATCTAACTGCTAGTTGTGTGCTTCTGGAAAGGACTTAACCCTTCTATGTCATAGCTTTCTTGATTCTTAAATGGAGGTTATGATAGAACTTATCTCCAGGGTTTTCATGAGGATTAAAGAGGTAATTGATACACATGCTTAGTACAAGTTTTGGCATATATCCTAAGTATTCAATAAATGTTAGCTCTTATTATCATTACAATATTATTAAATATTACTTGAGTATCACCACTTTCATCCGGAAAATGAGTCCATTGATACATTGAGTTCCTCACAGAAATGTTATGAATCTCAGATTATCTAATTATCAACTCTATGTGAAAGTGTTATTTATACTCTAAAGTGATCCCTAAGTAGAAAATATTATGAGTATAACTTGAGTAGTTTTTACTTCTATCTACAATGACTCAATGAATCCAACCACTTTCCAAAATCTTCTCTCCTGATTAATCAGGATTGTTTGGCATGAAAATTGGATTTTCAAATCTAGGTTTTGCTAAAAGGCACTTCTTTATTGAAAGAATATTGGGGTAACACTGAGTTGAAGGAAAATCTACAGAAGCCGGGCTTCCTCTAGGGATGTCATATAAAACTATGTTTAATCCAAGAATTACTCTTACTACATTTTCCCATCTCATCTGTGCTTCTTATTTGGAGCCCCCTTATTCATTGAGCCTTTTCCGTGGAGACATGAAAGCTGATGGCTCTGAGACCACGTTCTCAGGACTTTAGGACCTGAGAAAAAAGGGAATTTCCCTACCAACTAACTATACTTGGAAAACTCCAGGTGAAAAAATTTGATTGTATCTTGTGTCACATTCTTTTTCATGTGTCAGTCCATTAATTTAGTAAATATTATATAAAAACTTATTATGTTCCAGGTCACGTTCTCAGTCTAGGTATAAAGGAAGGGACAATACAAAGTCTGTCTGTCTATCTGTATGTCTTCCTTTTTCTCTTTCTCTGTGTGTGTATGATTTTAAATTACATCGGGGGAATCAGAGAACCATCAAGAAAAAAAATGTATTTAGTTAAGTAAAGGTTCAATGAAGGGCTTAATACAGAACAGTATGACACAAAAAAGGCACTTCAGACAGCTAGAAAAATGGCAGCACTACACTGGGCCAATTTAGTCAGTTTCCTTCCTTCCTTCTTTCCTTCCTTCCTTCCTTCCTTCCTTCCTTCCTTCCTTCCTTTCTTTAAACATTTTATGTATATATGTATGTATGTATGTATTTTTTAGAGGGGGGAAGGGGAAGAGATATTGAGAGAGAGAGAGAGAGAGAGAGAGAGTGCATCCCAAGCAGGCTCCACACTCAGCACAGAGCTGATGTGGGGCTTAATCCCATGCCCCTGGGATTGTTACCTGAGCCAAAATCAAGAGTTTGGCATTCAACTGACTGAGCCACCCAGGTGCCCCTGGTCAGGGTTTCCTAGTCAGGGTTAACATAAAGTTAAGTGTCACCTGGGTGCTCAGTTAAGTGTCCGACTTCGACTTCAGCTCAAGTCATGATCTCACAGTTTGTGGATTTGAGCCCCACATCAGGCTCTCTGCTGCCAGCACAGAGACTGCCTCAGATCCTCTGTTTCCTTTTCTCTGCCTCTCCTCGACTTGTGTGTACTCTCTCTCTCTCTCTCAAAAATAAATAAAAACATTTAAAAAAAAAAAAGAAACAAAGTTAAGGTGAGGAAGAAGCAGTTCACTCAAAGAAAAGTGTGTGCTTATTTCCTGTTTTATTATCCCCAAAGACATGATGATGAGCAAACGAAAAAAGATGTCCACTACATCCTCTTGTTCAGTCTTTTCACTGCCATAGGTATGTTTATGCTTCAGACAAAGCATAATAAAAACACAGGATCACATTACAAATGGCTTCCTAGCCATCTTAACTACTTCAGCCACAGAAGATGCTACTTAGTCATTTGACCATTTAGTAGTTTATGAAGAAACCCTAAAGGTCCCAAGCCTTTCATTCAGGAAGTAATGCAATTATTAAGCAACAATCCTGAGAAATTATTTTACATTGTGAATTAAAAATCTATTCCTAAAAATGTATGAAAAACTGTTACATAATAATGTATAAGTTGGAACATATCTATTGCACAACTAAACATTTTAAAAACTGATCCTTGAGATGATGTTTGAGAGAAGAAACAAAGTGTAATGACCAAGCTAAATTCAAATTTAGATATTACCAGTTATTTTGTACACATTTTTTGAAGCTGCTAATAAACTTTCCATTTAAATTTTAATTATTGATATGTGTTTTGTCTTTGTATTGATGGAGTTGCAAAAGTCTGGAGGTAAGGGGAAAAATATAAAGAGAGGTTGTTTACCATTCTCTCCACAGTACTGCTTCTGATACTTGCACACAACCTTATTAAAGCACTTTTTATACATTACTTTAATGTCTTTGTTTATGGTTCTGTATCCCCTACCAACCTGGATGTTTATTAGGGCTGATACTATTCAGAGTTCTTTTTTTATCTGGGATTCTTCTTCTTAGAGAACGTTTCACCTTAGAGAGACAAAATGTATGAGGCAAACTGATCACTTATTTCACTTCTCAGCATAATGTTGGAAGAGTCATAAAATTGTTTCCCTTCATCGGGGGTGCAATGTGGCAATACAGGGGTGGTCGTGCAGACTCAGCTCAACCTTTCCAGCAATTTAATTGGATGCCATTGGGTGCTGTCTCCGTGGAGCATTTCCCATAAGAAAAGGATTCTTTTCTGTGACCTCCAATGTAGTGAAAACTATTTGGCTCAATTTCATCTTTTCCAGAAGAACAGATCCAAAGAGAAATTACAAAAGAAATGTAATAGCATTTTTACTCCTTTCTGCTGGAGGGGTTTGCAATGTGACTGCTTTAAAACTTACTATTTTGCAAAAGCCAATTTTCTTCAAGAGGCCGTTGGCACTCAAAATCAGCAGCACAATAAACTTGCCCGAATCAGACTATATGTTGAATGATGAAAAAAATCGCTGCAATTTTATAAAGCAGAATGACTTGCTTTGTTATATTATTTATTTATTTTACTATATAATACATGTTAGAATTGAGATGAAATGGGTGTTTCTGGTTTAAGTTCAATGCTTACTCCACAATTTGGTGAACCCAAAAGTAGATACTCTATTATACTCTCAGAGTAGGTAGCCTCGCAAGGGTTGACTACTCAGACATCTGAGCCTGACAAGCCTGGAGTCAATCCTCAGCTCTGTCACTTACTAGCTGTGTAAAATTAGGTAGCTTCTTTGTGCCTTGTTCTTTTTCTGTGAAATAAGAATTATATATATATATATATATATATATACATATATATATGTGTGTATATATATATATGTATATGTATATATATGTATACTAGACATATTCATAATATATGCTCATATGCATATACATGTGTGATGATATCTCAACCCCAATTATATATTCACTAACTGGTAAACATTTACCAGACTGGTCCACAGAACCACTGGAACCACTGGACTTTAGCTACTGTTGGACATTGATGAAGAAGACATTTGTCACCCATCCTCCACATAACCCCATTAGAGGAGAGCCATAATGATCATAATGACACTTCAGATCTTAATGGCAACTCAAATCCTGTGTGCAATAATCCTCAGAATATCTAGGCATTTCTCTTTCCTCAGTGAACAGTCACCTGAGAGCAATCCCCTTCCTGGATGCCACACTTACCAATCGCCATGTTATGAACTAGTTCCTTACCTTTACCTGAAGTAACTGCTTATGAAGGTTTGATGAAAATGTGCTTTATTTTTTGTTTCCCTAAAATTCAAAACCTTGGCTACCTCTCCTTACTTCTCACTCCGTTTCCTTTCTTGATTATAAGCTTGTGTATATTTCAGGCTTCTAGTCCTTAACCCCTCCCCCACATTTTGCTCCCAAACCTGACCTCTCAGTGACACCACTGTGTTCCCTGTTCATGGTTCCAGTCCAAATAAACACCACCATCAAGTGTATATCCCATAGGAACGCAGCAAAAATGCCCAGTTTTCCCTCTTCAAACTCTGTAACTCTTCCCCTCTACTGTTGAACTTATTAATAGTCCTCTGTGGTATCAATAAATGTTCACTTCTAGACTTTCCAAGCCACTTGCATAGCTGTGCTTAAATGTGTTTTACAAAAGACATTTTCACCTATGTTCTTATTTTCTCACTATAATTTTCTAAATGGACTTTTTTTTTAGATTACCACCACCATTTATGTTGTTGTTGCTGTTGTTGTTGTTATTGTTGTTCTGGATGCCAAGACAAAAACTAGCCGATAATGCAGAATACTGTGAGGCATTAGAAAAATATATGACATTTAACTTTAACTGAATGCTCATTCTGCTCAAATATTTTAAGCCCTAGAATACTCCCCTAAGTACTGTTTCATACTTTTATGATTTTCTACATCTTTCTAGATGACATAATAGTCATACAACATACAGATATAGCATTCTTATATCTTCCTTTCAAATTGAATTCTTTATCATTATGTCATGCCCTTTAAATTTAGCTGTGAGTTAGGGCAGGGCACTATAATGGTAAGACTCTATCAACTTCTGGTGCACCTCTGTTCCTAAAACGTTACCTTTCTTCTTAGGCTTTTTTTTTAAATTTATTTATTCATTTGTTTTGAGACAGGGGGAGGTAGAGAGAGGGGGAGAGAGAGAATCCCAAGCTGACAGCACAGAGCCCAACATGGGTCTCGATCTCATGAATCATGAGATCATGACCTGAGCTGAAATCAAGAGTTGGATGGACGCCTAACTGACTGAGCCACCCAGGTGCCCCTCTTCTTAGGCTTACAGATCTTTATCTCCTCATTACTGCAAGAATGCAGGATACTGAATTTTTCTCTTCAGAGGTTTTTAGATCAGCTCCTTAACATTTCACCTCACACAGTTTCAAAACCTGGGAAAGGTCTTGAGGTATAAAATGGGTATGTGTTTAAGGTCTCTCATATCCCACTTCAGTGACATATGAAGGCCAAAGATCCTACTGGTTCTCTATTCCTCAGCTGTGTTTTTTGACCAGGACTATTCCCAGGTTCTCAGTCTCTAAGTAGCTCCATATTAGTGTGTACCAGCAAAAACTAACCCTAAATCCCTAATGTCAACACACCCCTACCTTTAATGCTATCTTCCTCTCTTGCTATCAAACTCCTTACCCAGGTGGGTGGGCCTTTTGTTCCTAATTTTGCTTGCCCTTTTAGACTCAGAAAATTTCTGATGTAAGGAACTATATATTCAAGGCCCTTAAATCTCCAAATATGTCATTTCAGCAACTCATACCACCATTAAAATATTTGGTGATTTGGCTCTTGATCCAGGAGGGGCTCTTGGCTTGGCCCATGCTCTTGTCTACAATCCATGCCTAGCACCAGCAAATTCTTACACGGAAAAATAATAGCTGCCAATTGTCAGTTCACATATGAACATTTCTCCCTTCTCTGGAGCTTTCATTCAGTTTAGTCTTTCCACAGCTTCCACTGCTCTTGGCTTTAAAAATACAATTTTTGGAACTTATCCAGGCTTCTCTAGTAGTTGTCGGAGAAAGCAATGCCCTGCCAAGACCAACTATACCTAACTCAAAAACAAGAGTTCAGTTTTGTTTTAATGTTCAATTTGTCCCTCTTGGCCTCTAGTTTTCTTTCCTGTAAGTTGAAATTTCTATCTGATCCTACTAAATACAATCTTCAGTACCCATGAAAAAATATTTTCCTCCCAGCAAGGCTTACCTTGAGTTTTCCTATCTCAAATACGGAATCAGTTATTCTACTAAGAGTCCTGGTTCTTTTAGTGAAGAATGGTATTAGAGCAGTAGAGGCCAAAATCTTAGCACAAGGTTGTATTTCAAATTGTTTCATGGGAGAGCTGGGAAAGTGCTACCAGAAACTCAATGGTTGTGAAAAAAAATTATCCTTGAAATACTATTTAATGTTATTTCTAATTTGATTACAAATATTACTATAATAAATTTATTGACATACTTCCTTCCTTCCATACTTTCAATAAAACCTAATGTACTACTTTCTGATATTATAATATATTGTTTAACTTATTACCAAGTCTCCCCTTTTTTTCTTCCTGTATATTATTTATTTATTTATTTTTAGTTCTTGGATTAAATGCCCAGAGGTTGAGTATAAGGCAAGGAAGTCAGTAGATAACGACCATCAAACTCATTTTAATATCAATTACCCAGAAAATATAAGAAAAACTGTTAGCGTTTTTTCTGAAAGCAAATAAAACAGACAAACACATTCACTGCCCTAGTCATATATATATTTCAGATTAAGTCACAAACAATTAGTAGAGGGCAAGGAAAAGTACAAAGCAAACCAATATCACATTTTGGTTTTATTTTTTATTTGCCTAAAACTCATCTTCTCTGTGTGAAAACCTGCCATTTATATGGTCACTTGCTCTTATCTGAAAGGATAATAAGTATTCTTTTATCTCCCCAAGAGCGTCAAGTGATTGTAGACCTGACTAGGTTCTTACATTAAGCTCCTTCAAGTGCCAGGAGATTGGAATGCTATCTTCCTAGATCTTTATATTTCCAAAGAATGAAGTAGAGACCTGAGAGACATCTCTAGATCATAAAAGCCAGAGACAGCAGGCATTTATCTAGTCCTTGAAAAAATGAATTTACATTCCAAAAGTTAGTGTGAGATCAAAACACCTTTTCATCAAAGGAACAAAGGTGTTTTTCCCTTCTTTCAGGAATCTATATTTTTGGGAAAATACACACACACACACACACACACACACGTATATTCATACTATGTGTATATATGTATATAGATATATGTTTGCATATATATATTTATATGCATATATATGTATGTATACATACACACCTGTTTTTGTCTTTTACCAATTAAGTATCTGGCCACTTGTGTAGAAGATTTTTCCAGCTGACATTCATCATGTCATTAGAGGTAAGTTCTGGGGCAAGAAGGGATGAAACACTTATTATTTGCGATACAGTAATTAGTTAGAAATGTTTCTCTGATCCAGACCATACTCAGGAATGTATGAAAGACAATTGTACTTTTAGTTGCTAACATATTTTATTTGTAGCTCAAAAGTTACATTATATTTAGGTACCTACAATATCAGAACATGTACAAAGGTATGGGCATGGTCTGTGGCACTATATTCTGATATAACTGATCCAATGAAAGTTTTCTCCATTAATTATCACCCTAAACACTCAGCTCATAAGCTCATCTTTAGAACTCCTAATGCCATTAGATTTGTGTGTATGCGGTGTGTGTGTATCCAATATAAAGCAAATTACATACATATATGTATATATATGTATATATAGTCTATATATATGTGTATATATCCATATATGTATATATAGACTATATATATATAATCTTCATAACGCTACCTATTTAGCATCCTCACAGCTTTAATAATTAAAAAAAAATATTTTACAATATGTCACTTGGGCTCTTTTTCCCCCAAAGGTTTGTAGACAGACACAATGCTACTATTTTCCACTTACTTCATAGTTCAGACACTACGAAAATTATAGCCATTTGTCAACCTAAATGATTTCACTGTTTGTAGTCCTGAAGATGAATAATCTTAAAATATTTGCATAACCCTGTTTTTGAAACTCCATCTTATTTCTAAACTAAGAAAGGTATCTTCTCCTAAAGAAAATTATAGTGGGAGGAGAAGAGTCAGTCAATATATTAGTTACAGTGCCTTGAGACTATCACAATGTATTATATAGAGTAACACCAGAAATAAAGACACCTATAGTTATCAATTTCTCATGTATGGGTAAGTCAAACACTTAGCTGTTTTACCCACCCTGGCATCACGTTGACATTTATATATCTATTTAATAAAACCAGAGATGTCTTCTTGTATACTTTATAAAATTTTTTACTGTCAATTGAAGAAATTGAGGACATGCTACATCAAAATATGATGCTTTGATATACTGATCATTTTGATCTGAACGTGCTTAAAAACAACAAATGCAGGGACAAACTTTGTCTAAACGCCCCTTATCTTCTTAAAGAAGGATCCTGCAAAACAAAACCAAAAACGACAAAAACAAAACTCAATTGTAATAAGTCCCTTCCCAAGGAGTTTCATCAACCAAGGGAAGTTTGACTCTTTTTACGGTAGAGAGAAGTCAACATCACTCCCAAATTGTCACAAACTATCATTCTGCCCATCTATTTTTCTAAGGGCCCATTCATGTTTCCTAAAAATAACTTACACTCCCCTAAGTTGCCTACACTGCCCCTCCCCTTCCTCTAGTAATATTAAAAATAAATAAATTCATAGACTTTTTCTCGTTAATATGCCTGCTGTCGGTTTATTTCATAGACTCAGCTGTGTAAGGTAGGAAGGTAGAAAGCCTTGCCTTCCCTTGAACAATTAATAATAGTTTTAATCTTTTACTTTTATACACAAAATGTTCAAAGTTTCTCTGTGATGATGAGATAAAGCTTTCCATGCCTTCCTTATCAAGATTTGATCTAATTTTCTGCCACCATGATCCTTGTTCTCAGCAAAAATATTCTTAGATCCAGTTTGATTTGATACTCCTTGTCACCTAAATGTACCACAGGAATTGCTATATAATTATTTTCTTATCTAATTTCCCCCATCAATGATGGCCCTCTCCAATTTCTTACACATTAATCTTCCTATTTTAGAAATAAATTAGAGTCAACATTTGAGGTTTTGTAAGTCAAGTACCCATTTCCTTTTCACCTTATGGATAAACTTATATTTTCCTCAGGGAATTATATATTCCTAACTCTCCACTCACTGTGGCACTAAATGGCACTGTTGTAACCCCCCCTCCCCCCACCCCCCCACCCCCGCCGCCTTAAGAGAGGAAAGCAGCAGTGGACTCTGTCTTTTGCAACCAAGGTGCTAAACTCTTTTGACTATAGGTCAGTGAAGGTCACAGAATTCAAGTTAGTCCAATCAGACATATTCCTAGAATTTTAGCTGGGTAACCTAGAGAAAATGATTTATCTACTGTGCTTGGTAGTTCTGTGAATTTACGCCTGAAGCTATAAGGGATAAAATGTGAAAAAAGCTTGGCTGATACTGTTGGGTAGGAAACATTTTTCTCTATCCATCAACATTCTTCTAGGTGGTCTAAGATCCAAATTAACATGAAACAGATTAACAGAAGAAAATCAAACAAAAGTTTAATAACATGTATATCTCCCATATAACATGGGAGAGACCCAGGAAATCTGATTAACTCCCCAAAATGGCTTAGGTTATCACCTGAAGTATCATCTTCAAGTAAAGACAAAAGAACATACTGGGGGAAAGAAGATGAAGAAGATGTGGGAGGCGAGGAGTCAGTTACGACAGGTTACCAGAAAAAGCACAGGAAATAAGAGTAAGGTTTTATGGAGATTTAATTTCAAACCTTTTCCATTGATAAATTCTTAAAGATTTAAAGTCCTTCCCAGCTTCCTGGTACAGCTGGAGGAGACAAGCTTACCAATGGAGATTTCCCTTATACATGTAAATGTCTCCTCCAAAAGGGTAACTTTAATAGATTTTCAGAGCTCTTTTGTGTCTCCAGTTTCTTATATGTAATCAGCTTAAATTCTAAATATGCCAGAGAAGTATATCTTCATGTGGCAAAACTTGCCCCCTTTACAGTACAATGACAGTTGAAGAAGTATGCAGAGAAAAGACCTGGGAGAGAACAAGATTAGATGAGAAAAGATGAGGGAAAGAAAATGGATTTTCAAGACATTGTGAGAGCCCTAGAATCTAGCCTTGCTTGAAGCAATTTTCTTGCTTAAATATTTCCCCTGCATTTTTTCACTCAAGGGAGCCATCACATCCCACATCTCTTCGCCCTAAACCAGATGTCTAGGAGGAATCATCCTGAATGATACACGCACATAGCACATTTATGTCATTTTAAGGATGATATATATTTGATCTTTATAAAGTCAGAATTGCAGTTCTAAAATATAATTTCTTTTAGAGATTGTTTTTTTAATTTTTTTTTAAATTTATTTATTTTTTAGAGACAGAGAGAGGCAGAGTATGAGCAGGGGAGGGGCAAAGAGAGAGGGAGACAGAATTCAAAGCAGGCTGCAGGCTCTGAGCTGTCAGCACAGAGCCCGACGCGGGCCCGAACCCACAAACCTCGAGATCATGACCTGAGCTGAAGTCGGATGCTCAACTGACTGAGCCACCCAGGTGCCCCTTAGAGATTGTTTTAAAACATAAATACATAATATTCCACAGAAATGGTTTATCTGTGAAAAAAGTAGATATTGATAGATTATATTTTCTTTTTCTTTCATGTTTTGATTTTTTTATTATAAAATTAATCTAATCCAAAA
The DNA here is from genome assembly GCF_022837055.1 of Prionailurus viverrinus. NCBI lineage: Eukaryota > Metazoa > Chordata > Mammalia > Carnivora > Felidae > Prionailurus > Prionailurus viverrinus. The sequence continues at coordinate 125,608,562 of NC_062569.1, read as the reverse complement.
GGGCATAACATGTGCTAATTGTTTACTATTAAAAGTAATATTTAGGGGAGGCTGAGTGGCTCAGGTGGTTAAGTGTCTGACTCTTGCTTTTGACTCAGGTCATGATCTCACAGTTTCAGGAGTTCAGGCCCTGTGTCAGGCTCGGCACTGGCAGTGTGGAGCCTGCTTAAGATTTTCTCTCCCTCCCTCTCCCTCTGCCTTTCCCACACTCATACTATCTCTGTCTCTTTCAAAATAAATAAATAAACCTTAAAAAAGTAATATTTAGCTCAAAATTAATTTTGGGGTAATTTTATTTTCTTCAAGCAATATCATTTGTTTAGCATTCTTCATAATTACATTAAACATCACAATTCTAGGTAAAACACTGAGAAAATATCCTTAAAGGAAATTATTTTATACTATTGAATAAACATATAGGTTATTAACAAAGAAAAAAATGTTTGGTATAAGTAGGATAATTAAAAAACAAAAATATATTTTCTATAAATTCTTCATTTTTTCCTCAAAATAATTTCATTATGGAAATTATGTAAGAATATAGAAACCCAATTGCTATTTCAATAATTCCATTTTCACTGTTTCTTAACAGTTTAATATAAGATTTTACATAGAATCTTGCTATATCTGATTTTCAGTCCTATAGCCTGTTAGGTTAACCGCATATGTAACTGTTTACCTTAATATTGGTAGTGACTGTGCCACAGGTATGATTATTTGACAAATTATCTAGTTAAGCATTGTCTTAGGTTCTGACAGAGAATTATTAAAGCATTAGGAAGAGGTTCCTCTTTTAACATACTAGAGTAGGGACAAAAAGACAGATTATCCAATTATACTCTGATTCATACAACTTTCATCATTCTAATACATATTGGCATTGAGGTAGGTGTATAGATACTATGTGATAGGAAGTCACATAACTTTTAGGTGCCATTGTAAATATTTCATATTCTAACAATAAGACTTTTCCTTATGTGCATTAATTTCTTTCTCTGTACCTGAGGCAAAATTTTCATTGATTCCTAAATAACAGATATGAGAAAATACAGTATAATGAGCAAAAAGCCTAAACGGGACCAAGTTTGACTAATGAAGTATTCTGTAAAAGATGTATTTTCTTTACTGGCCCAATTCTGCATGCTAAAATATTACTTCCATTCTATGTTAGGGCCCACGAGAATGAATCACCTCCTATAACAATATCAGTAAGGAAAATTTTTTAGGACTTACAGAGACAACTAAAACAGTAATATAAGATGTTTAAATCTACATTAAATCATAAAAACAAATGTAATTTACTACACAATTAGGGCATAAATATAGGGGCGCCTGGATGGCGCAGTCGGTTAAGCGTCCGACTTCAGCCAGGTCACGATCTCGCCGTCCGTGAGTTCCAGCCCTGCGTCAGGCTCTGGGCTGATGGCTTAGAGCCTGGAGCCTGTTTCCGATTCTGTGTCTCCCTCTCTCTCTCTGCCCCTCCCCCGTTCATGCTCTGTCTCTCTCTGTCCCAAAAATAAATAAACGTTGAAAAAAAAAAAGTCCTTTAAAAAAATATATATATAGAAAAGTAGGCAAGATATTTACAGGTAGCTTTATCTTAAAATCTCATTAATTATGCAAGTATATTCTTACCACAGTATTCTTACAATACAGTAGGTTCTTTGCTGAGGTATCAGGATATAACAGAAGCAGGAAAGTAAATACATCTTTTTGGAATGTCAATTCAAGGACATCATTCTATTCAATTAGGGAACACATTTTCTGGAATATAAACTCTTATAGAAAAATGTTAAATACTAATATCAGTAATTATTTTAAGCTATTATTAATTTCACATGGGATTTTCAACTTTTATTTATGTTTTAAGTACATAATATATTTATATAACACAAATTTCAAGAGATTTAAAAAAAATTGAGTCCTACCTCTGCCATTTATCTCAAACTATATTTTATTTTATTTTTTTAATGTTCAACTATTTTTGAGAGAAACAGACATAGTGTGAGCAGCGGAGGGGCAGAGAGAGAGAGGGAGACACAGAATCCGAAGCAGGCTCCAGGCTCTGAGCTGTCAGCACAGAGCCTGATATGGGGCTCAAACCTGTGAACTGTGAGATCATGACTTGAGCCAAAGCTGGATGCTTAACTGACTAAGCCACCCATGTGCCCCACAAACTATATTTCCAATGATGTTTCTATAGTGAACAATCTTAGAAGACAGAGATAGTGTCTCCTTTAGAGAAAAGAAGGAGCATGTTTAAGCCATGATAAAATATTTGCTTTTCCAAATCACAGGGCTCCTGAAGCACCACAGTCTTATGCTACCAATAACACATACCATGTGTTACAAGTATGTAAGCCCTTTGCATCACTGTTAGAGGATTTGGAGGCCAGAGAATATGACAGAAATGTGCTGACACACATGTTGCTTGCCCTGACTTGAGATATAAATTCCTTTATCCCTGACCTAAAAACTGTCTTCTCTCAGCACTGATGAAATTGGAACAGACCAACTTATTAGCTTGTTAGTAGGCTAAAATCTCAGAGTTTTCATAGTTCTTGACAATTCTTCAATAAGGACAAAATGTTAGCAGACATGGTTTACTGCATAAGGAAAGATAAGGGTCCCGATGGCAGGTGCAGGTAAAAAAAAAAAAAAGCACTCCATGATCCCGTTGTGAATGTTCTTGTCTGACCTGTGAGGGAGGAGGTTGGGAGTAAGTCTCTCACTGCCCTAATCCTGCAATGAAAGTTCAGAAGCTGAGTTATGAGACGTAGGCTTGAAAGGGTGCCTTGGTTGTTTTCTCTGGGCTAGGAAAGAAAAGGTGTCTTAATGATAACAATTCAGCATGTTCCAAGCCCCACCTAAATTGAAATGTGATTGTGGAGGCTGAGTCTCCACTGAAATAAATAGGATCAGCAATGAGGGCCTTGATAGACAGTCTAAGATTTGGGTTGATCAAATTTTAGGCATTCGTTTGACTGCACCATGAGTAAGCATCCTTTCAAAACCACAACAGCAAAATTACTGCAGAGTCTTGCTTATGAGGGCAGAACTGCTCTCTCCCTAAACACATCCTAATTTCTCCCTCTCTCTCTACTTTGACTTAACTGCTTTAAAGGGAAAGATAATCACACTGAGAATGAGGTCTGCCTGCCACAACGAGAAAGAAAGGCCATACACATCCATTCATGTATGCTTGGAAATTTTGAGGAGAGGAGAAATTCAAACTTTTATAGCTCTTTTGGAAACCATTTCTATTCTATCTAATCCCATAAGAGAATAAGAGGTGCCAATTTAGATAGGGAAAGAGAAGATACTATGACCTTGAGAGTACAGCCATTTGGTCAATTTAATTTACTGTTGTGGCTACACTAAAAACTCCAACAATTAAACACCATGGTATTAATGTTAGCTAATGCAAACATTTATTATGTAAAAATATTTGCTAAATTAATGACCTCAGTTAAATTCACGTATTCAGTGACTATTTTCTGAGCTTCTATAATAGCTGGAGTTATGAGGGTATAGCATATGTTTTAATACCTGTTACCCAGTAGACACTTATGTGATTTGCTGAACTGATTTGAAGTGAGCTGAAGCAAATTTCATTAAAAGCTTACGATGTATTGGGTAGTCGGCAACTGAGAGAAATTAAACACCATACTGAATGTATATTGAAGTTCTATGGAAGAGGAACTCAAAAATCTTTAAATATTTAATTACAAAGACCAATAATTATTGAGGAAATGAGACTTGGTTCTAGGAGGGCATTTGGTACTCTTTAGAACAAGTGAAATTGGAGAAAGAAAGGGAATTTAAATGATACCACCTGCATCCCCAACCACCTAATATTTCAATTTTCTACCTTCAATCACCAACCTAAAATGCATCCTGTGATCTGAAAGCCACTTGATTTAGGTGATCTAATACTACATTTAGACACACCTCATTTTATTGTTCTTCACTTTATTGCACTTGGCAGTTACTGCATTTTTTATGAGTTGAAGGTGTGTGGCAACTCTGTGTGGAGCGAGTCTATTGGTGCCACTTTTCCATGAACCACGTCCGCTGCCCTTGATGTCTGTCACATTTTGGTACTTCTCCCAATATTTTAATTTTTTTCACTGTGTTTGTTATGCTGCTCTGTGACCAGTGATTATGACTCATGAAAAACTCACATGGCAATTAACATTTTTTGAAAACAAGTACTTTTTAATTAAGGTACATGCATTGTTTTTTGAGACATAATGTTATTACACACATTATAGATTGCAGTATAGTGTAAACATAACTTTCATATGCACCAGAAAACCAAAGAATTTGTTTGACTTGCTTTATTGTGATATTTGCTTTGTTGCCATGGTCAGGAAATGAACCCACAATATCTCTGAGGTATGACTGTATTGTAACGATACCAGGGATTAGAGTAAATGACCTCAGAAAATTTTCACAGTACTCACGAGCAGTTTTCATGAAACCTCCTGGAGAAAGTGAGGTCTGTGTGAGGCAACATAAACAGATATCCACTTTTTCCTAAAATATTTGATTCATAGGAACTAGAATTTTCAGAAAACTCATATATAAAGTGGGGCGTGAATTCAAATAAGTAATGGGATACAAGGGAATATTTTAAAACTACAAATCAAATGTCTACTAGTGATACAAAAATCAGGATATTTTGTCCCTTCTTATACGTCGAGTTGCCCAAGTCACAGATATTTTGAATTAGTCAAGATAATAGAGGCCAAAACTTATTCTATATGTTATTTGATGATTTAACTAAAGAAAATAAACTTTTCAGGAATTCCTTAAGTATCTAGGGGGAAAAAACTGAAGAATTTGCTTTATTTGTCTACTGAAGTATCATACAATTATTAACATAATTCAGATAAAAGTCAAATTTCTTCTAGACTTATTCACAAAGTTGTTTTCAAATAGTTTTTTTTTCTCCTTTTGTCAGGAAGTATCAACTCCTACAATTGTAAAACTTTTCTAGTCCAGCTAGCTTATTTCTGGGTGGGGATGGGGGATGGCTTCTCTAGAGACTCTAAGCACTGGTGTTGGCTAGAATTAAGATATAATTAAGCCTGCAAAGGTTTAACAGTGGAATCACTCATCCCCAATAGTTAGCCTCAACCTTGGGAGAGGGTGTAGGTCAGTTCTTAATTTAAGCAGAGTGGGTTGCTCATCCCTAATGTGTTAGTATGCTCCTAAAGTTAAATTTTGGGTTTATTTATTGGGGAGAGCTTTAAGAGGCGATGTTGTGGAATGTAATGTGAACTTTCCAGGTTTCTGCTCACCTCAAAGTCCACTGGGACATTCTTGGAGTATAAGTGAATTTTCCAGTTATGCTACATTGACCAGATACTATAAAAATTGAAGATTAACTCGAGTCAATTGTAGCATAAGAAACTTTACATTAAGTTAATAAGTAATAAAAATAAGTTTAACTTCTAATCTTTTCTGTTTGAGGCAAGAATTCTCAGTCTGTATGAATTTTTCTTAAATATTAAAAATTAGTATACCCATGGAACTCAAGTTAATTTTTCATTATAACATCTAATATATGATTGCTTGATAACTCTATTTAATTGATATATAACTCCATATTGAGGATTAGATAAATGTTTTTAATATATTTTCAAAATGTTTAAACATATATTTGAGACCTGATTTTTATTTCTCAATGTCACTTAATAGATGGCACCTTCAGAACGCCTGGTGGCTTAGTCGGTTGGGCGTCCGACTTTGGCTTGGGTCATGATGTCATGACTTGTGAGTTCGAGCCCCGCGACCAGCTCTGTGCTGGCAGCACAGAGCGTGGAGCCTGCTTCGGATTCTGAGTATCTCTCTGTCTCTGGCCCTCCCCTGCTCTCTCTGTCTCTCAAAAGTAAATAAATATTTAAAAAAGAAATAATAGATGGCACCTTAGCCTCCATCATAAATCAGATAATTAATGTAAATAATTAGTGCTTAGAAATCATTAAGCAAATTCTGACACATAGGTAAATATTTTATATAAGCTTATAACAATCTCTCATTACCTTAATCACAACATCAACTATCCCACTCATCCAGTCAGACCATACCAATCTCCCTTAGAAATAGTAGTACAATTATCTTAATATGTTGAATTTCCTATCTTCTTCAATAGATTCCAAGCTCCTTGAAGACAATGATCATCACATTCAACTTTTACAATGTTGGGACTCCAGTACATAGTACCTACAGGCTTTGGAGCCAAAGAGGTGTTCAAAACCTCTTTGATGAATTCAGTTAAACAGAGAAATGGAAGCTGCCCAACCGGAGGACTAAGAGACAAATTATGTTTCTAGTGAAATCCTCTTCTAAGCCAAGACCATTTGTGCTGATAGCTATTGACTACTGCTTCTCAACTTTGGGCTATTGTGTACTCTGGTATTAAGTCAGAGCTAAGTATTTCCGTAAATCACAACTTTGAGAATCCCATTCTTGAGTCATACACATTTGAATCTGGTCTGATTAACATTTAGACATCGTTTTGTATGTTAATCTATCACCTGCCAATATTACGCAAATTTTATGTGGTATAGAAAAAGAACATCTGACTTGAACTTCTCTAAAGTAGAAAGATAGTATTGACTGATTGATAGAGACCATAGTATTTCTAAATCATTTTGCTTTGAAGGACAGTATTTAAAAATTGTTGGGGTGCCTGTGTGGCTCAGTCTGTTAAGCGTCTGACTTTGGCTCAGGTCATGATCTTGCGGTTCCCACGTTGGGCTCTGGTACTGACAGCTTAGAGCCTGGAGTCTGTTTCCGATTCTGTATCTCCCTCTCTCTCTGACCCTCCCCCTGTCATGCTCTGTCTCTCTGTGTCTCAAAAATAAACAAAACGTTAAAAAAAATTGTTAATCACACTCTCAAACACTAATTGGGAAAAAAGAACTGGTTTTCTTTGGATGACTCACTTATTTTATCATATTATAAATCTTACTTTCATTATTTGCAATTCACTTCCAACTCCATTTCACTTCATTAAGTTATAAGTATATACTAGAGGCATATGAAATATATCAATCTAGATGTGATAAAATAACTGTTTTCTGATAATTATATATTTTACTGGAGGTTCTAATTATCACTACAATGATGATCGTCTTACATATATGTGTTTAAATTAATATACTGTACACCTTAAATTTACACGTTATGTTGTATGTCAAATATATTTCCAAAACAAACATCAAAAAATTATTGTAACCTGATATAAATGAACAAAATCCCCACTGACTTTTTAAAAAAATTTTTAACATTTATTCATTTTAGAGAAATAGCAAGCAGGGGAGGAGCAGAGAGAGAGGGAGACACAGAATCTGAGGCAGGCTTCAGGCTCTGAGCTTGTCAGCACAGAGCCCCATGAGGTGCTGGAGCTCATGAACCCTGAGATCATGACCTGAGACAATGTTGGACACTCAACCGACTGAGCCACCGAGGCGCCCATGCTACTGACTTTTTAATAGTCAATATTTCATACCCTTTTACTCTCATGAATCTCTCATAATTGGTAAAATAATGCATACCATCTTCTTCTGGAAGCACTTATTTTATTGAACCTAATTAGTGCACTCTCTCTGGTAGTTTAGATAGAAAGGAGAGTTCAAATGAGTAAGTACTTCCATTACTCATTCTTATCTCTGTCAGAGATTGCTTTAGGTGCCTCCAGGTATTCCCGAACTTTGTGTCTCTAGGTAATCCCAAAACAAATGAGGAGAAAATAAGAGAAAGAAGGCAATCATTCAATCAACCAACAAATAGTTCTTGAACTCCAAATCTGTGCCTAGAAATATTCTAGACAGTAGGAATACATCAGGGAACATACAGACAAAACTTCGCCTGCATGAAGCTTTTTCTCTATGCTGTACTGGTCAGTAGAATGTTCTATGATGATGGAAATCCTATATACCTGCACATTCAATATATTAGCTAGCCACTACACATATGTTTATTGAGCATTTAATATTGTGGCTAATTTGACTAAATGTTAAATTTCTAATTGTATTTAATTTTAAGAAATTTAAACTTAAACCTGTAGCTAGTATAATGTATAGTATGATTCTATAGTATTTGTATGTGTGTTTGCAGGAGGGTATAAAGCAAGACGAGTTGGGTGGACATGGCATAAAAAATTAAAATGAATGAGACTTTCTTCAGACTTCTTAGTCCTTTTCAAAACATAAAGTCTGGTGAAAATGATCCTGAAATCCACAAGATATATGAGTCTCTGAAATACATAATTAAGCTGCAAAATGGTCTTTTTACTGATAGGCAATCATGTTGATGTCACAATTAATGCCTGAACACCAGCTAATGTCCACATAGGGAAGAATAATTACAAAAAAATCATTAATTAGGGTCTATTTACTATTCCATTGTCAAAACTAATTGCCTGGAGTAAGATGTTCTCCCTTGATTGATGGCTTTGTAAGTACAAGGCCAAATCTATGAGGGCTACTGTTTCCCAGGAAAAGAGCTTAAGGTTCTAGTAGGAGTTAATACCAGGTAACAGCCATGTCTTGTGCTTTGGCTGTTCATGCCAGACCTTAGTGTTAATTTCAAGACAGTTAATTGAATTCAAGGCATCCAACAGATGATCCAAATACCACTTCTTCTAAAAGATGCAACCCTTTTCAAACACAGAATCTTCTCCTCTTGATGTATTGCTTTTATTCTGGAAACTTCAGCCAACATGTAACATGGAGTAACAGGAAAACACATAAGTCCCTCTTTGATTGCTATGTGTGTCCACGACCTTATTCAATGATCTATCTTAATTTAACATTAGATTCTGGTTTGATTTTGTTTGGTGTTTGTTTTTTTTTTTTTTTGTGGAATCCAGGATGCACATATTTACTGGGGCCTTGGATGATGAGGTGGCATCTAAAGGGCAAAATAGTTCAGCAGCAAAGTGGGGTGCTTTCCCTGGTCTCTCTGAATGTATTTCCTGTACTGTTCCTCTGAACTTCCTAAGCTTATTCATTCCTCTTCCAAGCTTATTAATTCCATGGAACAACTTGAGGATTGAGTCAAGTATAAACCAACTGTAAATCTTTCCCAGTCCAGGAATTTAATATAAACTCATTGAAAAAATGAGTGAGTGAATGATTGAATCCAATGAGGAAATAAAAGCACATCTGAATCTCACACATTTTGTATTTCTATAAAAAAATTGAAGCTTATCTCATAACTTCATATAATTTTGTTCTCATCAACATATCAGAAAAACAAACAGAGCCCTAATTCAGTGATTAAAAATGGCGTTCCCCTGGCCAAAAGTAGGATGGTGAAGTAGAAAAGGGAGGAATTTATTCTTGCCTCATCCCTCAAACACATGTAATAATCAATCATTCTGATAATTATCAATCATTCTGAACACCCAAGAAATCGATCTGAGGACTGAGTGAACAAACTGCACAACTAGAGGGAGACAAGGGGCCACATTATGGAAGGTAGGAGGTATGGTGATGTGATTTGGGGGAGAAAGGAGTCAAAGGAGCTGCGGAGGGGAGGGCGCTCTGATCATGGAGAGAGGAGAGAGAGAGAGAAACAGCACACAGGAGAATGCACAAGAAAAGGACTTCTCCAAAACCATTCACTGGGAAAATGAGAAGGACTGATTATGACAAGTTTTTACAAGCAGTGTAGCTGAAAGTCTGAAGTTATTACATACAGTCAGTTATAACATTCTTTATTTCACCATGATATCTTTACTTATAAATACATCAATACAACAAAAAGGTAGCAAAATAAGCCCAAATGTTAACAGGTATTAAATATGTTATATGTGTGTTTATTAAATATTTTCTCTACTATAATATGTATTTAGATATTTTCATGGTTAAGATTTTAAAGAAAAATCGGAACCAATGTCTTTCTTTTTTTTAACCTTTATTTATTTTTGAGACAGAGAGAGACAGAGCATGAATGGGGGAGGGTCAGAGAGAGAGGGAGACACAGAATCCGAAGCAGGCTCCAGGCTCTGAGCTGTCAGCACAGAGCCCAACGCGGGGCTAATCAAAAGAAGAGTTATAATAATTAAAGAAGCAAAATATTATTACTCTATATTCATAGTAAAATTAGAATATAGATGTAATTAAAGAAATTATTTCATCTGTAGATGAAAACTGTTCTTTTTATTTTATTTTCTCATAGAAATTCACTTTATTGTAACTACTTTCAGAATCACACTACAATTAAATGTGCTTCTAATATGCATCGTTCAGATGCCGAAGAATCCATTTCTCCCATTTTTTTTATATAATAGAATATTTGTTGTGATACTTATTTTTAAAATGTTAATTTTGGGACACCTGGATAGGTTAAGCATCAGACTTTGGCTCAGGTCATGATCTCACGGTTCCTGAGTTCAAGCCCCACATTGGACTCTGCTGACAGCTCGGGTCCTGGAGCCTGCTTTGGATTCTGTGTCTCCCTTTCTCTCTGCCCACCCTCCCGCCCCTCACTCACACTCTGTCTCTCTCTCTCTCTCAAAAAAGAAATAAACATTAAAAAGTGTTTTAATGTTAATTTTGATTTAGTTAGAGACTCTTTAAGAAACAAACAGCATTACTGGTATGTGAGTGGTGAACAGTTTGGCTGGTCCTGTAACTCCCAACTAATATATTACATCTCCCATTTTCTGTGGTTGCCTCCGTAATCTCAGCATGATCCTACTTAGCATATAAAAATAGATGGTGACTATACTTATCATGGCAAACATTGTATAATGTATAGAATTGCCAAATCGTTATGTTGTACACCTGAAACTAATATAGAATTATATGTCAACTATTCTTCAATAATGATAATTTTAAAAAGCTATCAGGGGGTGCCTGGGTGGCCCAGTTGGTTAAGCATCCAACTTCAGCTCAAGTAATGATCTCATGGTTGGTGAGTTAAAGCCCCATGTCAGGTTCTGTGCTGACAGCTCAGAGCCTGGAGCCTGCCTTGGATTCTGTGTCTTCCTCTCTCTCTGCCCCTCCTTCACTCATACTCTGTCTCTCTATTTCTCAAAAATAAATAAACATTTAAAAATTTTAAAATAAAATAAAATAAAAATAAAAAGCAATCAGAACATGAAGTTAAGGTAGACTACTTGCAAAGCTTACAATATGTTAAACAGTGAGAGAATTACTTTGGTTACCTAGATATAAATTTTTTTAAAAAGCACTAACTGAGAAGAACACCATTTTTGTCAAAAGCTAGTATTATGGTTACAAAGAGTGATTTTACACAAAGAGATTTAAGTGTGTGCCGTATTTAACATCATCACTTCAGTCCTCCAAATCAGTACTTTCAGTAAGAGATCTGAATTCATACTCACATTAGAGATCATTAAAAAATAATAATCAAGTTTAAAAAAGACAAAATTCTCTAGTATTCTACAAAGACATTAATGCAGTCAGTAATTAATAACACTTTTATTCTTCATGTGCTTTTAGCAGAAGCAGTTTATGCATATGACAGGGAAAGGAATTTTATTTATGCACATTTCTCAGTATGATGAAACTAAATTATCAACCCAGCATCTAATACTTAACTTGAATTTTCCTTTCCAGATAGCATGATGGAATTTTAATAGTAGCTTAGTAGCTATGTTTCAAGCTTTGCAGAAGACCTAAATACCATTTCAATTGATGGAGAAGTATCAATGTTCAGTCTTGATAATATGAAATATCTATTCTTATATTATCTCGCTGACTATTCTACACTATGTTAAATTCTGCTTTTCTGAGTGGGATCCACATCCCTTCTGCAGTGCAATCTAACAATTAAATACCCCAAGTGCTTCAATTCTTAGCAAACATTAATATTTTTCCCTCCACTGGCAGAAACAATTACCAATGCAAAGCATTTATTCAACTATTATTTATTCTCTCAGTCATACATACATTCACTGAACATTTCAATATTATACAAGATTCTAAGGATGTAAAAATAAATAGTCAAGGCATTCTCCCTAAAGGAACTATATAAAGGGAGATGCAAACTACTAATTTTAATGCAAAATTATAAGACCTATCATAGAGGTAAGTTGAGTCTCTTCTCTATTGCATTTCCCCAGGTATAGGACCATCTCCATGTGCAGAAAAATTCAATCTTTTTAGAGTCCAATTTGTCTATGGCATTTGTTAGTATTGTTTCCAAGTCATGGCATCAAAACTGTGTTTAGAGATGAGTAGTTCATGTTACAAAAACAATAATCAAAATGTACATCTCCATCCCTACTTCCTCTAATTATGATTCCACTGATTTTATACAGGTTCCCTGTTTTTCATTTTCTGTCCCTTCTGGGGGCACAACAATAGTGGTAATTTTTCATGTACCTTAATATGTTATATAATTTTCTGGGTGTGGAGGATATGTTTTCACCCCTCTTCTTGCTGTCATGTTCCTTCTCCTCCCCCACACTGTCTTGTAGCCAAAGCTATCATCTTTTTTTCTAATAATGTTTGCCTTATACGTGTCCATATTCAAGGCAGCTAAAAATTTATGCATTACATTAACATCTACTGCAACCTTAAACAAACAAGTTACGGAAGGCAAAGAGACTGAAGTTATTTTATGATAATGTAGGGGTAGGGTGATATATGTTTGGGTCATCAACCATTTCTCAACATGTACATATAGAGTTACAGTAGCAGAAAAGCACAGACAACTGATATTTCCTGCGAAATTTAAAAAATTTGTCCCTATGAGCTAAGGATGAGTATACCAGGTTGTACACCAAAGAAAAGACACTTCCAGAAGATAATATGACTCTTTTTTTTTTTTTGGTAAAGTAAGACAGAATGTGTTGTGTATTGGGAATGGCATATAATTTGTTATTGTTGGATTACAAGGTTTGTTGAAGAGAGTTTCAGAAATTAACCCAGACAGATAGCAAGTACCCACTAATGGAAGACTTATACAATGAAAATTCTGGATTTTAAATTATATATGAAAATATACAGTGAATAATTTTAAGCAGAAAACTTACATGACTTAAATTTGAATTTAGAAAGAGCATCCTTTCTTAACTGTAAGAGATGAATAGTCAAGAGTAGTTAAAAATCTCTGAAGACAGAATTACCTAGCATCTCAAGATGAACAAAACCTAGAAGAATATGATTTATTTCATTTATCTTCTTACAATGTACCTGTTAGAAAAACATGGATATATGATTGTATGTGTTCCAATAGGGAAAAAAATCCACACCAAAAACAATGCAATGATTGTCAATGATTTTTTTTTCATTTGTTTGTTTGGTGGTAATTTCCCAATAAATCTAACACCCTGACTTTAGACTTTATCTATACCACATTATCATACATTCTTTACCTGACAGACATCTAACCAGAAATCTGCCAGCAAAGACTGGACTAATGATTAATGAAATGTTCCCTACATATTCTAAAATCTTTCAACTCTTAATATGTCCTTGAAGTTTCATTTAATGAGTGTAATAGATAAAATATAACTTATAGGTAAAAATGCTAAGCCATAATTTATCTTTATTTTTGTTTTTCAATAACTACTTTACTTATCTATTTAGTTAGCTTTTATACTCTATCATCCCACAACATATAGGAAACCAACATAAAGAAACGTATAGTCAACTACGAAGTCAAAGTAAAAATTAGTATGGAGGAAAGGAAGTGCTATGGGATGAGAGAAATCCTAGTAAACAAATGTGCAAGACCTAAAGGCCAACAAGGTTTCTAGAATTAACCCATACTTTGGATCGTAGCTCCTCTTTACCAAAGAGAAAGGAAAATATTCTCAGTTATAAAATGCTCATTGTCAATAGAACACATTTCAACTTCTCAAAGAAGAAAAGCTTTTCCTAATACATAGTTCTAAAAACAATCTCTCAGAGACAACTGAGAATTAGGAATGCTCAGCTCATTTATTGGTCTTAGATAAATAACTGGTTTTATTTTCAACTCATAACCTTCAAAAAAGGTGCTTATGGCCAGTCAATTTCTCTCAGAGAGGATAAATTTACACGTTAAAGGGTAAATATTTAGACTCTAACAGTTAGTCAATTCTTCCATTTGCAAGATAAGGTAGAGCTCACAAGTTTTATTTGCACCATATGTCTATATTTAACAAAACAAATTCTATTTCAGTAACATATTATCTATGAAGACAGATTAACCCATACAAATCTTTAAAATGTTTACTATAATAATACTATTTCCCAGGATAATTTTAATTATTTATTGTACGAATAAACCTGAAAACTAAAAAACATTATCAAATATTTTGTTACTATCAAAAAGTAAAGGGAAAGAAAGCATTTTTTATTACACATGAGAAAATATTAAATGGATGTAAATGAAAGTGAAAGTCTTATATATGTTCTTCATACTAATGATCTCTTTTCTATCTTCCATTATAATAATATTGTTAATAGAAAAATAAAAGGTTATTTAAGAATCACAAAACAAACACAAGCAATACAATAGCATGAGAAACAACAAATGTTAGAGATTCTAAGTAAAGAAAATACAATGAGAAGTTCTTCATCTAATTGTAGGATATATCATTTGATTGTGGAGAGCTTCTCATTGTGTTACATCTGTATAAATCTATAGATACTATAGACATACTACATACTACCAAAGGTATCTGTAGATATAGCTGATACAGATATAAATTGATATAGATATATGTGTATAGATAAAGATAGAGATGTAATCTATCAAAGTTATAGATTTAAAAGAAATTTGAAGAAGATTCTGGTAAAATGACACTTTAAATTAGCATCCTTCTACTGCCAAATCCAAACTATTGCCTTTTTTGACTCAAGCTAAGGCTGGCCTGAGAAGGCAGGTAGGGCAAAAAGGTATGAGTGAAGCATCAGGGTTCTGGTTTGAGTTCTGAAAGAGAGAAATGTTACTGAACTCCAAGGTATAAAGATATATTACAAATCTTTAGTAATCAAAATTACTGTGTGGTACTGGCACAAAACTAGACACAAAAATCAATGAAACAGAATAGAGAGCCCAGAAATAAACCCATGGTTATATGGTTAATTAATCTTCAACAAAGGAGGCAAGAATATACAATGGTAAAAATGCTCTTCAACAAATGGTGTTGGGAAAACTGGATAGCTACATGCAAAAGAATAAAATTGGACCACTTTTTTACACCATACACAAAAACAAACTCAAAATGAATTCACAGCTTAAATGTGAGACCTGAAATCATAAAATATCCTCAAAGAGAGCACAGGTAGTAATTTCTCTGACACCAGCAGTAGCCACATTTTTCCGCATATGACTCCTAAGGGAAGGGAAACAAAAGTAAAAATAAATTTTTGGAACTCCGT
The DNA here is from genome assembly GCF_022837055.1 of Prionailurus viverrinus. NCBI lineage: Eukaryota > Metazoa > Chordata > Mammalia > Carnivora > Felidae > Prionailurus > Prionailurus viverrinus. Next base: position 125,593,200 of record NC_062569.1, on the reverse strand, counting down.
CAAAATAAACAGCTTCTGCACAGCAAAGGCAACAATCAACAAAACAAAAAGACAACCTACTGAAAGGGAGAAAATATGTGCAAATGATATGTCTCATAAGGGATTAGTAACCAAAATATATAAAGAATTTATATGATTTAACCAAAACAAACGAACAAACAATCCAATTAAAACATTGGCAGAAGACATGAACAGGCATTTCTCCAAAAAAGACATACAGATGTCCAACAGACGCATGAAAAGATGCTCAGCACTTGTCAGAATGCCTAAAATCAACAACACAAGACGCAACAAATATTGGTGAGTATGTGGAGAAAAAGGAATCTTCATATGCTGTTGGTGGGAATGCAAACTGGTGAAGACACTGTAGAACAGTTTGGAGTTTCCTCAAAAAATTAAGAGTAAAACTACCACATGATCCAGTAGTTCTACTACTGGGTATTTACATTCAAAAGAGAACTACTCACTAATTCAAAAAGGTATGCACCTCTATGTTTATTTACAATAGCCAAATTATGGAAGCAACTCAAGTGTCAACCCATGGGTGAATAAACAAAGAAGATGTGGTACGCACACACACACACACACACACACACACACACACACACACACACATGCACACACACACACACACAGAGGAATATTACTCAGACAACAAAGGAATGAAATCTTACCATTTGTAACAGCATGGATGAATCTAGATGTTAAGTGAAACAAGTGAGTCAGAGAAAGACAAAACCATATGATTCACTCTTGTAGAATTTAAAAAAACAAAACAAATGAACAAAGAAAAAAAGAGACAATAAAACAGACTCTTACATATAGAGAACAAACTATCAATTACTAGAGGGGAGCGGGGTGGGGAATGGGTGAAAAAGGTGATGGGGATTAAAGAGTACACTTATCATGATGACCACTGAGTAATGTATAGAATTGTTGAATGACTATATTGTATAATTGAAGCTAACACTGTATGTTAATCATACAAGAATTATAAATAGACAGAAGTTTAAAAAAAAGGAAATGCATATGTAATTTTGTTATAAATTGCCAAATTGTCCACTGCAAGAATTTTATCATCTGCATTACCACCAACAGTTAAAGAAAGTGCCACAGTCTTGCCAGCAGAATGTGTTGCTAAATTCCTATTTTTTGTCAACCTGAGAGAAAAGAAATGATATCTCACTGTAATTTTATATGCTTTTCTCTTATTTTGAGTAAACTGAAATAGTTTTGTATAAATAAAAGAAATACATTAAGAATAGAACCAAAAAAGATCGAAAGTCTGTGCAGATGGAGTCAAAATGCAGGATGACAAGTCTCGTTGTCTTAGAATTATGCCTCAAAATGATAACAAAATAGCATTAAAGTCCAGATTAAAACCAATATCACTAGATCTCATGTTATGTTTCTTCTATTACACTGGAGTTGGATTGTATTTAATATTGATTAAAAGAAGATGGCTCAGTGCAGTAGGTAGCACGTCAGTCTCATATTGCTTAAAAGAAATTTGAAATTCAGAAAAGAAATAACCAAATAGAAATCATAAATTTTAACTCAGAGGATAGATACATGAGGTAAAATATAGGTAAATAAGAGACTTTAAAGAATACAAAGAAAAAATATGGAGGAAAGAGATAGAGAGACCTGGTTCTATAGATTGAAAAAATTCATAGAGTTCTAGTTGTGATTGATTTAAGAAAGAAAAAAAATACATATATGTATATACCTTGATAAAATTCCTGAACTATAAGTTAGATGAGAATGTATTACAAACAGAAAGAATCTGCTATGTAAAAAGGAAAAAAAAAATTCCACCCACACGTTCTGAGTAAACAATAAAGAAATGACTTTAGGGGCGCCTGGGTGGCGCAGTCGGTTAAGCGTCCGACTTCAGCCAGGTCACGATCTCGCGGTCCGTGAGTTCGAGCCCCGCCTCAGGCTCTGGGCTGATGACTCGGAGCCTGGAGCCTGTTTCGGATTCTGTGTCTCCCTCTCTCTCTGCCCCTCCCCCGTTCATGCTCTGTCTCTCTCTGTCCCAAAAATAAATAAAAACGTTGAAAAAAAATAAAAAAAAGAAATGACTTTAATAAATTAATAAAATAATGAAATGAATAAGCACAGAAATCTTAATAGAGACAAAGATAAGGAGGAGATAAAAGACTGGAAGGAAACAGACCCCTCTTATAACTTGAGAATTAATTTTAAATGGATGAAATCAAATCTCTGTATATTTAATATAAGTGCTGAAAGATCCTTAAATTGGAAGAGACGTGTAACAATAAAAATGCTTATGTTAGTTTACAAAAAAATGTATTAAATCTAGGACAGCAAAACTTAGAGAAAAGAGATGAAAAGTAATCTAACATTCTTATCTGTTGGGGAAGAGGTAAAGCAGAAAGAATTGATACATGCAAATATTGTGAAGGTCTTAGAAGGTGATGAGAAGGGAAGCAGATGGGAAAGAGTTGAGAAAGAAAGAATATTGCCAGGATCAACGGTTGGAATTTTATTTTCATACAAGAGTAAAGATCACTGTGTTTGATTATGAACTTTGGAAAATATCCATTAATAATGGGAAAAAATAGAGGAAAATTCCCAAATTAACATGGAGGCATAAAAAGAAGTATTATATTATTATATCTTATAAAATAAGGAGAAGAAAAAGACAACAACCAACTCAAATGAAACCTAAATATAAATTTAAGTGGAAGGAATACCAAGTATATAGGTTATTATGCTGAATTCTCCATTAAAAGTTGAAAATCATTAGATGTCTGGGTGGCTCAGTGAGTTAAGCATTGAACTCTTGACTTGGGCTCAGGTCATGATTTCATGGTTCATGAGTTTAGGCCCTGCATGGGGCCCTACACTGACAGCACAAAGCCTGCTTGGGATTCTCTCTCCCCTTCTTTCTCTCTCTGCCCTTCTCTTGCTTGTCTGTGTGAACTCTCTCTCCATCAAAATAAATTTAAAAATTTTAAGAAAACAAAAAAAAGTTGGGGTGCCTAGGTGGCTCAGTTGGTTAAGCATTGAACTTTGGCTCAGTTCATGATCTCACAGTTTGTGAGTTTGAGCCCCACGCTGGGCTCTGTGCTGACAGCTCAGAACCTAGAGCCTGCTTCAGATTCTGTCTCCCTCTCTTTCTGCCCCTCCCTCTCTTTCTGCCCCTCCCTCTCTCTCTCTCTTTCTCAAAAGTAAACATAAAAAAATAGAAAAAACCCAAAAAAGTAGAAAATCCAATAGATTTTATTAATAATCTGAAAATTAATAGACAAAGGGATATTGAGTTAACATAAATGCAAAGCACATATGAAAATATGAATACCAGACAATATGGAATTTAACATCAATTAACGAAAATATGCAAAGATAGATATTAACAACAATTTGATAGTATGGATATTTTGTTAATTATAAAACAATAAGTTTTAAAGAAATACTAATATGAAAGTAATCTCAATTATCTATATATGAATGATATGTTTTTTTTTGTGGATTAAGATAATTTCTAATGCCATAGTTATACTTTTACTAAATATTGAGCATATTCCTGGAGCACTTCCCTGTATGAGTTTGATGAAGTACATTTAAGGAATACAAATTCATGAAATACAAAGTTAAAAACTGAAATATTTGAAATATCAAAATGATATAGATATTAACAATAAAAAGTAATAACATGTAAAGGTGTGTGATTATCTCTCATTAATAGTCAAAAACCTTTTGAAACAAGGAAGGAAGGGAAACATATATAAAGCATAGACAGAGAAAAAAGGAAGCATCTATTAACATACACTATTCCTGGAAATCAGGAAAATACTGATTGGTGAGAAAAGAAGAGCATGTATGTAATAGAAAGGAGAGTTGTTAAAAAGTCCTTGGTTATATGGTATAATCCCATTCCTGTAAAATGATGTGTATGTGGGGATGCAGAAAGAAAACAGAAAAGTCTACACAGTTAAATATCAACCCTTTCTATCAGCGTTGGGAAAGCTGAGAATATTCGTAAGAGAATATTCATAAGACTTAGATCACGACATTGGCAGTGGAGAGACAAAATTAGGCTTTTCTTTGTAATGTTTTCATACTGTTTTACCCTCTTTCATCTGTGTTTTGAATAAAACCTCCTTTAAAGTAAAAGATACCATAACGCACATCTGACCATTTTCAAAATTATCTTGACAGAACTACAAACATTTGAATAGTCAAGAATAGTCCAGGACTAAAGTAAAAATAGTAGTTTCCCAAAGAAAATCATGGATTCTTTTTAATAACTTAATGCTACATAACAATAATTATCATGTTAATTACTACAAAAAACAATTGTCATACTGATATATTAATACAATTTAATTATACAGTCAAAGAAGAGGCTCTTTTAAATATTGCCTTATAGTTTAGGAAGTCATCACTTAGCCACAAGCTTATTTTAAAATCTCCTCAAAATAAACAAATCCACCTAACATTATTGGCAAATAAGCTGTGTGTATATTTAGGACAACATATATAATTTTGATGATATAAGAAAACAATGCTTAATTTTCTTAACTCCAAATGAACAGTTTAAAATACCAGCAAAACATTCAAGCTAGTGAATCTGACTCTGATATATACGTTTGCAGGAAAATATAGACAGTTTAATCTTGTATATGGTTTCTGACAACCAGTACTTGAGAAGCATAAAGGAACATTTCTGGAACATCCCTGTAGAATCTTGTTATTGTCCTCTTCTCACTTGTTGAGGGACTTACATGTTCCATTTCCTTGCAGAAGATTTATGTGTGTGCATATGCTATACACATATCAACATAGATCATACAGGAAGAAGTGTTTTGAAATTGCCATAGGAGTTAAATGCCTTCCTGGAAATAAAATTTTTCTTTGTGTTTTTGGACAAGTATCCTATGTGACAGCTGAAAATTATTTTTGAACTCATATAAAAAATTCCTCACTAGAGAAATATCTGATCTGACACCAAGGGGCAGTTGACAAGCTAACCACTCTGCTGCCCAAATCAAAATCCTTGGAGGGATTGCCTCGCATTGGTGCATCTTGCTATCTATTAGCATGATATTTAAGTTTAGTGGAAAAGAGGTTGTGTCTACATTGAGGCAAAATGCTGGCCTTCTCAGCTGATGAGAAGTAAGGTAGTGTAGTAGAAAGAGCAGAGCTCTAGAAACCAAAGATCCGGCATGACCAGTAAGCCCTCTGTGGCTTTGGCACAGCCATTTAGCCTCGTTGTACTTATTTCCTTTAGTGTAGGAATATTTTGTAATTTATCAGTATTTTACTGACTGATCTTTGCTTACAAGAAAAGTTGCGTTCCTAAGGATATTAATGGTAGCACCAAGCCAATCAATTTAGGAAATGGTGCTGATTCAATGAACATCATGGTACTAAACGTTGTGTGAAAACATGCATTAGATAAACCAGTGTAAATGGTTGAATTCCAAATATCCAAAACCTGTTTAACTACAGACAATTTTATTTTTATTTTCTGCTCAGTGTTTGGACACTTCACAGAATACAATTCGGGAAATAATGGGCTAAATGATATTTAATGTCCCTTCCAGGTATAAATGTATATAATTTATTAAATAAATCATTCTGAGTAGAAAAGTTGTACCACCCTTATTTTTGCATTACAAACTTGGCACAATTTTTCCATATTTAGCAACATTCTTGCATAATATATACTAAGCAATGCTGGTACTTTCTTGTAACAGAAACAACAACGAAAGAACTGTTTTTTCCTTGAAACTTTTTTCTTACTCATCTGGTCACCAATTTTATATAACATTTATGTTTCATACAAAAACACATTTCTCAATATAACATATTAGTATGGGGACCAAAAATATGTGTTATGTTTCATTAAGTAGTGATTTCATGCACTTTTTCAAAATGCATATAAATTATCTGTCTAAATCAGCTGCTGACAATTCTAGAACTATATATAATGCTGTTACCCACCCATCCAACTGAAAATTGTGGAAAAATTTTTTTCTATAAAAGCCTACCAAGTAGTTCTCACAGGTGTACTGAATATGTACGAATCCAAAATTAATTATTTTCCTGCCTTCTTGAAAGATGCCTGAGCCCAGAAGATACTGCTATAAAAGGAACTCACTTCATTTACGCCAACTTTAAAATAACCTGGCTGTGGCAAAGCATGACCAGACAGCTGCATGCAGCCACAGTCCTACAGTCACTTTACTTTTAATGATCTATTTTGGTTATATAATGAGTATCACTCAGCTCCCCCAGACATGTGCTACCTTGAGCAGCTTCTAAGGTTTTGAGAATTTGAGCAAAGATATAGGAGGCAGAAAAGGGAAATTGGTTCTGATAATTGCCACCTTTGGTGGCAAAAAAAAAAAAAAGGAATTGTAGGCATCACTGAGCTGACACTACTCTGCAGAATGTTGGCTCACCCGGACTTAGGGCAGCACACAGCACCTCTTCAGTGTACAGGTTTTCCTTCTGTTTTCTGCTCTGTTAGGTTTTTATTTAAATGCAGAGATTTGACTGGAACATCGGAGAATTGCTTTCCATGGAGTGGATATCCAATTATTATGACAATAGTCAGCAAAGAAAAATTAATTTCATGTGAAAAGTGACAAAGCTCAAACAAAATGTGACCTTGAATACAGATGTATTCATATTGGGTAAAGAAACTGCTCTTTCTTCTCGGTCACCCAGATATTAGCTTAGTTACACAGGCAGATGTGTTTTCTTATAAGTTTGTTTTACATTTTCAATATTTAAGGAGTGCCTGGGTAGCACAGTTGGTTAAGCCTCCGACTCTTGGTTTCAGCTCAGGTAATGAGCTCATGGTTTTGTGAGCCCTAGCCCTGCGTTGAGTTCTCCGCTGGCAGGGCGGAGCTTGCTTGAGATTCTCTCTCTTTCCCAGTCTATCTGCCCCTCCCACTTGCACCGTCTCTGTCCCTTTTAAATAAATAAATAAACTTAAAAAATAGATTTTCAATATTTAAAAAACACTTGGGTATATTATTTTTCATAACAAACCTGAAAATGTTTTATTAAAATATGCAAAAATTTAAAGATGTTATTAGAATCTTAGAACTTACTGTATATATCCCAAACCATTTAAAAGTAGGGAACAGAAAATATATCATCATAAGATAGATATGAACATTGCTTGTTCTAGGAAGAGAAAGAAAGAAAGCTGGTGCAAATGCAAAGAGATGGAGGAGGGGGTAAAATCATATGAATGACTGTTAGTAATGTTCGGAGGTTTGCTTTTTGTTCTCATGCCATTAACCCACTGTAGGTTTTATAGACACAGTAGCATGATATGATTCATCAGGTGAAAAGTCATTTGGTCTGCCATCTAGAAAATGGATGTTAGGGCAGGATGGGGTGATGATGTCTTGCACTAGTACAGAAATACTAGAAATGAAAAAAGTAATGAAATTCAGAATACATTTTAGTGGTGCTTTAAGATCAGTTGATGGATTAGATATTGGGGAGTAGAGAGTCATTCTGTCGATCAATTATGACACCTTGAACTACTTCCTGTTAGATTCAGGGACAATATGGTGTTGAGGGGAAATTACTGGGCTGAAAACCTAAAGGCACTTAAAATATCCCTGGCTCTTTCACTGCTAAGTTGTGAAGGCTCCCCATGTCTCTTTATTCCTCTGTAAAATGCCCTTCACTTTGCCTTCCTATTTGCGAATGCTGTGAATGTTAAATGCAGCAATCTACGTTACTGCTCATTGTTCTCACGCAACTCCTTTCTCTGTCTTAATTGCATTATGCTACACTTGTTCCTATTGAATGTCAGTTCCATTTGTTTTTCATAACTTCCCCAATTTATCAAAGTCAACAATCCAATCTTATCCTCCCAAGGTGTTGACCTTCCTTTTTTCCCCTTGTTATTCCCATGTGTACTCCTAATGAGGTAAATTTTCTACTCTATCATTTCGATTCTGGATTCTTCTTTTGTTATCTATCTATCCTCACTCTTTACTCACTTTTCCCATGGCCTGATGATAATCAAGCCTTTAAAACCTCTTGCTTCCTATTAGTACAAACTGTAAAATTTTGGTTTTAGCTTTTAACACAGAAGATAAAGTTATGCTTACTAAAGATACATTCCAATCAAAATTCTCCACAAATACTATATCTAACATTCCTAGATTCAGGATAGGATTAATTAAACTTCATTGCAGAAATGTAAGGCTTCATACTGTAAATTCTGCCCATATGAACATGTATTTCGCATTGTGATAAATCTTTCAGATGTAGAAAGTAAATGTATAAGTTTGTAATTTCAGGTTCTACAGATAACCAGCATAGATGGGAGGGCTCAAAAATCACATATGTAAAATATGTACTGAAATAAATAGAAACAATTAGTATTATATAGTTAAATAAATATATAATTAACAAACAATATTATTACATATATGTATTTAATATGTATATATGATTAAAATATCTTTCACCATATCACTCCTGATGTTAGTTTGATTTTTACTCTTTGCTTACTTTTATTTCATGCCTTTTTTTTCGATAAAAATAGAAAATAAATGAAAAGCATTAGAAAGTCTATTTTTTTGCAGTAGACTTAGTGTACTTATTCTCATTTCTTTTATATACAACTTAAATATATGTATGACCTATATTAGTAATATACTCTAATGTATAATGCCCTTTGCTTATATTTAATCATGACCTTTAAACAATAAGTATTTTAATCCTGCAAACTCCAATCTGCAGAGAATAAATGTCTAATTACATGGGGAAAATAATTAAAAATTCAACTGACCTTTCCCCGTGATTGCATATTGTATGTTTTTAATTAGAAAAAAAATTAATATAAACCTATGAACACAGATAATTATTTTAAAATATCAGTGTGTGTCCAACTTAATATGGTTTACTTTTCTGGATCAATGACTGCTTTCTATTCATTAATGCTAATATATCAAACTTTATAAAAATATGACATTTTATAGCAGTAAGCAATTCTTTTATTTGTCATTTCAGAATTAAACATGGAAGAGTCAGCCCTGAATGCTAAAAGAAATCTACTAACCCAACTGAAAATACACTAACAGCATGAAGTAATGCAGTACAGAATGTGATTTTTCTAATGTCTCTTACATACACTATATGAAAGTTTATTTCCAGGATTTATGAATATTTCTCAGCTAATCTATGTCCTAAATAATACATATGTAAAATAGTTTATATTCATGTGTATGTGCCCTGAAAATATACAGCTTGACTGCAGTAATCACTTAACTATGCATATGTATACCAGATCATCATATCGTACAACATACATGTGTACAATTTTTATTTAAATAACAAAAGATAAAAAGAAAATTTTTACCCTAATAGAAAATGTATATTATTTAAAATAGCAAATATAAATTTTTCCAATGTTAGATTCAATTTTTTATATTTCTTCTGGGCAAATAAGATCATATGATAAGTATATACAATGTGACCAAAAACAGGAATTCCTTATCTAATAAGTATCTTTATCATGACTAAAGACAGTGATTCTTCATATTTTTTCATCTTTGAGACAATATGTTTATTTTCTTTCCCTTGTGTTTCCACTCTCTAGAAATAGAAGCCTTAGAATTTATCAGTGGGGGGGGCGCCTGGGTGGCGCAGTCAGTTAAGCGTCCGACTTCAGCCAGGTCATGATCTCGCGGTCCGGGAGTTCGAGCCCCGCGTCAGGCTCTGGGCTGATGGCTCAGAGCCTGGAGCCTGTTTCCGATTCTGTGACTCCCTCTCTCTCTGCCCCTCCCCCGTTCATGCTCTGTCTCTCTCTGTCCCAAAAATAAATAAACGTTGAAAAAAAAAAAATTAAAAAAAAAAAAAGAATTTATCAGTGGAGTAAAATAGGTAGCAATAGTGCATTATAACATGACCACAATAAACCACAATGGAGAGGAAATATGGTCTAAAAATTCTAAGAATGCAATTTAAATTATTTTTATTATATCTAATGTATGTCATCCGTCACTAATATGGGGAATATGCTCCAAATAACAGCATGTTGGTTACTCTACCCACAGTTCAGAAGCACTTTGGGACAATTCCTATGATAGGAATTTCCTTACATACATAATAATAAATGTCTAAATATTGTGACAGGTTTTATAAATTATTTTGGCTACATAAAACTGTGTCTGTCACTCTCAAAATACCAACAAATAAAACATATATTTTAATCAAGTAAAGACTTCATCATTAAAAGCTTTGAAATAAATACTTGAAAAATGTGTTTTTAAAAATAGGCATCCAGCAAGAAGCCAATTGGTTCTATAAAGTGTAATGGATGTCTTTATAAAAGTCATTCATTTAAAAAAAGAAATGCCATTAAAAGTTTAATGTATTGATCATAAAAAAAACAATTATGGAAGAAAATTATTTGGATAACATAATCTTATGTGTCCTTCTATACTCATCATCATTTGAGTCACTTATCTGAAAATAGAACTTTGTTGCAGTAACAAATATTAAAGAAAAAAAGTATTGAGTTTTCATGGTTTGTAATTCAAACTCTGATCTCTTTTTAAAATTATATTGGTGACAGTTGTAGATTACTCACAGTCATGTTCGATATGCTAATTAGAAAAATATCTGCATAATTTTAGTAAAATATTATGAAAAACAGGAAGGTCAAAAAGTTGATAGAATGTTCTATATCTGTACTGTCCAATAGGACAGTCACTATCACGACTATTGAAATAAAAATTAAAATAACTAAAATTAAATTAAATTAAAGATTCAGTCCCTCAGTTACACTACCAACCCTTCAAGTGATCAATAGCCACTTTGTTACAGACTACAGTAATGGGCAGTACAGATAAGGAATTTCTCCCTCATTGCAGAATATTCTATTGGGCAGCATCAAATCAGACTTTCTACATAACTATAGTTTTCAAGTAAAATTCAGTTTATTTCCATATTTTCTGTGAACATCTAGACACCAGATGAGATAATATGATGTCCTCTTAAAGGTGAAAACAGTTGTAAGTTATTCAGCTTGGATATAAAACCTATTCAGCAAGTCGAGAGACAGGTAACCATGCTAACCCTAAATATCGGTGATTTCTAAACTTGCCAAAGTAAAAAAAGTTACCAATTGGTAACACTACTCCATGTGTAACACTGAGTTTGAAATGTAGGGGAACATTTATAGGGAATTATTAACAAAAGCCTTGTGACCAATGTCTTTTGCCAGTTGTGATATGGAACAGGAATCACAAAATTTCAGTGATGAATGGTTCTATGAACAAACACAAATATAATATGACTCAATATTTCTTCAACTCTAGATCAAACTGCTGATTAAACACTTTTATCAAGTACACCAACAGTCCATAGACGACTATGCCAATGCATGTGGGAGTACACTTTTCATGAAATTCCAAGAATTAGCCACTCAATTAGAAAATATATAAACTCTGACTTTTTAGGGTGAGAAGAAATGATAAATCAGACCATTTAGTTTTGAGACTCCTTAACAACACTGAATCATTTATTCCATTAACCAATTAACATGTTAAAAATGTTGGAAGGAGTTGCAGACTGTCACATACATGTCTTCAATATAAGATGAATTTAGCACAAAGTTTTGTTAATCAAAGGAGTGTCAGAAAAAAAATCTACTTATTTATAGCCTTGCCTTTTTAATTAATATCATGTGGGTTTTGTTTGTTTCATTATTTGTTTGTTTACGGAGGAGGTCTCCTTTCAATGGAGCCGTGATGGTAAAGTGCATGTTGAATGCTTTTGGTTTTTAAAAAAGTTATAGGTATTCATTCATTAACATTGTTATATATATGAGACATAGGACACCCCAAAATAAATAAAAGTTAGGAGGTCTGAAGTTGAGAAGAGGAATAAGAGAGGGTGCAGAAATAGATTGGATCTGGATGGAAGCTATAATTCTATTGCCATGGTCAGACTGGAGATGAAAGCCAGCAGCTATCGAGTGGTCTGGAACGTGGGGTCATTCCAAGACTAGGCAAAGGTCGAGAAAAAGATTAAAGATGAGGAAAGCTTAAGGGAAAAATTCAATAATGATCAGAAATGCAGGTAGTCAAGCACCAAGGAGTAGTGACAGTGGCAATAGGTGTGAGCAGACAAAGGAACAATTCCAGTAGAGAAATGAAGGCAATAACGTTAGCTATTTTAATTCTATTTCCTTTCATAAAGTCTCTATTTCATTGATGTCTTCATTACCTCTAACCTCAATTTGTGTGCAATTCAACACATTCCCACTTGCTCTTCCATCCCTCCAACTATAGTCATGACACTAATCTCCTAAACAGTGTCCAGTGGAAAAGGACAGAATGACTGCATCTGACAAGTAAGATTTATCTGAACTATTCAATCTTGTTATTGATACAAATTCTCCCTGGTTCAAATTCTCCACTGTAGTAGCAGTGATCATCTTAGGGTTCTCCAGTCATACCAGCCTTAAGCTACCAGCCTGAAGTCTTTGTACATTCCATATTGTATCTACCTGAGATTTTCTCTTTGTTTCTCCTCTCTGGATTTCCAAAATTATTCCTAAAAGAAAGCAAAAAATCTCCTTTCTCCATAAGCCAATTACAGTGCTATTTACATGGTAGCATTTCTAAACCAATATCTTTAACCTTTGGAACAAAGATCTAAGAGGAGGAACTGAACTATTGAAGAATTACAAATCCATAACATATAGACTATATATAGACTATATAAATAAACACCACACAAAATTATACAAAAATATTTAAAATACACATATATTTTATGTATATGTAGGTATGACTTCTTTATTTTATTTATTTTATTATTCTTTAATGCTTTTTTTAAACATTTTTATCTACTTTTGAGAGAGAGAGAGAGAGAGCATGAGTGGGGGAGGAGCAGAGAGGGAGGGAGACACAGAATCCAAAGCAGGCTCCTGTCAGCACAGAGCCTGAGGTGAGACTCAAACTCACAAACCGTGAGATTATGACCTGAGCCAAAATCGGACACTTCACCAACTAAGCCACCCATGCACGCCTAGGTACAACTTCTTTAAAACATATTTTATAGTCGTTTTTAGTTAAGAACATTTTTTATGCAAAATATAGTGGTTTCTTAACTCCTTCTCTCATCTAACTATTCAAATTTCAAGGATATAAATTCTACTATTCTTTAACAATTAATGTTGGCTAAAAATTTGTTTTTAAATTCAGGCTGGTGATTCTGGGATAAAATACCAATGAATCATCTTTTCTTCTACAGATAAAACATCATTTCTGAGGTTAGATTCCTTGGGCAAGATATAAGGAACTGCTTTTAACTTCATGTATTAATCTATAGCCTTAATCATTTTATGAAAAATATTTTCTTGAGGAAAGGAATATCTGACAAAAAACTTGGACATCCAAAATTATATCAAACTTTATTGGTCTATAAAGCATATTATGAAACTCCAAGGATGACTTAGGCAATAAATACTAATATTTGCTCTGTTTTCAAGTTTATGTTATTGTGTACCTACATCTATCCATTATCCCATTTTATTTTAAATAAGAGGCATCATTTTAGTTTTATCTTACCAAGGCCTACACATACACTGACAAGTGAAGAAAATCAGAAAAATATACCGTTCTAAATCCCTTTGAGTGGCAAAACGTTACCATTATTTATCTGGTCTTTAAAATACAGTATGTAGGGGGTATTTGTATTTCAAAAAATACAAATGACATTAGCTGAGAATGTTTTGTGAGACGAAAGTAATAGTTTAACATACACTAGTCCAGTATTTTCATGGATAAAATGAAAGATGTAATAACAGATATCTACATCCTCAACATTTCTTTTTGATGTCTATGAATGGTGCCAAAATCCAATACCCAACGAAATTCATCATGATTGAGACATTTTTTAAAATTTGACTTGTTGACAAAATATAATCAACCAGATCAATTTGGATCACATTTTTGAGAAGAAAGCCTCAATTCTACCTAAGGGTAGAGTCTACACTTAGATGACTTCAGATATGGAATGCAGAAATGGAATGATCTTACAGGCAATAAAGAATGATAATTTATTCAAGTCATCTTGACTTAGATTAAAACTCTTGGGCAAGGCTGAACTTGCCTCTAGAAGGGTGCTTCAATCTGCAAGGAGAAAACACCTAAGATCTTTTCAACTGGGAGAATGATAGTAGAATTAACATGAGACATCTTTCCATTTTGAAGAAGAGGGCATAATCTGTTGTCTGACCACTCTCCAAAGCAAGTACTTCCATCCTTTATTCACTAATGAAAATGCTTTCTACTATGTACCTCACTTCTGAATAACTCCTCTAAAGAAATGAGTATCAAATAAAAGCGACAACATGTGAAAACGAAAAGGTCTGGCTCAGCTGAGAGATGTTTTTTTTCTATCTTTTAGATGGATTAAAAAATATATATATCGAATATCGGTGCCTAGAATCTCTTAACTAGAATATTAGATTCCACTCTTTATCAAAATACAAGTTTGGTCCAACAGAGCTAGTGAATTTGCTAGTTGGTTATCAAGATAGCTATCTTTATTTAATGATTTCTTTTCAGTTTTTAAAAAAATTTTCCCTAGTGAGAACACAAAATTTTCTTGAAAATTTGTGCCAGTGCACCAACATAGCCAAAGTGATTAATAAATCATTAATCTGAATGAAAAATCAAGTAACACAGATTTACTTACAAAATAAAAGACATTTTGGTTCACTTTCTTCTTATAACAGGATTTCAGTAAACACTTATGTAGTGACTTAGCAATGACAAGATTATAAGCAAAAAATTTTATTTGAAAAAAGAACACGTCATCAATCCCTGTATCTGAATGATAATTTAGCAGGATGTAAAGATCAGAGAAAAGTACTGGCAAATTAGAAATCTTTTGTTTGATTGTTTTTTTTTTCCAAGGAAATGGTTGGCACTAGGTTAAACATTAAATTCATTTGCTTGAAAATCTGATGTTGAAAAAGATTTCTAATATGTATTAGTTTGATCTCTTTCTTGAGTCTCAAGGCAGTAGTGATGAGCTGTGAACTCTAGAGTTGGGTAGATTTGGGGTTCAAATTAAGGCTTCACCACTTAGTCTGTTTGAACTTACATACTATACTTTTAATTCTTACTCAGCACAAGTCTAAAGTAAATACTTTTGGTGAGCTAGGAGTGTGTAGTGAGGAGGAGTAGGGTGTGGGGTATGAATTGGTAGAGTAGTGACAGAAGAATAGTAATATCTTCCATCTCCAATTTGTACCTGCCAATATTGCTTGCATACTGCTTCCCAGTCTTATGAAAACAGGAAAGAGAATGCAGAATCAAGTGTGGAAATTGTGTTAATCACATATCACTTCTGCTCATCTTCCACTGATTAAAATTTAATTCAGTGACCACACCTAACTGTAAGGGAGGCTGAGAGGCTCTGGCTGTGTGGCTAGGAAGAAGAGAAAATTAATTTATTGAATAGGCAGAAGTCTCTGCCACAAGGTAATATAATGCTACCTGCCACATAGAGCTGTATTGCAGATTAAATGACATAATATAAAGTCCAGTATTCACCACGTAGGGGTTAACAAAATGTTTGCTATCATTATTAATGTCAGTGTTACCATTCTGAACTTCATTTCTCATTATAGAGCTTTAAGGTTGTGAAAGAGATTGTAAATTGGTTAAATATTTATTCTTTCCTGAAGATAGACTGAAAGTTTCCTTTCTAACACTCTGATATAACTTTCTTATTTTGATAGAATGAAAAGAGAATACTTTGGAGTTGTACTAACTAGAGACTAAACCTCTACTTTCTCTGAGCAACTACAATGTAATAAATGGTTATGGAATATCTACAGAGTTGACCGTCTAGCACGCTCTAAGAACATAAAGAAAATTAGTTTTGTCAAATAAATATTAAACAATGGCAATATTTTTAAATGAGTCCAATTACAGTAACAAATTCAGAAAGCAAATATGGTTATGATGAAATATATCAGGGGACATCAAATAAGAGGATTATTGTGTTGTGTAGGTGAGAAATGATGGGGACTTGAAGTGCGGCTAAAAAAGAAAAAAAACACATTTGAATAGCATTTTACAGGTGAAATAACAAACAGTACTTGGTTAATTGCAGGTTGGAGAAATAAGGAAAAATTCAAAGGCCTTTTTGGGATTTATCACCTATTGGAGGTACAATAGTACCTGAGCAGAGAACACATGAAAAAAAGTAGGTTTAGCAGTGAAGGTAGGTAGTAATTTAACTCTTTGGTATATAAGTCAGAGTGCCCTATATGAATTACACTGAAAATTCCTTATTGGTATTTAAAAACTGTCTGGAAACAGAAGGAACTCATAGGTAAATATTTCAGAATAATGAACATAAATGTGAATTAGTGGTGAACGGTGATCAGAAAAGGCAAAGAAAGGAAGCCTGGAACGTGACTCGGAGAACTCACTAGATATGAGACGAGAGCTGGGAGCAGGCTGTGATACACACAATGACAGTGAGAAGGACAGGGGTACAACCCACAGAATTCTCAGGGGCTTTTTTCATACTAATTTTTAGTTTGGTTAGGTATTTTGGAAATGTCAGCTTGTCCAAAGACCAAATCAACTGGATATCTGGACTGTAATTGGTTGAGAAATAAAAGTGATTCAAGGAAATGGAGACTAGCTACAGAAAAATTATTCCAAAACATTCTTGTAGGGAGAAAGAAAGAAGGACACAAGTCAGGTAATGTAACAAGGAAACAGGTCAGAAACTAATTTTGAGGTTAGAGGTTACCTCCAGATGTTTGAAAATTGACATAAGGAATGTCAGTGGGAAAGAGAGTTACATTACAATAAGAAAAAAAAAAAGAATTTTCATAAGCTTAAAAAGGAGTTGAAATACCGCTTCCCCCAAGACAAGGTAAAGCCAGAGACGCTCCATGGAGGATGAAAGGGAAGATAAGAAATGATGACTCTGTCTCTCAGTGAATAATGAACACAGTTTTGTGTGGCAGGTGAAGAGAGTCATTTTCAAGGTGAAGATTTTATTTATTTATTCAAAAAATACCTATGAACCCTAAGTTCCAAACACTAAGATAGGAACTGGAAACACAAAATTGAATTAGACATGTTTCCTAACCTCAAAGTGCTTACATTTTAATAAGGAAGACAAAAAAGGAAACCACTAATTAGGGAACTGTGTAATAAGTACCATAGTAGAGGTGGGAAGAGGAGCTTCTTAGAGAAGGAATGTTAACAGAATGCATGGGGAGAAGAGAAAGAAGAAATTCTTCCTAAGGAAAGAAAGCTGAAAGGTGAGTCTTAAGGGTGAGGAGGCTTTATGTAGGCAAAGAATTGGGAAGTGTGTTCTTGGTAGAAAAAGCAGCAAGACTGAAGGCAAAGTTAGAAAACAGCATGTGGAATTCAAAAAATGGAATTTGTTTATAAGGCTGGAGCTTAGAACTTGAGTGAGGAATGTATAAGTAAGATTAGAGGCACTCAGAAGCCAAATTTAAAAGTACATTTGTTGTTCAAATTGTATTTTCAAATGAGTTTTGGGGAACTATTTAACACTGAAATGTAAAGGTAGTTTCATTAGATTTGCAGTTGAGAAAGAACACTCAGATTCAAAGAAGAGAATGTCCTCCTGGAGGAAGCAAGTAGTTAAGGCATTATTGCTTAAACTGATCTAAGGCAATAGAGATGGAAAATACATGAAAACTACAGGAGCTCTTTAGGACTTAGAGCTTGAATGATCAGGCTTGGGAAAGAAAAGAAATGTTTTAATATGAAGCATGGGTCTTTAGTTGATTCTACCAATAATGAGATAGAGACTAGAGAAGACTGAATTGGAGAGGAAGATGATGTAACATTGGACTTTTGTTAACACATATAATTCAGCAAAGATTTATATAAGCACATGCTCTTTTCCAGGAGCAATGCTAAATGCTGATATATTGGGCTTGAAGCATCTATGGAACATTCAAGTGGAGATTTTAGGAAGTGAATCACTCATAGTTCACCCAGAGAAGGAGAACCAGTAGGAGATATATATATATCTCCTATAGGATATCATAGCTACCTATATCTTATATATATGAATATATATATATCTCACATATATATCTATATCTGCTGTATATATAGATATATACAGATATAGATATCACAGTACATATATGGAGAGGGAAGGAGAGAGAGAAAGAAAGAGAGAAAGGTTCATTATAAGAAATTGGTTTAAATCATTGTAAGAACTGGGGTGGCAAAGAAAAGCCAAAATCCATAGAATGTCCTTTCTCTCCCTCTTCCTTCCCCCTTCTCCCTTCTCTTTCTCTGTTCCTCTCTCTCAGTCTCCTGTCTAACCAATTAAGTAGGGCCCACCCAAATTACCCAAAATATTATCCTTTACCCAAAGTCAGCTGATTTGGGACTTTAATTACATCCACAAAATCCCTTCAAAGTAACAACTAGATTAGTGTTTGAATACAAAAGCCTAGCTAAGTTGCCACATCAAAAAAGCCATTATTTTTTGTAAATCAGAAGGGAGGTGTGGCTAGGGACATATATGTCGATATTATCAGATTGCAGGTGGTAGTTTAAAGCATAAAGAGACATGATTTATCACAGAATTAAAATATAGTATAGTATTAGCAAAGCATAACAGTACAGCCCATTATTAAAACCCTCATATTATCACCTCATGCCATACACACACACACACAGCACAGCACAGAAGGTACAAAATCTTTAAATAAGGGAGTCATCAGGCACCTAGGTGGCTCAGTTGGTTAAATGTCCAACTTAGGCCCAGATCATGATCAGGGACTTCATGGGTTGAAGCCCCATGTCAGGCTCTGTTCTGAGCCTGCTTCAGATTCTCTGTGTGTGTGTCTCTCTCTCTCTGCCCCTCCCCTGCTTGCACTCTCTCTGTCTCCCAAAAATAAATAAATATTAATTTTTTTTAAATAAAGGAGTCATTTCTGGAAACACGTGTGGAATAGACAGGGGTATGATATCCGATGTGCCTCCTCTGTTTAATTTATCATTGCCAGCTCCTCAAGAGGCATGGGTGCATTGGCCAATACTTTTAGGCCACTGACGTAGATCTCCTTCTGAGGTCACTAGGAAAAAACACACTCAGGTTTTAATACTTTGTCTTTCCTCTTGCTGTCTTCCAAATGAGATCCCTTTTATTCTCTCTCTTCTCTCATAATACCTCATTTTTTTAACTTAATTTCACTGTATATAAGGACAGATGCATGGTACAGAGAGAAAGGAGTACGAAGGAAAAAAAGGAATCCTACCAGGAGAGTAAGAGATGAAGCACTCTGAGGAGGGGTATTGGTGAAGTGGGGAAGGGAAGTGAGAACAATATGAACTGAGAGATGAATTAGAGGTAAGGAACTTCATGTGGAAGACTTCTAGAAAGTGAGAAAAGATGCTATTAAAAAAATGAGAATCATGGGGCACCTGGGTGGCTCAGTCAGTTAAGGGTCTGACTTCAGCTCAGGTCATGATCTCATGGCTCATGAGTGCAAGCCCCAAATCGGGCTCTGTGCTGACAGCTTGGAGCCTGGAGCCTGCTTCAGATTCTGTGTCTCCCTTTCTGTCCCTCCCCCACTCATGCTCTGTCTCTGTCTCTCTCAAAAATAAATAAACATTAATCAATATTTTAAAAAAATGAGAATCTGAGCAAGGATGATTTCTAAGGTTTGAGTAACTTAAGCTTATCTGTATGTTGAAGAAGAGAATCTTTTGAAAGCCAGATGGTGTATGGGTACAAGGATGGAATAGGATGGAGGAAAACAATGATCTGAGTAAGACAGTGGAGAACCAGGAGTTGGACACCTCCAACTAGCCCCTTGATAGTGGGGTTAGAGGGAAATAAAAAGCCTCAGATTTTGAGAGGTTACATGGATACCAATGTTGTAGGAACAAAACCATTTACCAGTATAGGTGTGAAAGTAGAAGTAAAGTAAAAGAATTTAAGAAGTTGTCTTGGCAATAGGCACAAAAGTCATAATTTAGTTTTGATGGTAATATTAGATTACTTAGAGTCAAAAGATAAATAGAAAGGACATAGGGGAAAAATGGACGATAGTTTTCCATCTAATGTCTGGGTATGAAGCTATGTTGCTACTAATTCGACTCCTGGCACCATGTTTTTGGCCCGTTGTATCAGTTTTGAGTTTCAGTGGCAAAGAAATGTAGCATATTGCCATTATCAGAGCAGCAGAGGGTAGTTGAAAGTGAAGATTTCCTGATCTGGGAGCCCTTATCTTATTGGGTTTTTATTGTCAGCACAGGGAAATGTAATTGAACAATTTATTCTTCTGTACTAGGTTTGCATATGTCCTAAGTGCTCCCTGAATATCCTTTAGGTCACTTATCTCAGGGAGACTCTTGAACGTTAAGGAAACAAGTCAGTAAGTAAATTGCATGTATATTTAGATTTCACAGGGGAAATTTTTCTGATTCTAAATTTTTGAAAAAAGAAGGAAATAATACAGGTAAATAAGAAGAAGAATGAAAGAGTAAAGGACTGAGTATGGACATACCATGCAACTCCTTATCTCGGTAAACGTGTAAAATAAAAAACACCACTATACAACAATAACAACATTGCATTAATTTCCTAGGGCTGCCATAACAAACCAGGTGGATTAAAGCAACAGAAATTTATTTTCACAAACTTTTAGAGGCTAGAAGTCCAAAATCCAGGTGTCAACAGGGCTATGATCTGTCTGAAGACTCTAAGGAAAGAATCCTTTGTTGCCTCTTCTAAGTTGTGGTTGTCTTCAATCCTTGGTATTCCTTGGCTTATAGCTACATCACTCTAATTTCTTTTGTTGTTGTTTCTTTCAAGTTTTTATTTAAATTCCAGTTGATTAACATACGTGTAATATTAGTTTCAGGACTAAAACTTGTTGATTTGTCACTTACGTACAACACAAAGATTCTATCTCCAAATAAGGTCCTGAGGCTTAGGACTTGAACAGATATTTTTGGGGAAGCAATTAAATTCACTACAACAATAAATATTTATCAAAGAAAAAAAAATGCTCTTAAATCATTTCAGTTCAGTTAAAAAAATAATTGAACTAGCATTTCTTTCTAGTCTGGTCCCAATAACTTAGTCCCCTCATCTATAAAATGTGGGGACAATACTAACTTCTACCCTCTCAGAATGTTGTGCGGATTTTGTTGGTAGATGTCTAGTGTGTAGAATAGCTCTTTGCTATTGTAAGCATTTTGTAGGTGTGAGATGGACAGCCTTGGAATAGTTGTTAGACCCTTCCATAACAATGATCCTGCCAAGACTTCAGCCTGAAGAAATGAAAAGATCAGCTAAATCTTATTGTCCAGACAGTGTGGGAAGGAGCCAGTCTATTAGTGAGACAGCACTAATTAAAGTATTTTTATCATGTTTTCCCTATTGTTTATCCAGCTGACTCTATAATTGGACCACTTACTCTATTAGACAATGACCTTGGGCATTGTGGTTGGTTTTAGCAGCCCATTCTCAATTTTCTAACAGAAGCAGGTGAACTCTCTTAATTGGTATGCCCAGGGATAAATATAAACATGTCAGATGAATAACCATCAAGTAATACACAGGGTTGGGTGACATTCACTCTCTCCTCTGCTAACTGCCTTTAAGGTAAACTTGATAACAAAGCAGGACAACTTTTCGTTGTCTATACAGTGGTAAGATTAGCTCATTTAAGAGCTAAACTCAGGGAGGAAGGTTGCCTACAGTGAACATTATAGTCCAGCAATTCTCACCAAGTAAGCACAATTAATAGACAATTCCAATCTGTAGAAAACAATAGATGTACTACCTGAAGATTATTTTCTTTGCCATATGTCAGTCAAAAGTCTCATTCACTTTTAACTATCACAGAAATAAATTTAATGAATCACTAGCCATCAGCCCAATTAAGTGGTGATGTTATTTTGCAAGCACTTAAGTTGAAAAATTCTATTAGATCACCACTTTAATCTGCATTATGTGGCCTCGATTTTTTTCTCCTTAAATTAAAGGTGAATGGAAAAAAAAAAATTATGCCTCCACTAATGTATAATCCCATAGATCTATCTAACCAGACAATGAGTCTCAATATTATGAGTAATCCCCTTTCTATAAGAGCTTCACCATGTAGAAAGAATTAACAAGGAGCTGTAATAAAAACAGAAAATCCTAGTTCTGTGTAATTTGGGGTTAGCTTGGCACGGTGCCCTAGAATCCATTGACAGCAGCCAGATACTTGAATCCTTCATTTTCATAATGTATCTGGGAGGGAATGAGAAAAAAGGAGGAGGCCAGAATTAGTCCCAATATATTAACTAGGAAAAGGGAAAGCTGTTTTTGTTTTTTTTTTTTAAGTCTGCCTTTATCTAATGATACATATGTATGTATTTATTTAAAATAAATTAAAAATCTTTCTCTAGTTTTCTATCTTAGCATGAAACATTTTCATCACAGAGACTTGAATCACTGCTTCTCAAAGTTGGTGGTTCATTAACATCACCAGGGGGTGATCTTAAGGCCTATGAGGCCTAAGCTGGACCTAGAGCAAATAAATCATAACTGAGTGGGGAATGCCATTGCTGCATAGGTATTTTTCAAAATCTCCCTGAAGTGTTCCCATCCGTAAGGTTGTGAACCACTGACTTACATGGCTAGAATTTGATATTTTAGGTGCTCCATTTTGTTCATCTTCCCATCTGTTCCTCGTCATTTCTCCAATTTGTAGAAATCATTGCTCAATGTTAATGAGGTTCTTATGTTGAAAAAGCACTTTGGCTTCTTCATTTTCCCTTTCCTTTGGGATTTCCAACACTTGGTTGTGTGGGTATTAACTTGTTGACCTTTCTGAGGTACAACCACATTAGGCTAGTTCTATGATAGCATTAATAACAAAAGCGTGTATTATGGATCCTATTTTTGTGTAATTGTCTAGAAAGCAACACAAATACAGTTAATGTCGTTTAGAATCTTGCACTGATAATAATTGAGATGCAACCAAACACATTAGCTTTAGGAAGGGTTCAAGTATATATGCTCATCAGGAGCAACTAAGGATATCTAACCATAATTACACCAATTTTTCCTAAAGTATGCCCCTTCTTTTTGCTTAAATACCTCTTTAGATGTCAGATTACTACTCTAGAGATCAGACTACTGCTTATCTTTCAAGAATTGTGAGTACTTTAGTAGGGTCAGAGGCCTAGAATAACTCTGCAACCCCAAACACAAAAGAACTGTGTATAATTCTGTCTCTTAAAGAACAAAGGCCTGACGTATAGTGTGCATTATAAATAAAATGCACTTCTGGAACAGTGTAATTTCAATATTTATTCGTTTATTTCTACACCAGAATTGGAAAAAAAAAACTTCTGTGCATAGCCAATAGCAACATATATATTTCTCACATTATTGCTTCCAAGATGTCTCAAACAATGTTTTTCTCTAGAAAGCATTCATTTACAAATCTGGCAGATTTTGTTTGTTATCTCTAAGATATTCTTAGTAACCTTTAAAACTGGGAAGCAAATACATTTATTATGACAGTACTATTTGCCTATCCAGCGTTGTAAAAAAGTAATAATAATAAGCATTTACAACTTAAAATGAAGTAGCATAAACTTTAA
The DNA here is from genome assembly GCF_022837055.1 of Prionailurus viverrinus. Lineage (NCBI taxonomy): Eukaryota > Metazoa > Chordata > Mammalia > Carnivora > Felidae > Prionailurus > Prionailurus viverrinus. The sequence continues at coordinate 125,569,537 of NC_062569.1, read as the reverse complement.
AGGCATTGACTAGTAGTTTAACCGTGAATACTACAAAATTTACCATGGGGCAAAGGCCACATCAGAGCAGACCTGCAGATAATTTCATTTTGTGGCACTTCACCAGATCAAAGCATTTATTTGATTTCTTTCATGTATTACATTACTGATATCAGAGTTATAGAATCAATTGTATAGCTGGCCCCATAGACCACTTTGTTAAATTTATGAGTACCTGGTTAGGCTCAACTGTCAGAAAATCAATTTCCTTCTATTCTCTTTCTTATTAGTGTATATGTTTTGTTTTGCTTTGTTTTTGTTCTGTTTGAGATTGCCTAACCCATTTGAGAAAGCAATTTAAATAGTCTATTCTTGCATATTCTATCAACTTCCAATCAAGCCCCTCCATGGCATACAGGATTTTGCTTCCACACAAAACAAAAGTAACAACAACAACAACAACAATAAGAATTTGTTTCCTTTGTAATAATTTTTCCATTAAATTAACCTGGCAGAGGTCACTCACACACTGGCTGAAACAGTGGGGTTATTTTCACACCAATTCACACTGTAGAAGGGAGAATATTTGGATAGGACTTGGATAGGATTCCCATGAATATGGGAATAGAATGTCAGCAAATGCTCAGAACTTCTGGGTATTTAACTCAACTGTCATGGGTTCCTTATTGTGGTGCCTGTCCTGCCTGTCAGCCAATAAATATGTATTAGATACCCACAACATCCCAAAAGTAATTAAAAATTTAACAGATTTCTTCATCTCCTGGGCCTACAGTTAGTTCACCATAAAATCATAATCATCAAAATTCATTCTAATTCACTTGGTTCTCTGATATATTCAATTCATTCCTATAAATATTTATAGCATGCTGCTTTCTACTGTTGTAAAGTTTACAGTCTTATATGAAGGCTAACACAAGCACATATAACTAGCTACCCCAATGAGCTAAGTGCCAAGAGACAAGCATGAATGAAGAACTATGGCTCAAAGTACAGGCAGAGATACTATTTATCAGAAGTCCACCTGTCAGAATAAGTACCAATGTAAGTCAGGAAAATTTTAAAAAATAATTGAGTAACATAAGTATATAGAGACTTTTTCGGCCTATAAGATGGTAAGGTAACATGACATGTCAACAATGAAGTATCTTCCACTTATGGTTATGGTGGAGTAACTGACACACAAGACTAGCCTTCCCTCTGCCCTCTCTAAGCAATGCAAATGTAAACAAAATATATGAAACTATATTTTCAGATGTTACACAACAGGCAACACAGAACTGAGTGAAGGCAAACTATGAAGGTGATTCCACTGTTATCCCATCATTCTGCATGGAAGCACTTTATACACCAGGTGGGGGAGGGAAGCCCAAAGAGAGAAAGAAAGTCTCACTGAAAAAAGAGGGGTACAGAAGAGGAGCTCCAGAATTCTGCATACAGGACCCCTTGTATCAGTACCAGAACACTAAACTGCATATGGAAAAAGTCTTGAAGGATAGAAATAATTGATTTCTTGGTAAGGGTATGGATTACACAACTGTATTTGTTACAACTTATCCAATTCCACACTTAAGATTGGTCCATTTCACTTTCTGTAAATTATACCTTAACTTTTTCAACAGTGGTGACATGACTTGGCTCACCTTTTAACAAGATCACTGGTGGCTTCTTTGTCCATATTTAATCAAGGAGGGGCACATGGAAGCAAGAAGAACTTGGAGCCAAGCCTATTGTAGTAAGTTGAATGAGAGATAGCTGGACCTTGTCCATGGTGGTGTTAGTGGACATGGTAAAACTTGTCACAGCTCTGTTTAGATTTTGAAGCTAGAACTATCAGTTTTACTGATGAGTTGGAAATGGAGAGAAAGACAAAAGAGTGAAGAATGACTCCAATTATTTTGGCTGGAACGAATAGAATGGTGAAATAACCATGTACTGATATAGGGAAGAGTATGGGCAAAGCACGTTGGAGAAAAAAATTAGGAGTTCAGTTCTAGGTGTGTTAGAAAAGCTGGATGAAACCACCAAGGGGTTGCTTGTAGAATGAGAAGAGAACTGTTCATGGTCTGATCCCTGGGACACTCTCACAGCGAAAAGCCAGGAAGCTGAGAAGAAGCCGGGAGAAAAAAGTGAGATTGAGTGGTGAGGAAGAATAAAATGCAGAAGGGTGGGATTTCCTGGAAGCCATGTTCAACCTCTCCCTTTTAGCCAGATCCTTAGACTTGGAAGCATATTCTAAACCTTTCTATTAAGGCAAAATAAAGCAAGCACTCCCCCCACCCCATACTCCAGTTATAAACCTAGCTGTCTTGTTGCTAAAGTCAAAGTTTTAAAAAGAGTTGTTTCTTCTCTCTTCTTCCACTTTTTCACTCACTCCTCAATTCCCTCCAGAATGGGTTCACAGCCACTAATGCTCTGAAGGAGACTCTCACTAAGCTCATCGATAAACTATAGCACTCTAAATCCAAAGTTTGTGTTTTCTCCCTAGATCTGATCGGAGCTGATTTCTTGGGAGTATTTGATATGCTCTACATCTTGCAACACTCTAATTTTCAAGACATCACATCTTCCTGCTTTTCTTCCAAACTTTCTGGCTTCTTCTTAGACTCCTTTTTGGACTCATCTTCTAGCCTTTGAATGTTGGAATCCCTCAAAGCTCAATCATAGGTTCTTTAATCAATCTATTTTTACTCCTTAAACAATCTAATTCATGACAGGTGGCATAAGAGAGTGATTAAGAATATGAATGCATTTTCCCACCTGCCTGGATGCAAATCTTAGCTTTGACACTTATGAGCTTTATAATCATGGCAAGAGCTTCACCTCTTTTTATCTCAGTTTTACTATTTATTTTAAAATGGGGATTATAGGGATGTTTGGGTGACTTAGTCAGTTGAGTGTCTGACTCTTGATTTCATGCTTTGGTCATGATCACAGGGTCATGGGATTGAGCAGGTGTTGGGCTCCACACTGAGCATGGAACCTGCTTTGGATTCTCTTTCTCCCTCTCTGAAATAAAATAAGTTAAAAAAAATTAAATGGTGATTAAAATGGTATTTATTTCATTGAGTTATCACCAAGATTAAATGAGTATATATCTGTAAATCACTAATACAAAAGAACATAGATTTCAGTACCACATGTGAGCAGATGTTTCACACTTGCTTTTCAATGGTCTAGACATTTTGTTTCTACTAGAAACCAACACACACAACCTTTTTTTTCTTTTTAATCTCAACTTAAATTTCTCAAAGTTATCTCAAACTCAACAGAGTCCAAAACAGAACTCATGATGTATTCTCCAAAGTCTTTTGTTCTCTCAGCTCAGAAAACCGGGCAATATTCTTGACACCATCCTTTCCCTCATGAAAACCTTCACACCCATATCCAATCGATCCCCACATGTATATATTCCTTGAATATGCCTCCTTCTTTCCAGTAAGTTCTACACTCACTAGCCTATTCTAAATTACCTTTATGTCTACTCTCTCCTATGGTAATAGATTCTGAACTGGGCACCCTGCATTTAAACTTTTTCCTAGTCTCCATGCTGTAGGCAGAACAATCTTTTGCTTATGTTCCCCAAACTGATAACAAAGTGCTTCATTGAATTATTATAATTCAGGGAAAAGACTAAAATTATTTAAAAAAAATTTTTTTCAACGTTTTTATTTATTTTTTTGGGACAGAGAGAGACAGAGCATGAACGGGGGAGGGGCAGAGAGAGAGGGAAACACAGAATCGGAAACAGGCTCCAGGCTCTGAGCCATCAGCCCAGAGCCTGACGCAGGGCTCGAACTCATGGACCGTGAGATCGTGACCTGGCTGAAGTCGGACGCTTAACTGACTGCGCCACCCAGGCGCACCAAGACTAAAATTCTTAACATGACTTACAAATCCTTCTACAGTTCATTTCTTCATGCTCTTATTCCTACTAATCTTTCCACCTTGAGCTCTTCTTTTGCTTTCCGTAAATTCTTCAAATAATACATGTTTCATTCTGCAACAGGGCATTTACTCATGCCCTTTCCTCCTCCATTCCACTTATTTAACTTTTACTCTGCATTCAGAGCTTGGCACAATAGTCATTTTCTTAGTGAGGCCTTGCTTGATCTCCAGATGTGGTAAAATCTACTAAAACTCACATATTTGTCCATATATACTTCTCCTTATCCACATATAAATGTGGCAATTTTACATTTTTAAATAACAATTGGGCTAATGAAAACTTCATTACAATAGGAACAGAGTCTACATTTGCTTATTATCATTGTAAGCCTAGGGTCGAGGGTGGTTCTTAGCAGTTAGAATGTGGTCAGTACATATTTGTTGAATGCATAATAGGGTAACAATACTTACTAGTAGGAGAAAAACAGTTTCTAATGAGCTGTGAAAGAAAATTAAGCAATTAAGTGTAAAGAACATCAGCACAAGCACAGAGATAAAATATGTATTGTCATTAGCCAGAGAATATTATTGAAGAGTAATCATCTCATAGTGGTAAGATTGCCTAGCAAACATCAGCCTTTCCAGAAAACAAGTATTATTCCAGATGCCCTCTTAGGAAAGTCAAAGAAGCAGAGCTCTAATATGCTTGGTGATCTTTAGACTTGAAACACAGTGCATGCAATCTTTCTTTATAAGTACCACAAAACCAAATTAACTCACAAAAGGTTAGGAAAAAAAAATAGGCAAAAAGACTGTAACAGGCATATTGGAGCCAATTAGAAACACAGAATGGAATGGGTTCAGCCATTAAGACGTTTCACTCCAGTGATCAGCTTGGTCTGCAGACACCTGTAGGTCGTTCAGTATTTTCTCTATGGGCTCTCTGCATATGAACAAGGAGCTTAACGGGAAACAGACAACAGGAGATGGGACTATCCTTTATCAGTCTCAGAGATAATAATGTCTCACTCAGCATGCAGCTGATTAGAAGTAGATGCTGAGCAGCAGAAAATATGGTAAATTGAGTAGCATTCCAACTCTCTCCTGAATCAGTAGTTCTACCTCTGACTTCATTATATAGTTCAAATTAGTGTTAAAAGGACACAAAGTAGACATAGTTGATAGCAGATCAAATTTATGTAACACTAAGACTCTTTCTTCACCCCAGATATCTTCCTTGTTAAATGACCTTTGAATCTGAAATTTCTCTCATAGAGCCATTGATTAAGTACTATTCCAGAAATAGATGAATTTAACCTACTTTCAAAAATAATGTTGCCTAGGTGAGTAAGAAGATGCTTAGCTATCACAGATTGGTTTATCTAATGTTAAAAACAAGCAAACAACAAAAACAAAAACAAAAACAAAGGATAACAGATCCAAAATGGAGTCACTTATGCTAAGCGCTGTGTCACCAAACTGAGACTTTACAGTTTTGGCTCTCCCAGAAATGGAATCTTAAACCAGTCAACCAGGAATGTTCTGTTGAGCAAAATTAAGTAATCTGCCTGGTGGATTTTTCCCCTAAAGGAAAGTAATCTTGTAATAACTAACCCACTTTTTCACCTAATAAACTTCCTTGTTCCCTCTTCCTTCTGCCTATAAGTCTTTTATTTTGAACAGCAACTCTGAGAGATCTGTTCTATCTACTAGATCAGATGCTGCCCAATTCAGATTGATTTTTTTCCCAAGTAAATTTAAAAATTTTATATGTCTCAGTTTACCTTTTAACACTTCTAGTGTCAAAAGGGGAAACTGACCCCTGGCAGGCTCCAGAAGCAGCAAACAAGCAGGCATAGATACCTATTAAGTCCCTTGATCTCACTGCTTTCTCAGTGCCTCTGGAGGTAGTAGGTAAATCCCTCTCAGATTCTGGCTGTAGCTTTTGTGTTATGTACTTTCAGACTTTATTTGAGCATTTCATTTTTCATATTGGGTCTGGAAACCAGCTGGAGTTCAACTTCGAAACTGAATTATGTCCAGAGTCCAATAGTTCTTACTTAGAGACCATAACTGGGCACAGAGTCAAAGGGGGTCTGACTTAAAAAACAAAATTGGGTCCAGTGTGAGGCCTCAAGTGACTAAAATTTTAATCTGAACAAGAAGTCTAACTTTATCAAATCTTGAATTACAGTGGCCATAGTAGAGAATTCTTAACCTAGGTAATCTTATCTATTTACCTTAGAGAAAAACAAAACAAAACAAAACAAAAACAAAAACAAAAACAAAAAACAAAAAACAAAAAACAGTCTCAGTCAAGTACCCATCATAAAAGGTAGAAGGAAGGTGACTGAGTGGCTCAGTCAGTTAAGCATCCAACTCTTGATTTCAGCTCAGGTCATGATCTCACTGTCAAAGCCCAGAGGGAGCCTGCTTGGGATTCTCTTTCTCCCTCTCTCTCTGTGCCTCCTCTGCTTGTTCTTTCTCTCTCTCTTTCTCTATAAATAAATAAACTTGAAAAATAAAGAGTAGAGGGAAATTATTTTTCCCCATCTATAATAACCAGCGACTAGGATGAGACTGACTGAGACATCTCATGCATTCCACAGACTGTAGACAGGATCCTAAGAAAGCTAGCAGAAGCCAGCAAATGAGAATGCTTGCCAAAGTCAGCTCCCCCAGATATCAGTCTGTGATGCCTGATTAAGAGGGGAACATAAAATTTAATGCTGTCCTTTCCTTTCCAAATTCAGATTGACAAGCAACAACAACAAAAAACTAATAATCAGATCTTTGAATTAGGACTCATGAATTTGCTTTCAAGTACCTATCGGTTATAGATCCTTTCTCTTCTAGTCAGTTATTATTACCTTCTTGTCTCATTTTGTGTCCTGACTGCTTCGCTTGACAACTATCAGGTTGGGCCTCCAAAAATAAAGCTGGAAAGATGTATGAATTGCACTCCATTTACAGTTAAGATTCTACTGACTATTGCCAGCTCTCAGGGGAATTGTCTAAGTCCTCCTTCCGTTGCTTATCTTTAGTAATGACACTATATCTTAAGAGGATGGTGTCTTTTGCATCCTCTTTAAAGATGCCTCTTGTAGCCATGGGGTTGCTCAATGTTGCCAGGATTATTTACTGTTTGTCCTAGTTGAAACCGGATAAGATATAAAAAAGATATATCTATATATATCTATATATATCTATATGTATATAAATTATATATAGATATATCTATTAGATATATATATCTAATAGATATATCTATATCTATAGATAAATATATCTATATCTATATCTATATCTATATCTATATCTATTTAAGTAACTCTATGGTAAAGAGTTGGCCCAATTGGAATCTGATGTTAGGTGCCTGATAGAAACGTTTTTAAAGTCTGCTTTCCTAGGATACATGAAACAATGTATTTGGGGAGGAGGGGCATTCTGAAGCCTTTGTAGAAGGATTTACTAAAACATTCCAAAGGCACACAGCTCTAAATCTAGAGCATAGAAATTGTTTGATTTCCAACGTAGTTGAAGAACTTCTCCCTGATATAAAGAGGTAAACTGAAGATAATGTAGTTCGATGTATGGGTCAGCCTTGATATAATTCAGCTTGTAACCCAATTCTCTGAGGAATTAAGAACAACTGTACTTTTCTTACAAATAAAGTCTCCATAAGAACATAAATGCAACTCCAAAACCAATTCAAAGCCCACCTATCCTTTTTACCAATTGCCAAACCTTCTTTATTTGTCTCAAATGGTTTGGAAGATATTGTAAAAGATAGGGAACTAGAAAATAAAAGTTCTTGGTTGAACCTGCATTCTTTCTGCATCAAAACAAGGCAATTCTTGTCAGAGGAGGAAAAACAAGGAAAAAAAAGAAAGAAAAAGAAAAAGCTAGTTTGAAAACTAGGCCTATGAAAAATAGTAAAAGTGTCTTCCACAAATATTAGTAAATTCTTTATCCATCTGGGCAGATAACCTTAACTTATCCCATCTGCCAGAAACTTAATTTGGATCCATCATTTTTATAAGCTAGTGAGTTTTGCATCATTGTATCTTTCCCATGGCTAAAATTTTTAAACAAAAACTCAGATCTCTGTTTGTATTTATCTCTATGCTTATGTACGTCTATATATGTATCTTATAGATGTGTGATTTTGTTCTACCTCTGGATGGTATTGCCAAAATTATTTTGTGAAGAACTCTATTTAATTGCCTTAAAGACAAAGAGGTGTCATTTAAATCAAGTATACACTTAGAAATATAGAAAATAACCAAAATATTTCAAGTTCATATGATCTAGGATACTGTTCAGTAAATAAAAGCTAATCTAAATTTGTTAATTTAATTAAAATAGGTGTGTCTTTAGGGTTATCAGCATTAAATATGCTCTTTTAATTCTAGGTTTACTAAAGGTCAAATAAGTTCACATTATCTGTGTTATAGAATTTTCCAGAAAAAAAAAATTTAGATGATAGTTGACTGTTTAACATCTTATGAAATTTCCATAAGTAATCTAAACATAATTGTTAGAGAACAAGTAAATTAAATCGATGTACGTAAGATAAAAGTTTACAAACTTTTCAACATTAATTATACCTTATGACATTTCTACTTAAAAATAATTCCATGGCACAAAAACAGACACTCAGATCATGGAACATAATAGAGAACCCAGAAATGGACCCACAAACATATGGCCAACTAATCTTTGACAAAGCAGGAAAGAATATCCAATGGACTAAAGACAGTCTCTTCAGCAAGTGGTGCTGGGAAAACTGGACAGTGATGTGCAGAAAAATGAACCTGGACCATTTTCTTACACCATACACAAAAATAAACTCAAAATGGATGAAAGACCTAAATGTAAGACAGGAAGCCATCAAAATCCTTGAGGAGAAAGCAGGCAAAAACCTCTTTGATCTTGCCCGCAGCAACTTTTTACTCAACACGTCTCTGGAAGGAAGGGAAACAAAAGCAAAAATGAACTATTGGGTCATCGAAATAAAAAGCTTCTGCACAGTGAAGGAAACCATCAGCAAAACTAAAAGGCAACCGACAGAATAGAAGATATTTGCAAACGACATATCAGATAAAGGGTTAAAGTATACAAAATCTATAAATAACTTATCAAACTTAACACCCCCAAAACAAATAATCCAGTGAAGAAATGGGCAAAAGACATGAATAAACACTTCTCTAAAGAAGACATCCGGATGGCCAACTGACACATGAAAAAATGCTCAACATCACTCATCATCAGGGAAATACCAATCAAAACCACAATGATATACCACCTCATACCTTTCGGAATGGCTAACATTAACAACTCAGGCAACAACAGATGTTGGCGAGGATGCAGAGAAAGAGGATCTCTTTTGCATTGTTGGTGGCAATGCAAGCTGGTGCAGCCACTCTGGAAAACAGTATGGAGGTTCCTCAAAAAACTAAAAATAGAACTACCCTACAACCCAGCAATTGCACTACTAGTTATTTATCCAAGGGATAAAAGTGTGCTGTTTTGAAGGAATACATGCATCCCAATGTTTATAGAAGCACTATCAACAAAGCCAAAGTATGGAAAGAGACCAAATGTCCATCGATGGATGAATGGATAAAGAAGATGTGGTATATATATACAATGGAGTATTACTTGGCAATCAAAAGGAATGAAATCATGTCTTTTGCAACTACGTGGATGGAACTAGAAGGTATTATGCTAAGTAAAATTAGTCAGAGAAAGACAAAAATCACATGACTTCACTCATATGATGACTTTAATACACAGAACAGATGAACATAAGGGAAGGAAAGCAAAAATAATATAACAACAGGGAGGGGGACAAAACATAAGAGACTCTTAAATATGGAGAACAAACAGAGGGTTACTGGAGGGGTTGTGGGAGGGGGGATGAGCTAACTGGGTAAGAGGCATTAAGGAATCTACTCCTGAAATTGTTGTTGCACTATATGGTAACTAATTTGGATATAACTTAAAAAAAAAATGAAATACAAAAAAAACAAAATATTTTTTTGAAATAAACTCAATGCCTTCTCTATTGTGTCAGGCTCCCTAACTCTGAGGGTCCATTCCCCTGCCTCTGGCTAACGACTCCAAACCCATAGGGTCTTGCATCCAAGCTTAGTACAAAGGGACACAGGGCAAAGAAAGATAACTAGAATAAAACCACCTGTATAGTCCACAAACACTTAATTGCTTGAAAGCCTAAGGTTAAACTGAGAGAAGTTAAATGATGGATATTCACTGAATATCTAGATCATTTCCAAATCAGACAAAATACTGAAATATTAATTACTGAACACAAATTTATCAATTTATCTTCTTATTACAAATGAACTAAAGATACCTGGTACTATTAATAAACATGTCTTATGTCACATTGAAAAATTTACTGTGAGAAAGAATGTACTTCTAGAAATTATGAAATGTATTTATAAAGTTGTCAATCTACAGTATGCTGATATAGCAGACAATCCACAATTGATTACTTCTTCATTTTTTTTTCATTACGAATAAAATATTCTAAAAGCTAAATATTCTTGGGGCACTTGGGTGGCTATTGATTTTAGCTGAAGTCATGATCCCAGGGTTATGGGATCAAGCCCCACATTGAGCTCCAAGCTGATTGTGTAGCTCACTTAAGATTCTCTCTCTCCCTCTCTCTCTGCCCCACCCCTGCTCACTCTCACTCTCTCTCTTTCTCAAACAAAATTAAAACAATTCTAATTAACATACACAATTAAAACTATTAAAAATAATCAGTGAGGGGCACCTGGGTGGCTCTGTCGGTTAAGCGTCCAACTCTTAATTTTGGCTCAGGTCACCATCTCACAGTTCCTAAGATGGAGCCCTGCATTGGGCTCCATGATGATAGCACAGAGCCTGCTTGGGATTCTCTCCCCCTCTCTTTTCCCCTCCCCTGATCTCTCTCTCTCTCTGTCTCTGTCAAAATAAGTAAATAAATTTTAAAAAGTATTAAGAGTGAAAGGAAACAACTGTGTGTGAAAAGTAGGAAAGAAAGTAAAATGACTAAGTTGTTCCGGAATGAGAAAAAAACAAAAGCATCACAAAATCTTAATGGATATAAAATAGTTGTAGAAGATTTGTGGAAAAGGAATCTTTGAAATGAAATTTTATGTGTGGTTAAGCTAAAACTGGAACTAATTTATTTAAGTTTTTAAAGAATGAATTTCAATATCAAAAGAACACTGGTGAAAAATTAGAATTGGATTTCTGTCTGTTAAAAGTACAGTTCTTGGACTATTGGTATGCTTTTGGTTAGAGATTGTGAAAGGTGTGTGTGTGTGTGTGTGTGTGTGTGTGTGTGTGTGTGTGTGGTCAAACTTTTGGGTTAAGCAAAGATCTTGTTTCTTACCAAAAGAATTTTCTGTGCCTCCCATTGTCAGATCTTTGACTACTTAAGAAAACCCCAACCTTCTTGATGTTAAAATAGTTAAGTTTTGTTCACAGTTATGTAACCTCTATATTGCTTTTAAAATATTCTATTGCAGTTTGTTAAATACATAATTAAATATTATTTCATAATGATATGTGATCTTATTTAGTCAAATGTTTAGAACTTTTGACATGTTGGTAACTTCCCCAAATCAAATTCTAATTGGAGTCTTTTTGACCTCAAAGTAACTCTGAGATTTCCCAGAAGGCTCCTAAAAAAATTTCAAAAAAATTGTCTTTCACCTTGTAAAAGAGACATGTTAAACTAATTAGGTTTATTTGATATGTTAAACTACATGGGAACCATTGTCAAATAAGTGATAAACCTTCTTAGGATATATTTTATGAATGTATGTTATTAATATAAATGTCCTAGATATTGTATAAAAATCCCTAACAATCTAATATATCCTGGTACAAAGTTATCAGTCATAATGCCAGCTATTATTCTTAAAATATTCTATGTCACAGAAATAATCCAATTTCTTTGTCAATTCCATCATAATGAACTCTCATCACATCGTTAATTATGAACATTTTAAACCCATCTGTCATTTACAGACTTATTTTATCCTAATGCTTTAAAAAAGTGAGATTCATGGAAAGGACCCTACCAAGTACTCTTGACCAATGACAGTGCTGCATATTTTACAACTAAAGAAGGCTCCACCTGATATCTGGTAAATGCTGGAGACCTCAAAATCAAATTGACTCGGAAAAGAAGCAGCCATTATAAAGGTAGACAGCTTCTTCCCAAGATGTCAGATCAAGAACATTTCTTCCCATTCCTCCTTCCCTCTCTGACCATCCTTTTCCTAATTCTTACACCAGTAAAGTCTTTATGATTATTCTGTTCACCATTTTGCCTAGCTGTGTCATGGAAAAATAATGCTATCATTCACATATCTCAGGCCATTGCAAAGTAACTAATCCAACCTCCTAATAACTGTTAAATTTGCTATGTTAGTAACATTTCATTTTTTTCTGGAATAAACTAACTCTGTTCTCTATTGTGTTAGAGTCCCTAACTTGAAGGTCAATTTCCCTGTCTTTGGCTAACAACCCCAAATCCAGAGAAGCATGCATCCAGGCTCTGTACAAACAAAGGGACACAAGCTAAGATAACTAAAATGAAACCGTCTGGGTAGGTTAACAGATCCTTAAATTTTACTGGCCTCTATGTCTCACCTTTTTACTTCCAAGCCATACACTCAAATGGGAATTACCAGGAGGTATTGATAATTCAAAATTTACTTCCTTAGGGGCTCCTGGATCTCTCAGTCAGTTAAGTGTCTAACTCTTGATTTTGGCTCAGGTCATGACCTCACAGTTGGTGAGTTCAAGCCTTGTGTCAGGCTCTGCACTAACAGTGCAGAGCCTGCTTGGTATTTCTCTCTCTCCCTCTCTCTCTGCTCCTTTCCTGCTCTCTATCCTTCTCTCTCTCTCTCAATAAAAAATAAACATTAAAAAAAATTTCCTTCCTTAACAGAATAGAGAACCGAGAAAAGGAATCACAAATATATGGCTAGCTACTCTTTAACAAAGCAGGAGACAGTATCCAATAGAAAAAAAGAGTTTCTTTAGCAAATGGTACTGGGAGAAATGGACAGCAACACGCAAAAGAATGAAACTGAAACACTTTCTTACACCATACACGAAAATAAATTCAAAACAGATGAAAGATTTAAAAGTGAGACAGGAAACATTCAAAATCCTACAGAAGAAAATAGGCAGCAACAACTTTGACCTCAGCCACAGAAACTTCTTGCTTGACATGTCCCCAGAGGGAGGGGAAATAAAAGCAAAAATGGACTATAGGGGCCTCATCAAGATAAAAAGCTCTCCATAGCAAAGGAAACAATCAATAAAACTAAAAGGCAACCAACAGAATGGGAGAAGATATTTGAAAGTGACATATCAGATAAAGGGTATCAAAAATCATAAAGAACTTACCAAACTCAACACCCAAAAAATAATCCAGTGAAGAAATGGGCAGAAGACATGAATAGACACGTTTCCAAAGAAGACATCCAGATGACAAACAGACACATGAAAAGATGCTCAACATTGCTCTTCATCAGGGAAATACAAATCAAAACCACAATGCGATATCACCTCACACTGGTCAGAACAGCTAAAATTAACAACTCAGAAAGCAACAGATGTTGGTGAGGATGTGGAGAAAGGAGAACCCTATTGCACTGTTAATGGGAATGCAAACGATGAAGCGACTCTGAAAACAGTATGGAGATTCCTCAAAAAATTAAAAATAGAATTACCCTATGACCCAGCAACTGCACTACTAGGAATGTATCTAAAGGATACAAAAATACTGATTCGAAGGGGCACATATACCCCAATGTTTATAGCAGCACTATCAACAATAAAGAGCCTAAATGTCCATCAAATGATGAATGGATTAAGAATGTATACATACACATATACAACCCTAGACTCTCTGGTCAAAGTTGTTCTTGATAATAGGATAATCCTCAAATATCTTTTAGCTAAGCAAATAGGTATTTTGCTGTAGCCAACATCACTGGCTATATTTGGAACAATACTTCAGGGGAAGGTGAAACTCAGCTACAGAAGATCACTGAACAAGCCAACTGGCTTAAGAAAGTGGCTCCTACAAAAGGCCATATTTCATTCTTTCTCATTGCCAAGGAGTATTCCATTGTGTATATAAACCACAATTTCTTTATCCATTCATCAGTTGATGGACATTTAGGCTCTTTCCATAATTTGGCTATCATTGAAAGTGCTGCTATAATAAACACTGGGGTACAAGTGCCCCTATGCTGGAGAGTGTTATGCTCTCCATAAGAGAGCATACAGAGAAAGACAGATACCATTTGTTTTCACTCTTAAGTGGATCCTGAGAAACTTAACAGAGTACCATGGGGGAGGGGAAGGAAAAACAAAAAAGTTAGAGAGGGAGGGAGCCAAACCAGAAGAGACTCTTAAAAACTGAGAATAAACTGAAGGTTGATGGGGGGTGGAATGGAGGGGACGGTGGGTGATGGGCATTGAGGAGGGCACCTATTGGGATGAGCACTGGGTATTCTATGGAAACCAATTTGTCAATAAACTTCATATTAAAAAAATAAAACAAATAAAATAAAATAAATAAAATAAAAAATAAAAAAAAAAAAAGAAAGAAAGTGGCTCCTTCAACAGGGATTTATTTGATTCTGATTTGTTTGGGCTCCAATGTGTATACAGACAATGGGAATTATCATACTTATCACAGTACACCACAGTCCTGGTACATTATAATCTCCCAAAAGCTTTAGGTGCATATTCATACCCACTAACCACCAAACAAATGACCTTTCTAAAAACAAAACATAGGCAAAGGATAAAAGATCAACTTAAAGAATGTGACCCCAGTGTAGTGCCCTACGAATACCACACAGAGATTGAGCAAAAACTGAAAGAACTCCAGAATTGTAGCTGATAGTAATGTGAATGCCTTATATTTCTGATTATGTCCCTCAGTTAGGCTGTCTTATCAAAATGGGGGAACTACTTACAAAAAAAAAAAAAGACAGCAGGCAAAAAATGGAGTTGCTTATGCTAAGCCCCATATCACCACCCTTAGATTTAACTTTGTTAACTTGGTTTCAGCTCTCCCAGAAATGGAATCCTAAACCAGTGGATCAGGAATCACCTGACCAGCACTAATTAGGTAATCTGCGTGATAGACTCCTGCCATTCCTCTAAACAAAAGTAACATTGCAAAATCCAATCCACATTTTGACCTAGTATAAATTCCTTGTCTGGCTCTCTTCTGCCTATAAAGGTCTCGTTTTGTACAGATCCTCGGAGCTCCTTACTATCTGCTAACTCAAACTCTAAAAACATTTAATATGTCTCCATTTGTTTTTCAACACTAATAAAGACCCTTTGTAACACAAAGCAGAGTCATGATATTTACAATTGCATGAGTTTCAGGAATTAGCTTTGGTTGTAAGCAATAAGAAGAAAGCACTGGAAGTAGAGTTACTTGATCATATAAGATCATGGAAAAGTGAGATAATACCAGTGAGTTAAAGACATCTTACAAAGAACACAAGTGAAGTTTGGCTGCAATGGATAAGCAATTTCTCACATTTTAATAATCGTAGGAAGTAGTGGTAAGGTAACTACCTTGAATCAGCTTGTTCATACTAAATTGTCCCAAATAATAACTTCTACTCATCCTGTTTGCTTATTTATAATTGGGCTTCCAGAAGAAACCCTATTCTTTCTATGAATATTCTTTTCTCACTGCTAAATCACTGAGTATATCTGAAGTTTCCTGTGTTCCAGAAATAATCCTTGACACAATTGATTTTATAATCTCTTTTCTAAATAATTGTAATTCTCCTACATATTTCTGCCGATTTCAAATTAAGATGTTATCTCTGGTGAACAGTTTCTGTAAACTTCAAAAATGACTTCCCAAAAATCCTTACCTGGTGTCCACCTCAACCTCAATGAAGTGCGCTGTGCCCCTTTGCCTCATAAATCAAAGGATCTACATGAATGATTTTGTTATTTTGTTATTTTGTTATTGTGCCTCCACAACTGGTTTCCTATTATAGATATTGTTATGTATTATTCGAGCACATATTTACAGTTCTGTGTGGGTAAAAGGCATTTCTACGTCAAATTCTGCTTTTGTGTGCTCTTATATAATTCACTTATCTAAGTGAAGGCTCTGTGACCATTCAGAATTCAAGAATAGACTTTGTCCCCTAATGAGCAGGATGGAATTAGAACCCATCTTTTCACAACCACTGACTGAGATTAATTTGACAAATACCCATTAGACCATCCAACAGCTTGCTCAGTTACTTCTATTTACTTTAATTTATTTAGCAAAAGACCCTGATCTATCAAGTTAAATGCCTTGATCATTCATCAGTTCACAGATAGGGAAGTGTCCCAGTCTATATCCAGATTATCAATCTATGAAAGGTGAACATTTGGGTAACTCATTTAACTGAGCAAGGTCTAAAGCCTCTAATATTTTAAGTTATTGGAGGCCATGACTGAGCCATAATCTTCCTCCTGTCAAATATTACAAACTTAGAAGCAGACATTTGTTTCGATGAACTAAGTGAGCTCTAAATAAATGTATTTTCCTTGGCAGTTCATTCCTGACTAGGTATTTATTCAGGAAATCTTCATTCTATTATTATATTGGATATGCTTTGGTTTGTGCACGGAAATTATATTGTTTTGACAGCTCTATTATTTTTACTGGTTGGCTTGCAGCAATTTATCTTACAGTACATGAGGAATTTATTTTTTTAATTGGCTCTGCCTTTCTTTATGAATGTGTTTATGAGGCACTATAGCAGTTCAACATTTTAATGTTTCAGTATTTTCCAACAATTTGGTAATCTTGTAAACAGCAGTGTTTCTGAAGGGCCTCTAAGCAGTTTTGAAAACAGAATTAAAAAGAAAAAGCTAGGAAATTTAGTTTCATCTTTAATACTTTCCTGACAGGACCATTCTCATATTGACCTTGTCTACATACAGAGGAGGTAGTTATCTGGGCTCAAAGGTAAAGCTAAATATAAAAACTCTGATTGGAATTAAGACATTTTAAATCCCTTTAAATTTAATTAGAAACTGACAAAAGAGTTACTATTAAAGAAGCAAAATATCAGTTTTCTATTGCTGGTATTATCCTAAGAGCCTGCACAAATGATGTAGCTTAGCACATCAAAGACCAAAGTTCTGACAACCCAAAATTTTACTTTTATCTCAGAATTCTTAACTTAGAAAACTGGAAGTGAACTAATTTTGACCATTGAACTCAAATTTAAATTTTTAATTTCACAGGTAGGACTGTTTTTAGGCCCATCAGTTTTTTTTGGAACTTGATACTTCATCAGTTAAAATATATTTTTTAATCACACCCATCTAATAAAGATCTCTAAAATGTATTGCAATTATAAATTAGATAACTTAAGCATTTATTGACTACAGATTTGTTCCACATAGCTGAAAATCAACCGAACAGGTGGTTAGATTTTAATGCAATTTAGTAACACATAAAGTTTCATCCCAAAAGCCAACTACTTATAACAATCACATGCAACTTATTATATTAATCTATATATTTACTCATTCAGCAAATATTTAATAAGTACTTTATATGTGAAAATACTGTGCTAGGGGTTTTTGGAGAATCAAAGATGAATCTAATATCCTCAGTATATGTTTTCATTGTTGATTTATGTGAACATTAAAAAGGAAATATGAAGTGGAAAACCATAATCGTGACAATTTGTGGTGATGTCAATAAATCACTTTGGAAATCCCCTGGGGAAAAAGAGAGAGAACTTCCAGGAAATAGGGTAAGGGATCACACATGAGAAATGATGGGAAAGGCAATCCAGGAGGAAGAAAGAGCCTGAGCAAACCCTATCTGATCTCTAACCCACTGTACTTATGGCCTCAGCTGACATTTCTAACCAGAAGAACACAGAGTTCTGAAGGAGAAAATGGAGCAGTGCATGGTGGCATGAAGCACAAAGGGAGTTTCCCACTAGCTGGATATTAGAATCACCTACCCTGAGCCCTACCTCACACTAATTAAATCATATTTTTTGGTAATGAGAGCTGGCTTAGACTTACCTACAATCCAAGTGTCCATCAACAGATGAATGGAGAAAGATGTGGTGTATCTATAGACACACACAATACAATATGGGTCAGCCATAAAAAAGAATGCGATATTGCCATTTGCAACAACATGGATGGACCTAGAGGGTATTATGCTAAGTGAAATAAGTCGGACAGAGAAAGACAAATACTACATGGTTGTACTCATATATGGAATCTAAAAAGGAAAACAAAGAAGCAAAAAAAAGGCAGAAATAAACTTATTAACAGAGAACAAATTGATGGTTGCTGGAGAGGCAGGGATGGGAAGATGGGTGAAATGGTGAAGGATAGTGGGAGATACAGGCTTCCAGTTACGGAATGAAAAAATCATGAAATTAAAGGTCAGAGAATATAGTCAGTGGTATTATAATAGCATCACATGTTTACAGACAGTAGCTACTAGCTACACTTGTGCGGAGCCCAGTATAACATATAGACTTCCAGAATCACTATGTTGTACACCTGAAACCAATGTAACATTGTGTATCAACTATGCTTCAATAAAATAAAATAAAGCAATGTAACATAACATAACATAACATAACATAACATAACATAACATAACATAACATAACACAACAAAATAAAACACCCAGATGATTCAATATGCAATCAATACTGAGAAACATCAAGTACATCCATTGTAGCAGACAACATTACCTGGCCATGAAATGAAGTAACCATAGGTCTAAATATACTTGGTACATTCCTCCCACTAAGTTTTGTTTGACCGACAATAACCATTTTTGTCTTTGGAAATTCAGCTCTTGCATCACTACTTCTTCTCTCCCTCACCGCCATTATATTGTGAACCCATGTTTTCTTCTTCTGTACTGAAAACTTCATCACCAAGATAATAGCCTCCATCTCCATCCTTGATGCTGCCATAATTCTGAAAATGCCAGGATTATCTTGGCTTCTAAATTCCTTGTGTTATTCATCTCCAGTCACCTTTTCCTGCACTTGGTCTCACGATTACCCCTTGAACTCTGCAATCCTCACTTGTTCCCCCTCTGGAGCCATTAATTCACTAATCCTAGTTTCCCGCAAAAACTGTCTGGCCTGTTTGCTCACTCTCTCAAGTTTCACTGCAATAATGTTTAACTATAATCGTATACTACAATGAGCCTTCTATGTCCACCTACCATCATCTCATTTCTATCTTGACTTTTCTTCATGTACAGCTAAGATATCATGATATATCATTACAATCACTACCTAATAAACATCCTCAGTTTTCCTACACCCTCTTTCCTTATTACAAATAATAATAATAATAATAATAATAATAATAATAACAATAACAGCCTTCAATTAACACAACAATTTGTCTTCTTCATAATTGTACACCAAAAGTTAAACATCACGGGAGAAGATTCACATAACTAGTGGCGTTGGGATCATAATTCATGATCTCTAACCTCATCTAGACTTTCAACATTGTCCAGTTGTGTTTTTGTTTTTGTTTGTTTGTTTATGATGTTTCCCTGGAAATATTTTTCACATTCTCTGTAGCATATATTCCATGAGCTCATGTTCAGACTTGCCGACCTCCCTGTCCACCTCCACAGAAAACCTTGCCTCATATTTCATAAGTAATCTGTGCACTGGCCCCTATCCCCCTTCTTGTCATCATCAATCATCAACCACTCTGTACTGGATGTTTTCATTAGCATAAATAGGGTGACCCCAATTCCTCTCCATTTTATCTTTTTTTTTTTTAGTTAAATTCTTGACAATTTTCCTCACTTCCCTCAATGTCATTCTTTCCTGAACTCAAGTCATTCAAGTTTTTCCAATTACTTTTACTTTGTTAAGTCCAAGGATCAGTTCTCAGTTAGCATCTTAACTTAACTATGAGCAATGCTTGACATTATCCATCACCTCTTCGTTTGGTTTCAAGGGCACTATGCTTAGCTGGTTTCTTCCGTTTATTTAAAAAAAAAAATCACTGTTCCTTCTCAGTCTGCTTTATTGGTTGGTGCTCATTTCCCTGACCTCAAGAACTTAAAGTGTCCTAAATCTTCTTTTTGTCTGCCCTCACTTCCTCAGTGATCTCATCCAATCTTACAACTCTAAGCACCATTAATATGCTACTTTATAAATTACTGTTTTCTGCCTAGAAATGTCCTCTAAACCTATATTTAAATATGGCCATTCATGTCTTCACCTGAATAACTGATAAATATCTCATACTTGAGAAGAGAATACATACAATCCTCACATTCTCTCTTGACCTGTACCCCCCAAACCTTTATCTCACTAATGAAATCTCCATTCTTTCAGATGTTCATTCTAAAATTTTAGAGTCATTTTTGTCTCTTATTTTTTCTCACAACTCACACTCCATTAGTTGGTAAATATTATATGTTCTACCTTCAAAATATATCCAGAATCTCATTACATATACTCAAAATATATCCAGAATCATATAGCTCATTAAATTCACTACTACCACCCTGGATCAAACTTGGATTATTTTAATCATTTAGTTCATTTGTACCTCTAGTCAAAAATCCCTTCTACTTTTCTTCTTAGTGGCCTATTAATTCCATGCCTGCCTACTTCATTCTACTTTTAATATAGCAGCCAGAGGGTTTCTGTTAAATATAATTAAAATCATGTTGTTCTTCTGTACAAATGCTTCTAATGTCTTCCTATGTCAGTTGGAACAAAAGCTACTCCCTATGCTGGAACCACAGATTCCTCTTATACACTCTAGGCACATTCAACATATGACACTTTGTATTTTCCCTTCCCTCAGCCTGGAATGTCCATTCCCCAGATATCTACATCATGCTTTACCTCCTTCAGATCTCAACTTCTCTGTGAGAACTTTTCACCTTTTTTTTTTTTTATGATGATCCTATTCAAAGGTTCAAAAACTAGAATTCTCTCTCCCTGTTCTCAGCTTTATTTCTTCCCATAGCCTTTATCCCCCCAAATACTACATATTTTACTTATTTATTTGGAGTTTTTTATGTCTCCCCACCTCATAATATATATTCTATAATTGAATAAAAAATTTTCTAGTTCATTTTGTGCATTCCTATATCTCAGTATTTAATACAATACATGATATATGGTAGACATTCAATGAAAACTGTTAAATGATGATACAAATAGATGTTTATCAAACAGAAAAAAAATCACCATGTTATCTTTTTGTCCTCAAATCTGAAAATTTTAGTTTCATCTGACCCCATTCTCTTTTTCTTGCCTAGTCTTAGGATAGAGGAGTTACCTCACCTTTTATCAAAATACATGTCTCCATATGCACGGAGGACCCCTCTATCTTTCCAAGAAGTTTGCTGTGTTGTTACCCTCATTTTATATTTTCTGGAACATCCCTTTTAGGCTTCTAATATCCTCTACTTTATCCCATATTTCAATAACATTTTCTTTAGTCACACCTCCTTCCACTTACTGTCTTAGTTCTCTATACTCAACATAAAACTTCCTGAAATAACTGACTGTACATTCTTTTTCATTTCTCATTCTCATTCATTTTTCAAGCATCTCCATTCTTAATTCTGCCCCCCAAATTTCACTATATTCTTTCTACCTGAAGTCACCAATGAACACCAGTGAACAATTTTCAGTAATAATAACAGTAACTTCAACATGTATTGAGGTCTTATCATATGCTCAGTTTATTCTATATATTAAGGTTACTGAACATATAACAATTAACATAATATATTTCTTTTAGGCCTGCCAGTGACCCTTGTGAAGTGGGTATTATGGCATCACTGTTTATCAATGGGAAACTAGAACAAAGAGGTTACATGACTAGCTTTACATCAAACCTGAACCCCATTAATGTGAAACCCAGGGTATGCATTCAGATAGTTTCACTTCAGACACTGACAAAAACTAAACTCTACAACTTTCTCTCAGTTTATTGATAGATTTCACTTCCAGGAGCTTTTCAGTATACTTCACTGATTCTTTTGGGACTGTTTGACCTGTAAATGTTGGAGGTCCTCAAAAATCAGCCCTGGAATCTCTTCTTTTCACCATCTCTGTACATCTTACTAGATGAACTTATTTATGTCCGATAAGTTGCATCATTATCAGTCTGCCAATCTATCAATGTAAATTTTCTGCCGAAACCTCTCCTCTAAACTAACTTGACAGTTACACCTAACTCTCTCATAGATTTTCAAACAAATTTTCAAAATTCACATCATGATCCCTGCCCACTCTTCAAACCTATTTTACCTCCAATGTCCCCCATCTCATGTACTAGCACCTCTATCCACTCAAATTCTCCAGCCAGAAAATTAATCTTTTTTGACATCTCCTCCTCCCTTATTTCTCTCATTCAATCTGTTAATAAAGCTTCTTGATTCTAATCCAAAAAAAAATTTGTTAAGTCCTTTCATTCTCTCCGTCTCCACTACCACAATTCTAGTCATAGTCTCGTTCAAGTACAAATAAAATACCTTCCTATCTATCATTCTTATTTCCACTGCTACTTTCTGCCAAACCGTTCTCTGCACGAACTCACTCTCTTGCTTAAAATTGTCTGGTAGGTCTCCATTTTCCTTAGTATGAGATGTTTAAAAAATGCCTAGTGGGCTTAACAGCTTTTTACAACTGGTCTCTGCCTACCTCTCTAAAGTCATCTAACCCCATTCTCTTCACTCACTATATTGAGTACAGTTAGACAGTTATTATTTTTATTATTACAGTTCTATATTTTTATTTATTACAGTTCTATAAATATTCCATTAGTCTATATCTGAAGCTATTACTGAAACTAAACCTTGAAACTGAAGCTGTTACTCTTTGTTTATCTGAGTAACTACCTTTGTGCATAGAAAAGAGTCCCTAGGATTCTTCTCTGAAAGAAAGATTGGCCCTGAATTGTGATGAGGAATAACTGGGTAAGCAATTTCATGGAGACAGACAAGAATAAGCCTTATAAGCTTCCTTTATCAAGAAATAAAACTACTTGCTATTAGCATTCAAATACATAATAAATGTAGAGTATCTATAGAGTACAGATAGAACCAATTTTAATTGAAGATTAGCTGGGATTTGGAAACCTGTGAATAAAATAAGTGATACTGTATACATTAAATTCCTTAAATAACATTTCCATTCTATCCTTATAGTTTATCAACCAATTTAACCACTGTATAAAGTAATAAGAAAAGGTACCTATTCTCTGTTTAACTTCCTAATTTGATAAATGCTCACTTAAAAGATGGATGTGAGGGAAATATAGATGGAAAATGTAATTAGATGAATCCATAATTTTTAAATTTAAGTGTATATATTGGTGTTGTAATTGTATGCAGATTATGTTCTCATTTTAAAAGGTTATGAAGATTTTTAAAATTTTTTTTAATGTTTATTTATTTTTGAGACAGAGAAAGACAGAGCATGAATGGGGGAGGGGCAGAGAGAGAGGGAGACAGAATCGGAAGCAGGCTCCAGGCTCTGAGCCATCAGCCCAGAGCACAACGCAGGGCTGGAACCCACAGACCGCGAGATTGTGACCTGAGCAGAAGTCGGACACTTAATCGACTGAGCCACCCAGGTGCTCCTGAAGATTTTAATATTGAGGGAGAAGACAGATAATATTTTATTTTTAATACAGGAATATATACTTCATTAGGAATAATAGCCATATCCTTATAGATGAGATATATCAGACACAGAAAAGAAGTACCAACACTTGGTTTATGAAAACAAACAAGATTTACTGGGAAAATGTTTAAATTCTAGGTTTATATTAATAAAAATAAATTGTAAATAATAGAGCAGACGTTATAAAGAACATACCCTAAGGCTCAGAATAGAAACAAGTAGGTACCCAGAAGATGATAAATAAAAAGCCATTAAAATGATAATATTTCCTTGTCCACTCTTACCTCACTTGGTGTCCAGCATATAGAATTGAAAGATAGAAAAGTATAATTTTGTTTTTAATTTTTTTAACATTTATTTATTTTTGAGACAGAGAGAGACAGAGCATGAACGGGGGAGGGGCAGAGAGAGAGGGAGACACAGAATCGGAAACAGGCTCCAGGCTCTGAGCCCAGAGCCGGTCGCGGGGCTCGAACTCACAGACCGTGAGATCATGACCTGAGCTGAAGTCGGACGTTTAATTGACTGAGCCACCCAGGCGCCCCTAGAAAAGTATAATTTTTAAAATGACAGGTTTATCAGGCATCTAGTAGGATTGCTAAATTTATAATTTAAAGGCAAATCACAACTTTAAAATAGGTTAAAAATACTCCAATAAGCCAAAATGATTTCTAACAATGAATTAAAGTTAAACTGGGATATCATCTAGAAGGTAAGATAAAGATAATCTTGCTAAAAGTATGTTTTAAAAATAAAAGTTGTACAAAGAAGAAAAATCCTTAGATGTTTTCCAATATGTTTATAAGGGGCTTAGCAAAGAAATAAAATAAAATAATAAAATAAGATAAAATAAAATAATAAAATGGAAGCCCCTAGTACTGCTAAATTAAAATAAAAAGCAACTCTCCTAAAAGTAAAAATTATTAGCAATATTAATAAAAGATGTTTATGCCTTAGGAGAAATATGTACAGAAAATTTTATTAAGATCAAAGAATGTTTTATTAAGATAAAAGGATGTTTGGGGTTATTTTACATTTGTTTCTAACAGCAGGTCATATATCCATTAATTTGTTCTCTGACTCATGAATTCAATATACATTTATCAACACAATCTAGTGCCAGGTATTTCTAGATGATAAGGTCACAGAGGTAGAAAACTAAATTCATACCTTCAACAACTCATAGCCTAGTATGTAATAGAATCCAAGATGGGGATAAAAATAGTTTTAAAATATTCTAATAGGTATATCAGAAATTAGAACCATTCCAGCATCAGCAGAGGAGATAACTTTTGAAATTCAAAGTTTGATAATTGTTCTTATACTCGTAACTCTTTGCATATTGAAAATATGATTGAAAAGGATGCATCTCCCTATGAAAGCACCAAACAATTGTATAGATCTCTATTGAAATTTCTTCTTCATGCAATATGTTTGTCTGCATCGGAAGTATATGTGGAAGTAGACTGTAGATAGCATAAGAAAATTTCTCAAAACTCTTCTTTCCTAAAGTTACAAATCTCATACTCAGCAACTTGCTTCCATCTGGCTTCTCCTCTCCTCCCTCTTCCCCTACTCTAAATAAACCTGCTTTGTGGTCATCCAATCGCTTTATTCTGTAGATGATTTACATTTGTTATTTTCTCATTTTTACCTCTTCTCTGATGAGAAAAAGAAAAGAAAAATCCATACTTGAAGAAGTTTGGGTTGAGGTGAGAGAGGGTGAGACCTAAAGAATTTATATATAGATACTTTGTCTCTTCACATGTTGTTTTATTGGTAGACATAGGTTAGTTTAGGAAGTGATATTTAAAAGCTCCAACATAGCTTGTATGTCTAATTTGTCCTGATACTGTTGTGTTACTGTAAAAAATCCTGTGTAGGGGTGCCTGAGTGGCTGAGTGGGCTGAACATTGAACGCTTGATTCCAGTTCAGGTCATGATCCCAGGGTCTTGGGATCAAGCCCCGCCTAGGGCTCTGAGCTGAGTGTGGAGCCTCCTTGCAATTCTCTCTCTCCTTCTGACCCTCTCCTGCCTTCATGAATACTTTCTCTTCCTATAAAATTAAAAAAGAAAAACTCCTGGGCCAGCCATCATCATCACAGTTCTAGGGTCCAATTCACCAACGCAGAGCTGTCACAATTTATAGGAAAGATGGTCAGACCAAAGATTTTGATCATCATCAGGGAGCTAACCACCCTTTCTCTCAGCTTGGAAAGGAAGATGAGAATGGAGCTATTGTACTTCCTCTGAAGCTTCATTTGCAGTTAAGCACAGCTTTATTATTTATGCTTCTTTGGGGATGCTTCCTCGAAGTGTCAAAGCCGTAACACAGGTAACTAATTTCTGCAAGAATATCCAAAATCCTTAGCATATACCATCTTTCCTTCTTCAACAAAATCCATTCTAATCAATCTATTTCATACCACCATTCTCCTCACCACTAAATGATGTGCTCTTTATTGCTACTTGATTTGTATTGTGTTTCCCTGGCTTACAAAGCCCTTCATACTCATCCACTTCATATAGTTATCTTAAATGTAGCACTTGCTATATCGTAATTTAATTAAATATAATTATTTGCAATTTGTCTCCTCCCTGGTGTATGAGTTCCTTTTGTATTCTGCTTCTCTAGAAAGTACTTCACCCTCCCTTGTGACATGAAAGAATCCTTGTCATTGAAGGGTATCTCAAAATGCCTTTTACCTCCAACTTTATTTAAAGACTTTCTAGTACCCTTAGCCTGGCCTCTCATGTTTATAATAATGGTGCTATGCAGTGTAGGGTCTAAAACTGTCTACTATTCTGCAGTACTAATTATTCCTGGCTAGTCATTCCCTTAGGAAAATATAATAATTAATAATGGTGACTGGAGAGCCTGATTCCCAGCATACACATTGGCAGACACATTTTCCATAATTATTTCTAATTACCCAATTAATTAAATAGTAAAGGCATAAACTTTTATTTCTTCAGAGTCCTGAAAAATAGTATATCTCAAGACTGATTCTTTTCTCTTCCTAACTGCAAGCATTGTTTTGCTCCATTTCAGATTCAACCTAATCTGCTGGGTTTTATCATCGTGGTAGTCTGAAAAAATGGCCACCCCCAAAAGATACATCAAATCCCTGGAATCTATGAACATTACTTTATTTGGAAGAAAGGTCTGTTCAGATGTGGTCAAGTCAAGAATCTTGAGATGAGGTAACTCTTAACTACTCAAGAGGGCCCTAAATCCAATGGCAAGAGTACTTATAACAGAAACACAGAGGAGGATTTAAGACAGAAGAGGAAGGGGATACAGAAGTAAGGCAATGTGAAAACAGAGAGAATAAGAGAGTGATGCAGTCTCTAGGTATGTTCACAGCCTCCAGAAGCTGGAAGCGCTTCCAGCTTCTGGAGGGATCTTGGCCTTGCTGACATCTTGTTGTGAGAGAATACATTTGTTGGTCTATGCCACCAAGTCAGTGATCATCTGTTACAGCAGCCACTGGAAACTAATATACTATTGAAAGTTACAACTTAAAAAAAAATAAAAACTTACAACCTTCAGCCTCCCCTCCCCCCCCCACACACACTTTATCACTTTCCTGTTTTGTGTTTCTTCATGGCATTCACCACATTCTAAAACACATATTCTAATATATTTGACTCATCTATCTTATTCACCTTCTGTCTCTCTATCTAGTATATAATGAAGTTACAGGTAAGCATTTTCCTTAAGGAAATTCTGTGGTCAAATTATAGTAATGCCAAAAGACATATTATACTTCCCAAATAATAAAAAGAACAGGCAATTCTTACATTGGCTTGCTTTCATGTAAGTGAGGTGCCATAATTTCATTATTAGGTCCTAATCCCACCAAAAGTCCGTCTTTCAAATAATACACTTAACATTAGTGAGAACAAATAGAACAAACTGAAAGGAAGATTTTTCAGTTGGTAAGGGAAACGAATAGTTATATGGGAAAGAATAATGCAATAGTGATATTTAGAATCTAAGTTACTCAGCTTACTACTGTCAAATTTGGTATTTCATGTAATGGAAAGAGACATAAGCTGTTGTGGCTTTCAATTGGGAATGATCTACCAAAAATCCCCTAATGAGGCAAGAAAACACAAAATATAGTAACAAGTATATCATACAATGATAAAGAGAGTTCAGGCTTAAAGAATTTTATTGATTAATAATAGAAATATATTCTATTTCTGTAAGCTACCCAATTAAACAATATGAGATATTAATGATACAAAATAAAAACATTTAGAAGAATACTTGATGGACTTAAGTTTTATGTACCTATGTAAGAACCGTAGTGCACTTTGTGAAAACTCTCTATGCTGCTTACTGAAAATACAATGTAAAATATCTTTCTATCTAATCAGAATAATTCTATTTATTAAGAAGTGGAAATAAAAAGAAACAAATTGTTTAATGTATGGAAATAAAGAAATATAACTTAAGATATAGCAGTGATGAGTATTATAAAATGTATAGTACAATGTTATTTTTAGCTGTTGATATTATAATCTTATATCACTCATATAAGGGAGCCAATAAAAAAAGGAGAAAATATTACTTTATAATTTGTTATTATGTATGTCCTCAAAGAAGTGCAATGATGAATATCATCCTCAAAATGATCAATAAAATATGGGTATTTAAAAAGAAATCTCGATCACCACACACATACACACACACTAACATTCATCTAAATTTAAGGGGAGCCTGAGTGGCTCAGTCAGTAGGCATCCAACTTCAGCTCAGGTCATGATCTCAGGGTTTGTGAGTTGGAGCCCTGCTTGGGGCTTTGGGCTGACAGCTCAGAGCTCAGAGCCTGGAGCCTGCTTCAAATTCTGTCTCCCTCTCTCTCTGCCCCTCCTCTGCTAACACTCTGTCTCTCTCTGTCTCTCAAAAATAAGTAAACATTAAAACATTAAATTTAAATAATATTCAAAACACTACTTATAAAATTCTGTGTGTACGTGAAATAATTAATTGATATCGATTGTAATATTCAGCAAGCAGTATTATAATCAATATACAGCACAATACATGATACATAATTGTATACAATTATCTCCCCCAAAAAAGGTAAAATTTTCTGTTTCACCCATTATTACTCTAGAAACTTTTGAAACTTTATTAAGGCAGGAATAAGTGTGAGGTATATGTGTGACAAATACACACATACCCTTCCAGTTGATATTAAAGGCACTTGAAAGATTTTTGTTATTTTCAATACATTTCTGGCTTTAAAGTTTTAAATCTAGGACAGTTGAACAAGTACTATAATATCCCCTACCACTTTTAAAGAATCATAAGTGCAAATGAATTCTTGGTAAACTCCACATTATCATGTTAAAATCCAACTTCATTTTTATCTTTTATTACAAAGGAAATGTAGATTTATATTCCAAGATTCACTGAAGCCATCAGCCTATTTTTAGATTTTCTAATCAAAACTAATACATTGATAAAGCGTGTCCCTCACAAAATAAGAGTTACTGCTGCAAATTCTACTGTTCGAGATATTTGATTTCATGAATATGTATGACTCATCAAAACTTTAACATGTACATTTCAAGGCATTTATCTGAAACTCTACAGAAACTGATAACAAAAGGGTATAGAATAATACTGATTTTTTAAAGAAGACATTTGAAACTATTATAACATGGTAACAATTCCATGAATAAAACTATGTAGACCTTATGAATAACAAAATAAGCCACTATTTGTAATTGGATACTTATGCCAAAGTTTCATTCATAGGATAAAATTTATTTAGCTGTAATAAACATGTAAATGTAATATGTTCATTACTTTCTAATATCTGTTAGCCATTGTTAAAGATCTAAAAAGGCTTGAGTGATTATTATACAACACAGCTGTCTATAGCTTGGGCTTCTAGCTTACAGATTGACATACCTACCATATACTTCCATTGAAACACTTAATTGAATTTAAAGTCAAGATAAGTGAACCCACCATGTTTCCTATAGCTCTAACCTCTTCTTCATCCATATTTATCAATATTTATGGATCACATGCTATTTGCTAGACATTGTTCTAGGTACTTGTGATTCATCATGAACAAAACAGATGCCTTCGTCACACAGAAATACCTGCCTTCATAGAATTTACATTCTAGAGATCTATCTACTGCCCCAAACATCTGAATACCAAATGTGATTCTGCTATTATCTCACCCTAGTACCCAGTCAATAACCAAATTCTTTCCATGCTACCATGGAAAAAATTGTCTTAAATAACCCCAATATTCTGTATTTGGCATTACCCAAGTATATGCTAGAATAACTTTTGTCCATAACTATTGGTATCTCTCCTAACTTTTCTTTCAGCAGTCTTCCTTCCTTTCACTCACTCTCCACATATCAAAAGATATTTTTTAAAAGAACTAAACCTGTTGCTCACCTGCATAAATTCTTCAATGTAATGAGAATTCCATTTCTAGCTGAACAAGGAGAGAGTAGGTCTCTTTGCCTGTGAAAACAACAAAGAGAAAAAAATAATGGATTAAAAATGAATATTTCTATATGGAATATCAAAGAATAGTAAATGCAAGACACTCTTGAAGAACTAAATGCAGCAAAAATGAGAAATGCCTCAAAGAACAAAGAGTGATGGTAGCTTTCATTCCAAAGGTAAGCACTTGGTCTGGGCACCAACATGGACTAAGAGAAACCAGATAAATTTTATCAACACTATTGTCAGGTGCAATTGGTTGTAAAGTGGAAAAGCCCCAAATGCAAAAGTAATCATTATTAAAGTCATCATTTCTTCTACTCACTTTTCCATTCTCAGAAATTTGTTGAGACACTTGAGAAAGGTCTGGAAAACAGAGTAAATTCATACCACTCCATATATCATGTGGTGCTTGGATTCCAGGTCCCTACTCTCATAAAATACATTTGGTAAACCAAAACCATCTAAAACTATGGTCCCATTATATTGCCAACTCAAATACTGACAGCATCAGAACAATCAGAACCACAGTGGTAGCAACACCAGAGACTCGGCATGGAGTGTTGGTAAATAAACGCAATCTAATTCAAGATGTAGTCTGGAAACAGTTGAAATCAATTCTTGGAAGAATCTAAAAAATCGATTTCTTATCATAATTGCTGCATGGAAGAAATAGCTTACACTTTTGGAGTTAAAGGTGGTGGTAAAATCTGCTTCAAGATTTACTGGATTTTTATCAAAATTTTCAGAGTATATATTTTTTTAAAGATATGGTGTACATATACAAAGAAGCAAGAAATAATATTCACAATTTTAAAAATTCTAATAAAAGTGGATCTACAAATGAACCTTTTATTGGTCATAGGAAAGACTTCAATACATTCATTACACATATGTTTAAGAAATTTATATAATTGGTTAAGTATTGGAAAAAGAGAAATGCAACTTCCAAGGAAAATAAAAAGTAAATTCTAGAACAGCAACAACAAAATTTTGAAACATCAAATATATTGAGTTGGCACTTCAGAAGGATCATTGAACATGCAGACAGTGCTCAGAAAGAAACATAGTTTGAGATGATTAGTGATCTAATTTTCAGGCTTAAGGAGAGAGGAAAAGGTGAGCAAATTAAAATCAAAGTAAATAGGAGTAAATAAAATAATGGTAATAAAAGTAGATATCAATTAAATAAGTAACAGTCAAACAATGGAGAAAAACAACAGGGAAACTAATGAGCTCCTAGGGAGACTAGACACTATCAATATCATAGGCACATAACTTCAGACTTTACACACTGTAAAAGGATAATGATGGAATATTATGAACAACTTGAGATCAATAGGTTTAATAACTTAAATGAGACAGACACATTCTTATAAAAGTAAAGCTCAAAAAAACTTGACTACACACCAAGGAGCCCATAAGAGGAAGTGTGAATCAGAAATGGTGACCAAACTCTGACTGCAGTCCTTTTGCAGAGCTAGGAGCCCTCATACACAATGACCTCTGACACAGACCAGGAGCCATGTTGCCTTCTCATTACAAGGTTGGCTTGTTACGTTTTTGCAGATACATAATCTAATTAAAAAAAAATGGCTGTCTTTTGCTGCTATGTGGTATAATCCATACAGAGCTCTTGTACCCCTGTGGATGTCACAATGGAGAAACATCCAAATCATAGAAGCTGTGACAGACATTTTTTTTTAATTGCTGAAACTTTATGAAACAGTATTCTCAAAAAAAATAAATCTGAAACAAAATCTTAATAATCCTTTTTTTATCTAAGAAATCAAATGCGTAGTTTCCTCCCCATGCTCCTACATGTATAGTATGACGTTTCTATCAGCACAAGAGGAGTAATCAAGCTTTCTTACCATCTCTCTCAGAGTGAGACGAAAGAAGGAGTGTTGGGCTTAAAAGCTGCCCACTGCCAAATATCAACAATGGATTCAGATTTTTTCTTTTAGCCATTTACAAAACACATCTTTTTTTTAAAGTTTTTATTTACATTCCAGTTACTTAACATACAGTGCAATATTAGTTTCAGGAGCACAATTCAGCAATTCAACACTTTCATTCAGCACCAGGTGCTCATCACAAGTGCCCTCCTTAATCCCCATCGCCTATTTTACCCATCACCCCCCCCCCCCATTCACCCTTCCCTCTGGTAACAGTTTATTCTCTATAGATAAGAGTATATTTCTTGGTTTGCCTCTCTCTCTCTCTCTCTCTCTCTCTCTCTCTTCTCTCTTCTCCCTCCCCCCCATGTTTGTTTGTTTGTTTTATTTTTTTTTTAATTTTTTCAACGTTTTTTTATTTATTTTTGGGACAGAGAGAGACAGAGCATGAATGGGGGAGGGGCAGAGAGAGAGGGAGACACAGAATCGGAAACAGGCTCCAGGCCCTGAGCCATCAGCCCATAGCCTGACGCGAGGCTCGAACTCACGGACCACGAGATCGTGACCTGGCTGAAGTCGGACGCTTAACCGACTGCGCCACCCAGGCGCCCCTGTTTGTTTGTTTTAACACTCACATCTTTTATTTAACTTAATGGTGAATCTTTGAATGCTCTCCCTAAGATTGGGTGGGAACAACTTATGCAATATTTTATTTGAACACATTACTAGTGGAATGTTGTAAGAAAAATAAATTATAAATATAAATATCAGAAAGGAAGCTTTCAGAGATACTGCATGTGTTTAATAACTTAATCTAGTTGGTGGGTATACACACATGTAAAAATCTTTAAGCTATATACCTATGGTTTGAGTATTTTCTTATCTATAAGTTATTCCTTTGAGAGATAAAATAAAACTAAGACATTCAAAAAAAAAGCAAATAATTAGAATTTACCATGTAATGAATTCTAAAATTTTAGTATGTTTAAAGAGCTGTTACGGGGGCGCCTGGGTGGCGCAGTCGGTTAAGCTTCCGACTTCAGCCAGGTCACGATCTCGTGGTCCGTGAGTTGGAGCCCCGCGTCAGGCTCTGGGCTGATGGCTCAGAGCCTGGAGCCTGTTTCCGATTCTGTGTCTCCCTCTCTCTCTGCCCCTCCCCCGTTCATGCTCTGTCTCTCTCTGTCCCAAAAATAAATAAACGCTGAAAAAAAAAAAATTTTAAAGAGCTGTTACAATCTAGACCCTGGTTACAATCACTCAAATTCTCAATTTTTTTTTTCATGTCTAGCCACTATCTGCCTCATATTCTCTGTTATATGAGAAAAAAATAAAATATTTTAAATTCCCAGCATTATATTTTCTATCATACATAAATCATCATATTACCCTCTCTCCCTTTAAGCTTTCATATACTCAGACTTTCACTTTAAACTCTATCCCTTCATCCTTCATCTAACTTCTATATATGTATTTAATATCTCAATGAATTGTCTATGACTTTATTTATACCTGAAGTGATCAAAAGCATACATAATTTAAGAAATATTGCCATCTCTTCTGTTAGCTATTATCTAAAGCGTATTTTTCAGACTTGATGTTCATACAAACATAGGATAAACATGTATTTATATATTTATGTTATAATAATAGTCCCTGTAGTAATCTTTGAGAGATATTATCTCCCTAGATTTGGAGTATCAGTAAACCCAGGACACCCATGTATGGTTATATAGGTTGTACATTGCACAAACCTAAAAGTGCTATTTATTAGAGGTTAGCTCACAGTCTGCACAAACCTAAGTGGCATTTTTGAGTATACCATGAAATTGTTAAAACCAAAGAAGATACAAAAAAAAGTGATATTTCTCTTCATTCAATAAAGAGCTAGCAATTTGGACAACACAAAATATAGCCATAATATTCAAAAACAATAAAGTGTTCTGTAATGTACTTGGAAAAACAAAAATTGCATATGATTATGTTATTGCTTTCTTTTAATTAAAGGTGAATCCTTTCTTTGAAAAAAGTCAGATCTATGATTATATGACTTTTCTTCTCAAAGAGTGGTTTATATTATTTGATTTCCTAAGAGTAGAGATAATAAATTTCACTGTCCTAATCAAAATGTAAAACATGTGAAGGCAATAAAAGATCTGGAGTCATTCTTATATAAAAAAAAAAAAGTTAAAGAGCTAAAATGACAGCATGATGAAGAAGAAACTTTGGAGAATAAAAGTTTGTTTTATGTCCTGGTACACTTCATCATAACTTATTATATTATACTTTCCTTCTATAGAGACCTACAAAACTCACAAAATGGATTTTTGTGTTTGCAATCCTTGTTAAAAATCTGTGAAATTCCTGAGTCCTAGGCCTATGTAAATGGAGGGAGGTAGGTGAGAAACGGAGTCTGTATATTTGGATATATTGACATATGAAGAGCTGCCATTATTTGATTGGTATGGGAGAATATACATTTTAGATATTTGTCAGTATCATTGCTCATTCATTGGGTGTTTCAGTGAGATGTTCTTCCTATTCAATTGCTCCTACAATGACAAAACTCTAGAAGAAAACACATCTGCTTTCAGACAAAGTCTCTCTCCATACACTTGAAAACTCTTAAGAATCCTATTATCTTTCTATTATCATACAGTTGGAAGTATTCCCACTTGAAACAGGACTTATTGAATATATGGGGTATGAGAAAGTGAAAAGTATCCACTGACATCCATTAGTTGCTTGATATATCAGCTAGAACTTGGAGTTGGCCTGGTACTCAAAAGTATGCATTATTGAAGATTAGAGAAGAAATAAATGAGATATAAACTAAAATAAAACAACAACAACAACAACCCCCCCCCAAAAAAAAAAAAAAACAACAAGAACACAAGCAGTAGAACAGATCAATGAAACCAGGAGCTGAGCCTTTGAAATAAATCAATAAAATTAATAAACCTTTAGTCAGAATTATCAAGAAAAAAGATAAGAACTCAAATAAAATCACAAGTGAGAGAGGAAAATAACAACCAATACCAAAGAAATGCAAACAATTATAGGAGAATACTATGAAAAAAATATATGTCAACAAGTTGGATAACCTAGGAGAAATGGACAATTCCTAGAAACATATAACCTACCAAAAGTCAAGCAGGAAGAAATAGAAAATTTGAATCAACCAATTACTAGCAAAGAGATTGGATCAGTAATCAAAAAACTCTCAACAAATAAAAGTCCAGGACCAGATGTCTTCACAGGTAAATTCTACCAAACTTTTAAGGAAGAGTTCTTCTCAAACTTTTCCAAAAAGTAGAAAAGGAAGTAAAACTTCCAAATCCATTCTATGAGGCCAGAATTACTCTGATACTAAAACTAGATAAAGATATCACAGAAAAAAATAGAACTATAGACCAATATCTCTTGTGAACATAAATGCAAAATCCTCAACAAAATACTAGGAAACTAAATCCAACAATAAAGAAAGGATAAGAACTATATGGTCCTTTCAATAGACACAGAAAAAGCATTTGACAAAGTATGACATCCATTCATGGAAAAAAAAAAACCCTCAACAAAGTAGGTTTAGAGGGAACATACCTCAACATAATAAAGGTTATATGTGAAAAACACACTGCTAAGATTGCCCTTAATGGGGAAAAACTGAGAACTCTTCCTCAAGGTCAGGAACAAGACAAGGATGTCCACTCTCACCACTTTTATTTAACATAGTACTGGAGGTCCTAACCACAGCAATCAGACAACACAAATATATAAAGTGCATACAAATTCGCAAGGAAGTAGTAAAATCTTCACTACTTGCAGATGAAATAATAGTATACATAAAAAACCCAAAAGACCCCACCAAAAAACTTCTAGAACTTATAAACAAATTCAATAAAGCTGCAAGATACAAAATCAACATACAGAAATCTGTTGCATTTCTGTACACCAATGATGAAGCAGGAAAAGAGAAATTAAGATAAGATTCCCATTTACAGTTACACTAAAAACAATTAGATGCCTTGGAATAAACCTACCCAAAGAGGTGAAAGTCCTATACTCTGAAAACTAAAGCATTGACGAAAGAAATTGAAGATAACACAAAGACATGGAAAGCAAACCATGCTCATGGATTGGAAGAACAAATATTGTTAAATGTCTATACTACCCAAAGAATCTACACATTTGATGCAATCGCTGTCAAAATACCAACATCATTTTCACAGAACTAGATCAAACAATCCTAAATTCATATGAAACCATAAGAGATCCTGAACAGGGAAAGCAATCTTGAAAAAGAAAAGCAACCCTAGAGGTATCACAATTCCAGACTTCAAGTTATATTACAAGACTGGAGTAATCAAACAGAATGATACTGGCACAAAAACAGATATGTAGATATGTAGATCAATAGAACAGAATTTAAAAAATACAGAAATAAAGGCACAATTACATATAGGGTCAACTAATCTTCAACAAATCAGGAAAAAATATCCAATGAGACAAAGACAGTCTCTCCAATAAATGGTGTTGGGAAAACTGGACAGAAACATGCAGAAGAATGAAACTGGACTGCTTTCCTACACCATACAAAAAAATAAATTCAAAATGCATTAAAGACCAAAGTGTGAGACCTGAAACCATAAAAATCTTAGAAGAGAGCACAGGCAGTACCTTTTCCAGCATCAGCCTTAGCAACTTTTTGCTAGATATGTCATCTGATGCAAGGGAAGCAAATGCAAAAATAAACTATTGGGACTTCATCAAAATAAAAAGCTTCTGCACAATGAAGGAGACCATCAACAAAAGGAAAAGGCAACCTACTGAATGGGAGAAGATATTTGCCAATGGCATATCCAATAAAGGGTTGGTATCTAAAACATATAGAGAACTTATGAAACTAGACACCAAAAAAAACAAACAAATAATCCAGTAACAATGGCCAGAAAACATGAACAGACATTTCTCCAAAGAAGATATACGGATGGCCAACAGACACACGAAAAGATGATCATCACTTATCATCAGGAAAATGCAAATCAAAACTACAATGAGATATCACCTCCATCTCTCAGAACGCCTAATATCAACAACACAAGAAACAACAAGTGTTGGTGATGATGTGAAGAAAAAGGAGCCCTCTTCCATGGCTGATGGAAATGCAAACTAGTACAGCCACTCTGGACAAATAGTTAAACACAGAACTATACTATGACCCAGCAATTGCCTACTTGGTATTTAACCAAAGAATACAAAAACAGTATTTCAAAGGGATACATGCACCCTTATGTTTACAGCAGTATAATATACACTAGCCAAAAATATGGAAACAGCCCAAGTGACCCTCAATTGACAAATGGATAGAGAAGTTATATATATATATATATATATATATATATATATATATATATATATATCTGTTATATATATATATATCTATATATATCTGTTATATCTATATATATCTATATATATCTATATAGATATACATATACATATACATATACATATACATATATATCTCTTCATGTCTTCTGCCCATAGTTAACTGGATTATTTGTCTGTTATTGTGTCAATTACACATAAGTGAAATATATGGTATTTCTCTTTCTCTGACTTACTTGTTTAGCATTATACTCTAGTTCCATCCATGTTGTATATACTATATATACATATACACTAATCAAATAAGTCAGAGAAAGAGAAATACCATATAATTTCACTTATGTGGAATTTAAGAAACAAAATAAACGAGCAAAGGAAAAAAAAAGGAGAGACACACACAAATAAAGAAACAGATTTTTCAATATAGAGAACAAACTGATGGTTCTCAGGGGGAAAGTGGATGGGGGTATGGGTGAAATAGGTGATGGGGATTAAGTAATGCACTTGTGATGAGCACAGGGTGCTGTATGGAAGTGTTGAATCACTAAATTATACACATGAAACTAATATCACACTGTATGTTAGCCAACTGAAATTAAAATGAACTTTAAAAAAGGCTTTAAGATTAATAGTCACTAAAATGCCTTTTCATTAAAAAAACAAACAAACAGGTTTTAGTGTTCTCCTGTTTGACAAAAACAATTTAAGGCAACATCAACATCAGACAAGAATACTCTAACTGTGATGGATAATGACAAAGAAACAAATCATGAACATTGTCCAGGATGCAAAAGTGACCAGCCATCTCCCTCTACCTGCATAATAAGAATAACTATTGCCTCTTTACTAATGACAACATTAGCCTCATTCTAGTCCTGTTTCTTTTAGGTAAGATTTATGAACATACACAATGTTGCTCAAACCAGAGCCAATTTTTGCTTTCTTCATCTAAAATTACTTAACACGAACTTAAATCATGTAATAAGTAGCTTCTAACACACTATTACTGAAATGTCCCTATCATTTTCTCTGGGGTGTTTGGTTTTTCATTGCAACAAGCAATAAATCAAATTTGTTCAGCTATTGGAGTATTCTTGGCCATCTTTGGCCGAGGGACATAGAAAGGTCTGAGGGGAGCTCTATGGAATCTTTAAAATAGTTTCTGAAATTCTATCAACTGTTGTTGAAACTTCCCATTTCTTTCTTTCTTTCTTTCCAATATACATTGCTAAATTAAAAAAAAAATAATGTTTATTTACTTTTGAGAGAGAGTGACACACACAGAGTGTGAGTCGGGGAGGGGAAGAGAGAGAGAGAGGTAGACACAGAATCTGAAACAGGTTCCAGGCTCTGAGCTGTCAGTATAGACAGAGACAGAGACAGAGACAGAGCACAAAGTGGGGAGGGGCAGAGAGAGAAGGAGACACAGAATCCGAAGCAGGCTCAGGCTCTGAGCTTTCAGCACAGAGCCCTACGCAGGGCTTGAACTGACAAACCATGAGATCATGACCTGAGCTGAAGTCAGACGCTCAACCGACTGAGCCACCCAGGAGCCCCTCTTTTCATATCTTAATACTATGAACAGATGTATGTGTGCGAAATATACATGCAAATGAACTTCTATACTTTGTAATATATAAGTA
Source organism: Prionailurus viverrinus (assembly GCF_022837055.1). Lineage (NCBI taxonomy): Eukaryota > Metazoa > Chordata > Mammalia > Carnivora > Felidae > Prionailurus > Prionailurus viverrinus. Next base: position 125,530,478 of record NC_062569.1, on the reverse strand, counting down.
ACCTTTTTATTGAATGAGTTGAACTCAGTGGGATTCAGAGAAAACAAATAAAAATGCATTCTTCTAATTCTTTTAAAGCTGTCCTCTTAATCACAGTCTGCATGATTGTTCATTGTTCTTCTCTGCCTACATAAGAAATTTTAGACAAGGCCAACTTTTCCTGGATACATTTAGTTTTTGTTTTTTTTTTTTTAATCTTGTCGCTTTCATTCACAACAACAGTCTCAATTAAATAATAAAATATCCAGCTAATATAAAGCTTCTCTCTCATCCAGTATTTTACTGATTTCAACACAGAAGTCAGGACTAGGTAGAGTATTAAGCATGAGTCCTCCTTTCTCCCAGACTTTGGTCTTCTCCTTCTCATCCTCCTTATACTAGGATGTCTGGGATCCTCTAACATTGGACTAGATGTAAGAAGAACAGGTATATGTTGTCTGGCATTTGTGGAATTGGCACCAGTTCCCTCTCAGGGTGGCACATTGCCCAGTACTGACTCTTTTCTTCCTATTTGGTGAACAGACTTAATAAAAACTAGCAAATGATGGAATAGTACCTCAGGGTTGGCAATAATGGAAGCTGTTACCACACCTAAGACTGAACAGTAAAATAAATGTTTACCAAAGCCAGAGAAAGAATTATAGCTATAGGAAAAACAGCTATTAGCAGAAGCTGTGATCATCAGTAGAGAAATTCAACCACTACTAGAATAGTGGCAAGGCTTAGAAAGAACCAGGGGAATAAATACCCTAGACTCATTTGACAGATACCCTCTGATCTCCTGCCAGCAAGTCTAATTAACTGAATCCAATCAGAAGCCAGAGGGCAAAGAAACCAGCTAGTGGATTCTGTTATATAGCCTCTCAGGGCACATAGGAAGGCGAAGAATGATGAGAAGTTAATCCAAAGGGACAAATAATGAATATCCAACATATCTCCTCAGGCCAATGAATCTAGCCCCAGTTGATGCAATAAGCCATAAGAAAATCCAACAGAAACAATCAAATATTAAAACTATTATAGAAGTTCAGCAAGCTTTCTGGACACATAATGAGCTTGAAATCAATGATATTTCTTTACCAGCAAAAGCCAAGTAGAAACTATAATAGAAAATAAGGCATCATTCCCACTATCAACACAATGATTAAATATTTGGGAATCAATTCAGTCAAAAAATGCATAAGAACTTTCGAGAGAAAATTTATAACTTCTATTAAAAGACACAAAAGGTTTAAATATATGGAAGATATTCTGTATCCATATGTATATGGCAGCACTTACATTCCTCTCCAATCTAAAAATTCAATGATATTCTAAATCAAGGAGAAATATGTTTTTCAAACCTGACAAACTAATTCTAATACTCACATTGAATATGTTTACATACAAATAGGGTAATTGTGATAAAGAACAAAGATATATGACTCTTCTAGCCAGTTAAAATACATAGTTAGGAAGTTTAGCACAAAACCTGGGTGTAGTACCAGTGAGAAACAGGTAAATAAATAAGTAAATAAATAAACAAATACGATGTGCATGTGAGTACTTGATACACAATAAGATGGCACCACAATCGGAAGAATTAATATTGTTAAAATACCTGTACAATTCAAATCCATCTATAGATTCAGTGTAATCCTTATCAAAATTTCAATGAGATTATTTACAGATAGAAAAAAAATCTTAAAATTCATATAGAATGGTAACATACCCCAAATAACCAAAGAAATATTGAGAAAGAAAAAGCCAGAAGCATCACACTTCCAGATTTCACACTATACTACACATCTAGAGTAATAAAAACAGTATGTTGCTGGCATAAATACAGATACACAGACCAAAAGAACAGCATAGAGAATTCATAAATAAACCCACATGTACATGGTCAGCAAATATATGACAAAGGAGCCAAGAATATCCAATAAGTAAAATGCAGTCTTTTCAATAAATTATAACAGGAAAACTTTTGCATAAATGAAATTAGACCCCTATCTTATACACCTCACAAAAAACTTACTTGAAAGGGTTAAAGATTTAAATGTAAGACCTGAAACCATAAAACTCCTGTTAGACAATATAGAGAAAACACTACTTGACATTGGTCATGGCAAAAATATTTGCATATGACACTCAAAGCACAAGCAACAAAAGCAATACTCAATGGAATAGGCTACATCAATTTAAAAAAGATTCTGCCTGGCAAAAGAAGCAATCAACAGAATGAAGAGGCAACCTAAAAAAATGGGAGGAATATTTTGCAAGCTATATATCACATAAGGGATTAGTATCCAAAATATATGAGGAACTCAAACAACTTAAAAGCAAATAATAACAATAAGACTAATTTGATTGAAAATTGGCAGAGGACCTGAATAGACATTTTTCAAAGACATACAAATGTCCAACAGATACATGAAAAGATGCTCAATGTTACTAATCAAATGTAAACCATAATGAGACATACCTGTTAGAATGGCTATTATTAAAAAGATAAGAAATAACAAGTGTTAGAGAGGATTTCAGGGAAAGGGAACACTTATGTACTGTTGATAGGAATATAAAATGGTATAGCCACTATGGAAAACACTATAGAGTTTCCTCAAAAAATTAAAAATGAAAACAGAACTACCATATGATCCAGTAATCCCCCTTCTGGGTATACATCTGAAGGAAATGAAGTAACTATCTCAGAGAGATGTCTGCCCTCCCATATTCATTGCAGCATTATTCATAGTAGCCAAGATATGGAAGCAACTTAAGTGTCTATCAACAGATGAATGGACAAAGAAAATGTAGCATATGTAACAAGGGAATAGGGGCGCCTGGGTGGCTCAGTCGGTTAGCGACTGACATTAGTTCAGGTCATGATCTCACGGTTCGTGAGTTCCAGCCCCACGTCCGGCTTTGTGCTGACAGCTCAGAACCTGAAGCCTGCTTTGGATTCTGTGTCTCCCTCTCTCTGTGCCCCTCTCCTGCTCACGCTCTATATCTCACTCTCTCTCTTTCTCAAAAATAAACATTAAAAAAAAATTTTAATGGAATATTATTTGAACATTAAAAAAAAAGAAAACTCTGTTATTTGCAACAACATGGATGAAACTTGAGGGCATTATGCTAAGTGAAATAGGTCAGAAAGAAGACAAATACTGCATTTATAGGTGGAATAAAAAACAAAACAAATCAAAACAAAACAACACAAATTCATAGAAACAGCATAGAATGATGGTTGCCAGGGTTGAGGTGTTGGTTAAAAGTTGTAAACTTCCAGTTTTCAGATAAATAATTTCTGGAGGTGCCTGAGTGGCTCAGTTGGTTAAGCATCCAAATCTTGATTTTGGCTCAGGTCATGATCTCACAGTTGTGAGATGGAGCACCTCACCGGGCTCTGCCCTGACAGCACTGATGGAACCTGATTCGGATTCTCTCCCTCTCCCTCTCTCTGCCCTTCCCCCCCCCCCCCCCCCCGTCCTTGAACTCTCTCTGTCTGTCTCTCTCTCTCCCCCAACCCTCTTTCTCTCAAAAATAACCAAACATTAAAAAAAAACACAAACATTTTTTAAAAAGATAATTTCTGCGTACCTTAAATACAGCATGGTGACTAGAGTTAACAATACTATATTGTATCTGTGTTATATAATTGAAAGTTGAGAACAAATTTTAAATGTTCTCACCAAAAAAAACCTGTAATTATGTGAGATGTAAATGTTAACTAAACTTACTGTGATAATTATTTTGCAACAAAATGTGCATCAAATCATGTTGTATACCTTACACTTACACAATGTTGTGTGTCAATTTTATCTCAAAAAAGCTGAGGAAGGAGAACATGGCATCACAAAATCATGGCAAAAGGGTAGACATTTGTTTCGTGATACTGCAGGGAAAATTGTCTCTCTATATGTAAAGTTAAATCTGGGTCCCTAATTTACCAATAGATAAACATATCTTCCAGATTAAGAAACCGATTACAGAAAAGAAAATATAAAGCTAATTTAGCTACTGAGGAAGATATTTATGATCTTATAGACATTAATATTTAACATATTCAAGCAAAAACCACAAACTGAGAATATAGACTGACCACATCAAAATTAAGGATGATTGGGGCGCCTGAGTGGCGCAGTCGGTTAAGCGTCCGACTTCAGCCAGGTCACGATCTCGCGGTCCGTGAGTTCGAGCCCTGCGTCAGGCTCTGGGCTGATGGCTCGGAGCCTGGAACCTGTTTCCGATTCTGTGTCTCCCTCTCTCTCTGCCCCTCCCCCGTTCATGCTCTGTCTCTCTCTGTCCCAAAAATAAATAAAAAACGTTGAAAAAAAAATTAAAAAAAAAAATTAAGGACGATTTAATAGAGGGCAGTTGGAAGAATATATTTATAACATCTAAAACTGATAAATGGGAGCCTGGGAGGTTCAGTCGATTAAGCATCCGACTTCCATTCAGGTCATGATCTCACATTCAGTGAGTTCGAGCCCCGCGTCGGGCTCTGTGCTGATAGCTCAGAGTCTGGAGCCTGCTTCAGATTCTGTGTCTCCCTCTCTCTCTGTCCCTCCCCCATTCATTCTCTGTCTTTCTCTGTTTCTCAAAGATAAATAAATGTTTAAAAAAATAAATACATACATAAAATACAATACAATACAATAAAACTGATAAATGATTTAAAAAGGAAATATACAAATAATTGCAATTCCCCAAGAAAAAGAAAGAAAATTTGATAGGAAAATGAACAAAAGTTTTGAAAAGGCAACTCACAGAATAACCCAAACATCTGACGAGCAAATGTAAAGTTGCTCAAACTTGCTATTAATGAAATAATTACAAATTGTAACAACGAGATAGAATTTCATATTCATCAGAATGCTGAATTCAGAATATGGGTTAATTCCAATTGCTGGCAAGGATGCGGGTAGACAGGAACTTTCACGCCCTGCTGGCAGTGTATACTGCAACAGCCATTCTGGAAAGCCATCTGGGAATATTTAGCAAAATTACGTATGCGTGTTTCCTATGACACAGAAATCTCAGTCTTAGTATATATTCGAAAAAGTACATGCACAAATCAGTGTAGTGATATTTATAGAGAGACTTATCTTAGCACTTTTTACGGTAATAGGAAACATGGGCATCCTAGGTTTCCATTACCAGGGAATTGGTCAGTAAAATGTAGGGGACATGGACCATAAAGCAGCATTAAGATGCAGTGAGCCACATATGCAAATAGCAACAAAGATGGCTGAAAAACAGAGCATTGCACAAGGCAGGAAATTGATCAAGGTCACCACACACACACATCCACATGTGTGTGCACTCACAGATCGACACACAAAAGTAGTTATTTACTACATTGTTTCAATGAGTTGGAATATGATTTTAGGTCAGATATATATGTTTGAAAATAAATATCACAAAATATCTATGGAAGACTTAATCAGCTGTATGTGTGTATACATATATATGCATGTGTGTGTGTGTGTGTGTGTGTCTGTGTGTGTTTTTAAAAGTTTAAAAAACATGTTTTTAAAAGTCATAGCTAAGGTCATCCTCTTAGTTCAGGCTGCTATAAGAAAGTACTATACTTCTTATACTATAAGAAAGTACTATACAGAATGGGACGTTTATAAAAAACAGAGATTTATTTCTCACAGTTCTGGAGTCTAGATGTCCAAGATCAGGGTGCCAGCACCCTGGATAGCTCAGTCAGCTAAGCGTCCGACTCTTGATTTCGATTCAGGTCGTGATCTCAAGGTTAGTGAAATGGAGCCCACTGTTGGGCTCTGCACTGAGCATAGCACCTGTTTAGGATTCTCTCTCTCACTGTCTCTCTGCCCCACCCCGCTCACGTGCTTGCATGCTCACGCTCTCTTTCTCTCTCTCAAGATAAATAAACCTTAAAAAAAAAAAAAAAAGAAAAGAACAAGACGATTCCCTGGAATCCTTTTTACAAAGGTTCTGTTCCCATTCATGAGGGCTCCACCCTCAGACTTAATTACTTCCCAAAGGCACCACCTCCTAATACCATCCCATTGGCGATTAGGATTCCAACATATGAATTTGAGGGAGCAAGGATACAAACATTCATTCCACTGCATCATCACAATAGAGAAGGATTTTAAACAAAACATTTTTATCTATCTTCATGATTCAATTATAAAATGGCAGGATTTAAGTTTTCTGACATTAAAATATTAGAAAAGGAAGCTTGGAATATTTCCTTAATTACAACTATAGTGATTGCATGGTTCTGATACTTATTTGGGGAGGACTATTGAAAAAAATGCAGAGAACTGCTTCATAGCCAAGTAGTGACAGTATCAATTATCCTTCACATGAGTTAAATTCTTCTCTGTGCCTTCTGTGAATTTGCAGATTAAAGCTGGAGTCAGAAGAGTGTTCTGAGAACACATAAGGGACAGTAAAATGAATTTTGCCCTTAAAATTTTTGATGGAAAAAAAAAGGAAATTTAATCAGCCACTTTACATTTACATTATTGATTACCAGCAGGATTTTGACTGTCATGGGTAAATGTCAGGAACACTAATTAGATTATTTCACAATTTGTGTGGAAATTAACAGCAGACATTATTGCATAGAAAATGCAAACTCAGAAGAAAGCAGTTTTGTTCTTTTAAGTCTTTTCTTTCCTCATAAGGCTGCTTTCTTTTCCTATATCTTTTATATCCGTAGGATGATGGGATCAAACTGGGCATCGCTCAGAATATAGATTGGTGCTCGGATGTTCTGTAAGTTTAAGTATGCAGACGGTGTGATTCTTATCCCTGATATACCAAGGGTCTGCATAGCCACGTGGAAAGATTAATTACGGCTCACATCAATTTTGGCCTCTAGATGTCATGTAAAGAACATAACATCAGAGAGGAAGCTGCAGAATTTTGATTATAGCTTTCTGAAGGCTGTATGAGTGGGAGTAGGAGGAAAAAGGGGCTCTTGTATTCCTTTACAGGGTGTGCATTCTTTTACTTGGCAGTCAAAGGCAGGTAGGCTGAAAATCAGGTTTTGGAAGTGCTGCTAGGAAATGTTACTTCAATTAGTCAACTGGTGGGATTAAAAGAAGAGAGCTGAGGATTTCTAAGAGGCCTGCTCCCTATGACCTATCTCTAAGACTGAAAGTGATATTGTTGATAGCATTCAGAATATTCAAGACAATGCAGCAATTAATCCTCTATTGTGTGTTTAAGAGAAAAAACAGAAAGCAACAAGAACTGGCATTTCTGGGCCCTTTAATGATCCTTCCCTGAAAACCGAATAAATAGGAAGGCAGCAGATTTGAATGAACCTTAATTAAATTATTATATATGTTTAATTGCAGTATTTTAGTATGACACCAGACAAATGATTTGTGCTTCATTTTTGTGCAGGCTGCCTCACAGCAGGAAAATAAAATGTTTCAGCCTGTTTCACAAAACTGAGCAACAAGGGAACTAGATGAATCACAGAAAAAATCCATCACAAAAATTGTATAATACGGATTAGAAAAGAAGACCATATCTGTTCGTCCCTATGTTTCTTACAATCTTCAGTTAATTCATCACAGTGGAGCTCCCTGGATATTTAAGGACAATGGGAAATGTCCACAAGCCCTCCTCTTATTTCCATTTGCAGCCCTCAAGTGCAGTGGGCTGCAAACAAGAAGCCATTTAAATGCCTCCCGAGGAGAACAGATATGCTGCAAGTAGGCAAGCTTGCTGTAAGACGAGCAAGGAAACACAAAGCAGACACAGTGAGGATAGGGAAATCATGCAGAAGAACCAAAAGGAAGGGAGAGGGGCAGAATATAAGAAAATGAGAATCTGTTTAAACCCATGTATGGTAATAAGCTCAGACACTGGAAAAACTTCACAGCTGAAAGTGAAACAGCACATCTGATTTCAGAAGCAGAACAGTGGAATAATGAATAGTGTTGAACCTTGTGGTCCTTAAAACTAGGTTCAGATTCATCCCCAGGAAAACTCCAGTGATTGAAAAAGTACTGGATTCCCCTTGAGTAGCTAACATTGAATTTCTTCTTTTTGCTCGGAGCTGCCAAAATAGAAGAATCAACTCAGAGTAATTGCTGGACTTGGTCTCATAATTATAGGTCTTGTTTGTGCATCTGAATTAAGCAACTTTTTGTCAAAGAAAGTTTCACTGAGTGCATGACAAAGGACATTATTATTATTTATAAAATTAAATTATGCTTTTATTCTAAAAGAAAAACCACAGCATTTTCAAATCATTGTAGTACTAATCTCAAGAATTTCTTAAGCCAGAAGCCAAATATTCTTGATCATCAATATCACCACTGATTATTTTGAAGTTTTCCTACAGAAGAAACCATTTTAAAAGAGGTTACTGGGACCAGATCAAAGAGTTATTAGCATCTGAAACTTGTGGGTCTATAGATCGAAGGCAAATGGAGGGGAGAATTTCTCTTTGAAAATAGCATCTGTCACCTGGTTCATTACAAAACATCCCCCAACATATCAGTAAGGTGTATATGAAAACAAGGACACAAAATATAGAGCTGACAATAGCCTACACCGTAATTATTGGTTAATCTACTGGTAGGACCTATACAAGTTTGCATTTATCAAGATTTTGTAGGAAGTGGGATACATTTAGTTTGTACATCTGTGAGCTGTCCAGGCTAAGGCACCAAGAGTATCACCTAATTGGAAATAAAAGGAGGATTCTGTGTCTACCTTTCTTACTGCCACTGGATCAGCAACTCAAATGCACAAAACAGGAAATTAGACACAGGACTCACATCTTCTTATCAAATATCTGTGTGCGTCTATTAAATTATTTGCTACTTGAAGGTCCCTCTACTCTCTGTCTCACCATCAATATTTGCATTAGACCTTTGGGCCCATTCTCATTCTGTCTTTTTGTTCTTGTTTGTCATTTACCACAAGAAGCACGGAATTCCCATGCAACACGTCACACCAAGTGACCTATCTCAAGTGTTGAGAAGCCCTGAAGAAAGTAGAATACTAAATTGGTGGAAGAAAAGAGAGACAGACACAGACACAGACACAAAGACACAGAAACAGAGAGAGAATGAGAGAGGAGTACTTCTTAAAAGTAGGCACGTAGAAAGTCAAGAGATACATCCGAAGTCCTTGGTGCTCAAAGGACAGGACAGAGGAAGTATTTGAGCAACAGAATAACAAGAAAGACCAAGGATCAATAAATCAAAATAGACTCTCTTTTCCCATCTTCATGTTCTATTTCAATCTGCACTTGCTTGGGGATAAATAAGCCACTTTCTGTTCTCTGTAGTTAATTTTGTGTTCAGTGGAGTATGTAAGTATGCGTCTTAACTCTTATAAATAATAGTGCATGCGCTGAATACAGGGAGAAAAGTGGCTTAAAGGAAAGTGAGACGATACTCTTTTTGAAATCAATAATTCTGTTTTTCCAAGTTTTTTAAGCCACAAGCCAAAACCTAAAAAGAAAATGTGTAATATCTAATGGCAACAATAGGTATCCTTAAATCAGTGCTTATCAGTAATTTTTTCCAGTCCTTTACCACATAATAAATAACCAAAAATAAATTATATATCACTCTTTGAATTGTCAAATGCTATACAGCTCTCTTTTTTAATTTCTTAATGCCAAGCATTGCCATTTCCAATAGCATTTTTAATCATAGCACTACGATGGGTTGCTCCACAAATATAATTACTGATTATTTTTTCTTAACTAAGAAATGGAGGGGAAAGAAAATTTTCATAGTATTAACACTAGTTATTAGAAATAGAACATTTTTTCCCTTAACAATAGATGCCAGTCAAGCTTACACCATACTTTACAGATATTCATCTGAGTGTTGAATCACTATACTGTATACCTGAAACTAATATTATACCATATGTTCATTAACTGGAGTTTAAATAAAAACTTTCTAAAAAGATTTTAAAAATCATTGAAACGCAGGTCCAGAAAGGACTTCAAATGACAAATTCCTCCCTTCACAGTGCATGCATCTCAAAGACAAATAAATTAGGCCTCCACTTCCCTCCTTGTCACCTATTCTGGGATTGGTTATAACAATAATTCCCACCTAATAATCATTGTTATTGCGACTTTACTGTTATACCTGATTATATACACACATACTCAATGTTTTTTTCTGTATTAACCATTCTGAAGGAGACTTGTTCATAGCACATCTTTACTCATCTTTCTAAAGAATAACATTCTCTAGAGCTCTGAATAGCTCAGTTTCTTGTCTCAAAACAATAATGATCATGTTATCATTTCTACTGATTAACCCAAATTCAAGATACTATCATTTCAGCCTCTATCATTCTACACACACACACACACACACACACACACACACACGCACGCACAAACACACACACCCAGCATTATTAGTTACCATCTAGATAAGCTTTCACAAACTTAGAAAGTAATAGTAAGCTCCCAGGGCCATCTCATTTCTAGAATAGATCAATGCCTTTAGTTTTCCTGTTAAAATTCTTTTCCCAACCAAATAAATCCCATTACTTCTTGGGCCTCCTGTGGATATTGTATGTCAGTTTTCATTTGCTGGATCTTGCTGGGCATGTATGCTAGGAATAAAAAAGAACAATTCCTGGATAAACATCATAAAAAGTAAAATTTCCTAATATATCAGAATTAGCATATTCTGTGGATTTCTCTTCTATACAGGGTAATACTAGGTTCTGTGATATATAAATTCCCAAATCTTAATGGCTTAACATAATAGCATTTTATTTCTCTCTCATGTAACATTTCAATACTTGTGTTCCTTGTACAATATGGATTTCCTTATGGTGATTCAGAAAACCTAACTATTTCTATTTGATGGCTCCCAAGGATTCCCATATGACAGCAATGATCCAGAATCCCTGAAAATCCCCATGACCCTATCAGTGGATCCATGAAGTAAAACTAGTTGTATGATAATAATAAAATGTCATGTCTTTTTTATTCTAATCCCATAAGTAAATAATTGCATTTTCCAGAACTATATAACGTGTGATACCACAGCCACTTGAATGAAGAATTAAAGACTTTTCAAAATGTAAACAATGCCCATTTTCTCACTATATTTTTGTTTTGGAAAATATAGTTATTTCGTCATAAAATCGATTGTTTATATAATGTTTTTTACTTTTAAATTAAATGTATTAAAATAAATACTTCTAAATTTTTTCTCAATGTTCATTTCTAATACAGTAAGTATTGATGGATATAATTTAAAAACATGGGGCACCTAGGTGGCTCATTTGTTTAAGCATCTGCCTCTTGCTTTCAGCTCAAGTCATGATCTCACAGTTCATGGGATTGAGCCCCACGTGGGGCTCCACACTCTTAGTGAGAAGCCTGCTTGGGATTCTCTTTCACTCTGCTCCTCCCCTGCGCTCTCTTTCTCTTTATCTCTCTCAAAATAAAATAAATTTAAAAAATAATTTATAAATATGAATGTTCCTGAGATCTTCAATATTGTTTAAGGCTGTAATGGGACCTTGAGATAAAAAATGTTGAGAACTACTACAGGAGGGCATCATATATTTTCCTTTCATGTGTAGTTGGGGAAAGAGAGTGAGGTAGTCACAACCATATCTTAAATCTCTTTACTCCAAAGTGGAATACATCAATTCTGTTGCTATCCTTTGTTGAGTACTAACACATGACCCATGCATAAAAGGAGCAAAGGCTCTGGGAAATGTAGTCAATGTCCATCAGCCACCTCAGAGCTACAATTCTATGCTATGGAAACAGGAACAGAAATCTTTAGTGGACAGATAACTGTCCCTTCCACAATTTCCAATAGTAACACTAATTATTATCATGGAAAGATACATCTAAATAGAAAGTTAAACATAAACATGTCTTAGTTGAGTTTCTTCCATTCCTTTTTATTTACTTTTTTTCCCAAATAGAAGTATAATTAACATACAATATTGTATTAGTTTCAAGTATACAACATAGTAATTCAACATTTACACACATTACAAAAGGATCATGATAGTAACTCCATTTACTATCTGTCACCATACAGTTAACAAAATATCTATATTCTCTATGCCATATATTACATCCCTATGACTTATTTATTTTTTGACTGGAAATTAACTGGATCAATCTCTTGATCTCCTTCACCCATTTTGTTAATCCCCCAACCCTTCTCACCTCTGGCAAATATCAGTCTGTTTTCCATACCTATGAGTCTGGATTTGTTTTCTTTTGTTTGTTTGTTCCGTTTGTTTTTTAGATCCCATATATCAATGATATCATATGGTACTTATCTTTTTCTGTCTTATTTCAATTAGTGTAATACCTTCAGGATCCATCCATGTTGTTACAAAGATGAGATCTCATTCTTTTTATGGCTGAGTAATATTGCATTGTAAATATACACCACATATTCTTTATGCATTTATCTATTGATGGGCACTTAGGTTGCTTCCATATCTTGGCCATTGTACATAAAGCTGCAATGAACATAGGAGTGCACATATCGTTTTGACTTCATGTTTTAATTTTCTTCACATAAATACCCAGATGCAAAATTGCTGGATCACACAGTGGTTCTATTTTTAACTTTTTTGAGGAACCATCATACTGTTTTCCATAGTGGCTGCACCAATTTCTATTCTTACTAACAGTATAGGAGGGTTGCCTTTACTCCACATCCTTGCCAACACTTGCCATCTCTTCTTTTGATTTTGTTTTTGTTTTTGTTGGTTTATTTTAGCTTTGTTTTGTTTTTGATAATGGCCATCTGACAGGTGTGAGGTTATATCTCATTGTGGTTTTGATTTTCATTTCCTTGATGATTAGTGATGTTGAGCATCTTTTCAAGTGTCTGTTGGCCATCTGTATGTCTTTGAGAAAATGTCTATTCAGATTTGCCCACTTTTTAATTGGATTTCCTGGGTTTGTTTTTTTGTGGGTTTTTTTTTTGTGCGTGTTTTTTTTCGTTTTTTGTTTTTTGTTTTTTGTGGTTTTTTTTGCTATTGAGTTGTATGAATACTTAATATACTTAGGCTATTAGTCCCTTATCAATATGATTTCCAAATATTTTCTCCCATTCAGTAAGTCTTTTTATTTTGTTAGTAGTTTCTTTCTCTGTGAAAACACTTTTTAGTTTTTCATAGTCTCATTTCTTTTTATTTATTTTTATTGACCTTGCCTGTAAAGTCAGGTCAGAAAAATATTACTAAAACTAATGTCAGGGAACTTATTGACAATATTTTATTCTAGAAGTTTTATGGTTTCAGGTGTTACATTTAAGTCTTTAATATGTTTTGAGTTATTTTTTGTACGTGGTATAAGATAGTGGTCCAGTTTTTTCCAATATCATCTATTGAAGAGACTGTCCTTTCCTCATTGTGTATTCTTGATTCCTTTGTTGTAAATTAATTGACTATATGTGCATGAGCTTTTTTCTGGGTTTCTATTCTGTTCCATTGATTTATGGCTCTGTTTTTGTGCCAGTATCATACTGTTTTGATTACTATAGCTCTGTGGTATACTTTGAAATCAAGGACTGTGATAGCTCCAACTTTGTTTTTCTTTTCATGAGATTGCTTGGCTATTTAGAAACTTTTGTGATTTCATGCAAATTTTAGATTCCTTTGGTTCTAGTTCTGTGAAAAATGCCTTGGTATTATTATGGTAGAGTTTGAATTCAATCTATAGATTGCTTTGGGTAGTATAGGCATTTTAACAATATTAGTTTTTCTTTCTTTTTTTTTTTAATTGAGCCCTCCTTAAAGCAGTCCTTTTTCTTTCTTAATGTGAATTTGTTTTTGAGAGAGTGAGAGAGAGAGAGGGAGGGGGAGGGGCAGAGAGAGAGGGAGACACAGAATCAGAAGCAGGCTCCAGGCCCTGAGAGACATGGGGCACAACCTCATGAACATGAGGTCATGACTTGAGCCGAAGTCGAATGCTCAACTGACTGAGCACCCCCACAATATTACTTTTTCTAATCTATGAGCATAGTATATCTTTCCATTTATCTGTGTTTTCTTAAATTTATTTCATCAGTGTCTTACTTCTCTTTGGTTTCAGTGTAGAGGTCATTCACCTGCTTGGTTAAATTTATTCCTAGGTATTTTATACTGTTTGATGAAATTATGAATGGGGTTGTTTTCTTAACTTCTTTCTGATAGGTCACTATTAGTATATAGAAACACAACAGATTTCCGTGTATTAATTTTGTAACCTGCAAATTTGTTGAATTTATTTATTAGTTCCAATAGTTATTTTGTGGATTCTTTAGGTTTTCTATATATAGTAGCATGTCATCTGTAACTTGTGACAGTTCTACTTTTTCCTTTCCAATTTAAATGCATTGCATTTCTTTTTCTTTCCTGATTTTTATGGCTAGAGCTTCTAATACTATGTTTAATAAAAGTGGTGAAGGTGGGATTCCTGTCTTCTTCCTGATCTTAGAGGAAAAGCTTTCAACTTTTTGCCATTATGTATGATGTTAGCTGTGTGTTTGCCATATATGGCGTTTATTATTATTGTTCCCTCCATATCTACTTTGTTGAGAGTTTTTATCATAAATAGACGTTGAATTTTCAAGGGATTTTTTTTTTGTCATCTGTTGAGATGATCATATGATTTTTATCCTTAATTTTGTGATGTAGTATATCATGTTGATTGATTTTTGGATGTTGAACCCATCTTTACATCCATGGAATAAAACCTACTTGACCACAGAGTATGATCCTTTCACTGAATTGTTGAATTCAGTTTGATAAAATCGTGTTGAAGAGTTTTGTATCGGGGTGCCTGGGTGGCGCAGTCGGTTAAGCGTCTGACTTCAGCCAGGTCGCGATCTCGCGGTCCGTCAGTTCGAGCCCCGCGTCGGGCCCGGGCTGATGGCTCAGAGCCTGGAGCCTGTTTCCGATTCTGTGTCTCCCTCTCTCTCTGCCCCTCCCCCGTTCGTGCTCTGTCTCTCTCTGTCCCAAAAATAAATAAATGTTGAAAAAAAAAAAAGAGTTTTGTATCTATTTTCATGAGGTATATTGGCCCATAATTTTCTTTGTTTGTGGTATTTTTGTCTGGTTTTGGTATCAGAGAATACTGCTAGCCTCATAAAATGATTTAAAAATTCTTTCCTCTTCAATGTTTGCCTCCTTTTCCCTCAAAATTTGATAAGGGAAGACATTAAATCTTCTTTGAATGTTTGATGAAATTCACCAGTGACACCATCTGGTCCTTGACTTTTGTTTGTTGGAGGTTTTTTTGTTTGTTTGCTTTTGTTTTTTTTAATGTTTATTTTTGAGAGAGGGACAGAGTGCAAGAGAAGAGGAGCAGAGAAAGACATAGAATCCAAAGCAGACTCCAGGCTCTGAACTCTCCAGCACAGAGCCTGACATGGGGCTCAAACTCACCAATCATGAGACCATGACCAGAGCCAAAGTCAGACACTTAACCACTGAGCCACTCAGACGCCACTGTTGGAGGTTTTTTTAATTACTGATTCAATCTCATTACTATTAATCAGTCTTTTTAGATTTTCTATTTCTTCATGATTCAGTTTCAGAAGATTGGGTATTTCTAGGAATGTATCCATTTCTTCTAGGTTGTCCAACTAGTTGGAATGTAATTGTTTATACTATTCCATTATGATCCTTTGTATTTCTGTGGTATCGGCTATAAATTCTCTTTCTTTTTTTTAAGTTTATTTATTTTTGAGAGACAGAGAGAGGAGAGAGAGCCACCAGGGAAGGGGCAAAGAGAGAGGTAGAGAGAGAATCCCAAGCAAGAGAGTGGATATGCACTGTCAGTGTAGAGACATGGGACTCAAACCATGAAATCATTACCTGAGCTGAAATCAAGAGCCCCATGCTTAACTGACTGAGTCACCCAGGCATCCTTGTAACCTCTCTTTCATTTCTGATTTTATTTGGGCCCTTTCGCTTTTTTCTTCATAAGCCTTCTTAAAGCCTTAAAATGTCAATTTTTTTTTCAAAGATCCAGCCCTAGTTTAATGGTTTTATTTTCTATATTTTAGCCTTTATTTATTTCTCTCTTATAAATTTTTTTTAATGCTTATTTATTTTTGAAGGAGAGAAACAGCATGAGCAGGGGAGGGGCAGAGAGAGAGAGGGAGACACAGAATTTGAAGCAGGCTCCAGGCTGACAACACAGAGCCTGATGCAGGGCTCGAACCCACAAGCTGTGAGATCATGACCTGAACTGAAGTCAAACGCCAACTGACTGAGGCACCTAGGCACCCCATTGCCTCTATTTATTTCTATTGTGACCTTTACTATTCCCTTACTTCTACTAATTTGAGCTTCATTTATCCTTCTTTTTTCTATTTTATGCATAAAATTGTTTACTTGAAATTTTTTTTGTTTCTTGAGGTAAGTCTATACTGTAATGAATTTCTCTTTTAAATTTACCTTTGTTGCATCCCATAAATTTTAGAATGCCATGTTCCATTAATTTGTCTCAAAATATTTTTTAATTTCCTCTTTGATTTCTTCATTGTTTACTTGCCATTGTAAGGTGGTTAGAATGAGTGTGCAAAAGTGGCACCTGCCGGTGCCAGCAAGGTAGAAAGAGATTGTAAGATGATGTCCACCACTGTTGTTGCCCCTGCAGAGAGTTCCAATAAACTCTGCCCCTCTGGCAGACATTATAAGTTTACCAAGTAAATCTCCTTCACCTATAGTTATAGGCTCTTTTCAAACTGTGGTTTTTTGTGCTGGGCAAGTGGGTTTGCATGTGAGCCTTTTATTTATTTATTTATTTGTAATTTTTTTAACTTTTATTTATTTTTGAGAAACAGACAGACAGAGCGTGAGTGGGAGAGTGGCCGAGAGAGACAGGGTGACACAGAATCCAAAGCAGGTTCCGGGCTCTGAGATGTTAGCACAGAACCATGAGATCATGACCTGAGCTGAATTCTGATGCTTAACCAATGGAGCTACCCAGGCACCCCTTATGTGAGCCTTTTAAAAGAGCAGAATTTTTGTTCCTTACAACCCTTTGTTTCCCCAAATGTATCTCTATTGTTTTTCAAAGCCAGATGTTTGGGGGCTTACCTCTCCATGGCAGGACCTGAGTGTTCGGTTGCCTGGTGTGAAGTACTAAACCTTTTCGTATTTCATTAGGGAGAAGATATATACATATCTTTGTTTTATTAGTTTTTGTTTCTCGAGATCCCTTATAATTGCCAGTTGTTGCATGGAGTGGTGGGATTTTTGTGTGTGTGTGTATATATATATATATATATATATATATATATACACACACACAAAATACACACACACATATATTTCTTGTGTCCCTGGAAGGACATATCATCATCTTGAGCCACCTTCAAGTTTGCTCCATTCCTTGTTCTTTTAATTCTTATAAAGTAGATTAATCATTCTTCATTAATTTACATAGCCCTCTTCTAAGAGCATTATAAGGAAACCCAACAAACATAAACAGTGAATAATCAGTAAAAATTAATAAAGGCAAAGAAAAGAGTGAAAGATGAATATACCAGACTGTTTAGGGCTCATCATGGAAAACTGTGCAGTTTGTACACTGAATAAAGTTGACAGCTGCAGATCTCCTGGAAGCTGAAGTCCAGCGGCTCTTCTTAACAAATCATTCAACTGGCATTTGACTGTTTCCCAATAAAAGAGATACTTTTTATTTAATTTTAAAAAGCTTGAATTCACTTAACAGGTTGCTTTGTTCTGTTTCATTTTTTAAAAATAATTTGCAAAAATGGTGCAACATAGGCCATCAACAGCCCTCTCTATGAGAACAGACATTTAGTATGCTTTTATTGTCATATCCTCAGCACCTTGATTAGCCTCTGATGCATAATAAAAACTCAATAGATACTTGTTAAATGAATACACAAAAGCATTGAACCATGGATCAATATGTAACTAGAAAGATGCTTATAATGGCATAGTTTTGTACTCTGTCCTTGACTCTGAGCCAGTTAACATTTTTATTAATGCCTTAGATATAGAAAGAAAAATTATGCTGATTACATTTTCAAATGATCCAAATCTGAGAGGATTAACTAATGCAATTGATATTATCAAGGTTCAAAAATAAAAATGGCAGGGTAAATGATGAGCCCAAACTAACACAAATCAATTTAACCAAAATAACTACCCTGCAAGTGGGCTCAAAGAATCAATTTTATGACTATATTCTTGGGAAATCTTGACAAAAAGTAGTTTATATGAAAAATGCCTAAGAGTTTTTGTTGAATAATATTATGAAAGGAATTAGCAAAATGACTCAGTGCTAAAATAGTAAATGATTAAAGAAAATAAGATGTCAAAACTTAAAGACATAGTACATTAACCAAATGTTGGATGTATCATTCAATATCTTAAGTATATGTCAGTTTGGGATGCCACATTTTTAAAGCTTGTATTGGTATAAGCAGAGTTTGTCCTGCAGAATGATTGACCTTCAAGGAGAATGAAGGGGAAAAATGTCTAAGTCTTACTTGATATTCTTCTCCAGATATTTGAAGGACTTTCCTGTCTTACACTGAATTTCTCTAGAAAGCAGGACTAGAATTTATTTTGGGAAGGTAAAGGGAATATAAGAAAATATAAGAAAAATATAACAAAAGGTATGTAACAATTAAAGCAATCAAAAATCTAAATAGGCTATGTTTAAGGCATTGTGCTCTCCCCTCCATAATATTCACAAAGTTTCCAAGTGATAGTGACATGTGTATGAAGAACAGTCCTCTTTATCCGGGATCGTATATAACTTTGAAGACTTCTTTCTTGGCCAAGATGCTATGCTATACCATGATTCTAATTCTAGTATGGAATAGCAAGGATAAGTAGGGAAAAAAGCAACTTAGTCTCTTTGTCCATTTATTGATCCAGAAAAATGTTCATGGATTAGTCCATGTAAACCATTGAGCACCTTTCGCCCTCGTCTCACCTAAACATGAGGAGCTACAAATATATACACAGCTGTCTTCACTGATCTCTCTTACTCACTCTCTCCTTCTCTCTTCAGGCATATTCAAATGCTGTTATCAACTGTTGGTGGGCTGCTGGACCACCTATCAGGTACTCCTTTGCTTTTCTGTCCCACTCTCCATTAATTGTTAGCATAGTCATGAGGTCATTTTGTCTACAGAAAAGGCATCACATCAATACATTCATTAAAGAATCCTTCTTTACCCAATAGCAATATTGAAGTTATCTTGTGCAGAGGATTTCTAAAGAAAACATGTTTGTTTGTTTTCTGTCACCTTTAATCATTACCCTGTTCGAGAGACAATTTTAAAAAATTAGTAAATGGAAGCTGAATCCAATGTATATTTGTTTCCTACACTAAAAGTTATTTTGTTTTGTGTCTGTTTTGCTCAATGCCCATATATTGGTTTACCTAAAAGGTGGGCTAACACAATAAAATGGGGAGAAAAGTGGATTGCAAATACCCAGTTCATATAAGCTACATACCTGCATGCAGATGCTATTATCAAATGTGAAAATACTAGAAACAACACATAGAACCGTTTTTCTCTTCAAAATTTGTATAATACAATGAAAAGAGCAACCATTTTAAAGTGCCAAATTCAAAGAAAGAAATTTTCTGATAGCACAACATAGAACTGCAGAACAGAACTAATCTCATGCTCCAAATACCAAGTCAAAGTAAAAAGCTCCAGTCATAACAAATATTACATTCAGCAAGGGGTAAGTCATACCTATCAGGCAATAAATGTATTTGATGACAAAGGATAATCTGAGCCCAGAGATTCATCCAATATGGATCCTTTTGGACCAAAATATGAATCATAAAATCAGCCTCACAATGAAATACAGCAACCAGGTGAAAACTCCTGCTGCTGCTTTCGACACTGCTACACGCAGAATTTGAAACAGAAATATGAGGAGCAGATGGAAGAAGCGTTCTGACCTACAGTAGGTTGATCATACTTAGAGGCAGTTCACTAATTTCTTCTTGTCAACCATGAATCACCCAACTGCATTCTTCTCTTGTTTACACAATCTATTAGCAAGCAGATTTACAGTTTATACTAGCATTAACGTACAGAATATGTGGTTAAATTCTCTTCTTTATCCAAGAAATTCTAAAAAAGTATACTCTCAAAATATGATTATAACTGACAAAATATTTGTGGAAATGTTTTATTATGTTCCAAAGGCACTAGATGTCCTGTTTAGTTCATTGGTCAGAAAAAGACAAAGCTTATTCATATAACATATGAAGACAGAGGTAAGGTTAAATCCATTGTTCTTATCAATACATATCAAATAAGTGTAACTCATTTACTTAAAGTAAAGCAAACTTGGTGTACCTGGGTGGCTCTGTCAGTTGAGTGTTCAACTCTTGGCTTTGGCTCAGATCATGATCTCATGGTTTGTGAGATCAAGCCCCACATGTGACTCCACATTGACAGTGCAGAGCCTTCTTGGAATTCTCTCTCTCCCTTTCTCTGCCTCTCTCCTTGCTCATGCGTACACATGCTCTCTCTCTCTCTCTCTCTCTCTCTTTCAAAAATAAATAAATAAACAAACTTTAAATAAATAAAGCAAAATAAAACACTGTTTCTCCTAAAATAAAGACATTCAAAGAAATTTTTTTAAGTAGACAAAAATAGACCTGCCTAATGCAGTGTCATTTTTATGAAGAAAAATTTAATAATATCTACCGAAATTACACATACATTTGCCCCTTGACCTATAATCCCATCTCTAGGAATATATCCCAAAGATATAGTAGAAACAATATGAAGAGCAATATGGGCAATGTTATTGAAGAGCTGTTTTATATTAGCCAAAAAATAGTGATAATTAGCCTAAATATCCATCAATATGGGACTTATTTAATAGGTTATTATATGTGCCACAAGGTATAACTCTCTGCCACTTTACAAATAAATGAGGAAATTTCTATATATTACTTAGTGTAACTTCTTACATCTATCATTTATTGAAAAAAGCAAGGTAGAAAAAGAGTGAATATATTACAGTTTACCTAAGAAAGGACATGAATATATATGTTTATATTTGATAAACAAGCAATGGGATGAAAAACTGAGATTAAAAAAAAAATGTTTACCAATAGGTAGACCAAGGGTTTAGGATAGTGGGCAAACGAATAGGAGCAATATATCTTTGGATACACATAAACACACGCACATGCACACGCACACACACAATCCTGAAAAAATAAAAACTATACAACAAATAACTATAAACACATAAACAAAATTGGGTAACTTGTTGGTGGCATAACTACCCAGGGGGTAGATATTTCATGAGCTTTTAACATAGCAATGAAACTAAAACAAAAATAAAAATATACACTGATTTCCATAATCATACTGTTGGTGAAATTGTGAATATCAATGGAGAATTTTGTATATTTTGTGGGATAAAGCAGATAATAATCTATCACTGCTAGCACTGTTGGGAATTGGCATTGTGTGTGTGTGGCAGAAAGGGGATTTGAAATAATATTAGAATCAGTTAAATGAAAATTCAGTAGTTTTGAGTTATAATTGAAAAAATCAGTTGAACTCATAATATATTTTACCTTAAAAAAATAATCCTATCTACACTCACTGATGAGTCCTAAAATTAATGACCTACCCTTGCATATAAATTAAAGGGCACCTTGGAAAAATGTCCATTCCAGCTATGGAGCTGAATACATACAAAATGATTATGGAAGTTCATAAGTCTCAAGGAAGATATCAAAAACTACTCTAGTCATAACAAAAGGAGTAACAAGTCAATTTGATTGGGCTTCCATTGGCCAAACAATGGACAAGAAATATATTTACTGTAATGGAGCAAGCACTTCAAGTACACTTAAATTAATGAATTCATAATTATACTAAAGGAGAAAACAAATTGGTCACCATTGACGTATACTAATTAACCCACTATTTTAAAAACTGATCCAAAGAATAAAAGTAAATATTCATCTTGCTTTTTCTATGTGAATTTTACTGAACAATAACCAAATAGACAAACCAAGTATGAGTCTTTACAGAATTAATCCAGGTAACAGATGAAAAAGGAATTAAAAGAATCAAAGTATAACCAGCTTTCAGTCCCTGAAATATTAATGAATAGAGACATTAATTATTAATGGCAATTAAGTAACAGAAAGAGAAAGAAAATTATGTGCTTCCTAATGAAAGGACATACACCACCAACGAAGGAGATTTAGCAAAAATATTACATTTGAATCTGATCAAGCTTTTAAATTCAACTACCAATGCACACAATATATGGGGGCTAGACAAATATGCTAAAAGACACCATGAAGATTCAATCAGCTAAATCCAGACTGGGAAACACTAAAGAAAAATCACAATGTTTTTTCTAACACACAAACATCAAAGAAAGAAAAGATGGAGAGGAAACCTCTAAATTAAGAGATTAAAAAGACAATTCAAATCAAATGTACTGTGAAAACCTTGTTTGCATATCAAGTGAATCAAACAATTAAACAATTATATTTATGAGGCAATTGAAGTTAGAATACTGACTGGTATCTTATGTATTAAGGAATTTTGTCATATTCAAGTGTGATGACAGTAATGCATTTTTTAAGAGTCCTTAACTTTTAGAGATATGTATTGAAATAAAGTTTAAATGCTACAATGCTGGGGATTATTTCAATATAATATAGTAGGGTCTTCATAGGTGAGGGTATTAGGTCAAATTCCCCTAAAGCAGACCTGGTGACAAGGATTTATGGTCCCCTTTTGTCAAGTTAGCACTGCTAGCCAGGGAAAACAGAATAAGAGTGAGGAGTACAGGTGAGATTTCATGGAATGTCCTACAGAAAGTAGTTATAACATGATCCTACAGTGGAGGTCAGTACTACAAATTAAACCTTTGACATTTCCAGACCCAATACAGAGGAGCTATGCTTCCATGCCCCACATCTGTCAGTAATTGTTCAAGAGCGATTCAGCAACTTGCAAATTCCCAGGCACCACTGTCTTGGAAATGAGAGTGAAGAGTCAGAAACACACAAATCAGGAATTAAGAAACCTACTCTGCATGTTGCAAGGATTGTATGTTACAGGGACTATGTTGGAAACAGGATTGGTCAAATTGATAATTCTAAAGTCTGGATGACGGATTGTGGATACATGGATGTTCACTCTATTATTATTCTGTGTACTTTAGAATTTGTTGTAAATCCTCTGTCTACAAAAGATTTAAAATATGAAATTTCTAAAATAAACAAACAGACTGATTTCAAAGCACTCTCCTGGTATTCCTTGGGTTTATGGCAGCTTAACTTCAATCTCTGCCTCCATCTTTACATGGTCTTCTTCCCTGTGTCTCAGCATCCATGTTTCTCAAATCCCTCCCTCTCCTTTCTCTTATAAAAACAACAGTCATTGGATTTAAGGCCCACCCTAAATCAAGATGATCTCATTTCAGGATTCTTAATTACATCTGCAAAAACTCTATTTCCAAATAAGGTCACACTCACAAGTATCCAGGGTTAGGACTTAAAACTATCCTTTGGGGGGAAGGGGTCACCATTAAACCCACTACAGGTTGAGTAAGGACAGGGAGTGATTTAAATGAACTTGGCATAAAAAACAGGGGCAGAGTCTTCAGGCATCTTCATCTCTCTCTCCTCTAGTTCCTGGGCAAAGTCCTTAGGTTATCTAGTAGCTACCCACCCCTCTCTCATCTGCTGTGTGGTCTGTTTACCAATAACTGCCAAATTTCCTTTGTGGAAGCTGACTCATAGCCTAGAAGATGGCCTGCAAATCAGCTTCTCCTGGAATCCAAAAAGGCATCCTGGCTAGAGAGAGGCTGCACACTTCTTAATGCAGCGGCTTCTATTTGGACATGAGCCTGAAGAGGAGAAAGTAGGGACACTCTTCTAGCTTCTTAACTCATTCTCAGGGGTATGAAAATTGCTGGGAGATTATTTATCTCCTGTATCTTATCCTCTTACCAGAAAATAGAAAGTTGTAGACACAGAGTATATTCTCTTCACACCAAGAGAGCTCTCTGAACTAAGTCAGCCAGACTAATCGTTGATATATTAAAGAAGTCAATAAGGAAATTTAGAAAATCCTTTTCCAAGCTAATTTGCCTGGTTTAAAAGCCTACTATGTCTTGCTGCCAGATCCTTTTAGGGAATGCAAAAGTGAAACATTTTCTGGTTATCTCTGTTTACTTCTGTAGCATTGCTAATAACTGCCCACTCAACCACCCTCCATCCTAGCAGGGAGATGGATACCTGGGCTAATTATGGTTAAGAATTTTAATCTCAACGTTGTACCCTATCAAATAATAAAATAAGACACATGAAATGAAAAAGTCAACGAAAAGTAAGAAAAAACACAGAAATGAAAATAAAGTAGAGGGAAAGGGCTTGCTCCTCTGTGACCCTCAAATTCCAAGCTCCTGGCGGTTTCCCCTCCTCGGCCCTCTTTAGCAAGTGTTCTCCTCCTTGGGTTCCTGTTGGCGCTCCTCAGCCCACTTTCTTCATCAGCACTGAGGGGAGGAGGCACTCCCTCGAAGGGGCCTCGTCCCCACCCCACGCCACCCCCCACTCCGTGAGGTCGCCCCAGCCTTCCAGCCACAGAATTTCACCAGCTGCTCGGGACTGCTGCTGTCGCGGCTTGTCTGGGGCCTGTTTCCCACCCCCCCCCCCCCCACCTCACCCCCGCCTACTCAGCAAGCAGCTGATTTTCTTTTAACTCCAGTTTAATAGCATTATCTCAAAGCCCCAGTGTGACTGAAGCTTAAAAGAACATCAGCTGTGGAACTGTTTGCGTATATGGGTTGGAGAAATCTGAAACCCACACTTAACATGCCTTTCCCCAGCTAAAGCAAAAGAAGTTTGACTCCTGTAGGTGGAACAAAGGAGGGGTGGGAAGCTTTTCTTAAACTAACTCTGTGTACATGCCTGAGCAACTTTACAGCGCGTGTTCAGCTTTAATCAGAAGATTTCTGCACAGCCTCAAGACCTAACCTCGGCCTCCAGCACGCGGTGCTCACTGCGCCTTTTCCTGTAAAATCAGTGAACGCTCGGGTGCACATATGCACAGTAGCTGACTTTACAAAATGGGTAGAAATGGCACTCCAGGG
Source organism: Prionailurus viverrinus (assembly GCF_022837055.1). Lineage (NCBI taxonomy): Eukaryota > Metazoa > Chordata > Mammalia > Carnivora > Felidae > Prionailurus > Prionailurus viverrinus. The sequence goes on along the minus strand of NC_062569.1, from coordinate 125,505,383 downwards.
CCAAAGCTTGCCCTTTGTTTAAGGCTGGATCCGATTCATGTTACAGGTATTTTTTTCTTTCCTTAAGATTACAAAAGTGTGATATTAGTTCCCTTGCCTATAATACATCAGCTAGATTTACAAAAATTAATGGTAGAAGTAGCTTGCGGCTAGAGTGTTAGGAGGGGGAAAGAGTATATGTCCTTTGATCACTCATGAATTTCTTCCTTTGTAGACTGTATGTGCCTCTTATATGAATTATATACAAAAAAAAAAAAAAAAAATCTACCCATCATGGACAAAGGACCTGAGTTTAGAATGAAAGCGAAGACGACAGAAAGGAAAGAAGAACCTAGCCCATAATTGAGTAGAGCTCTATTTTTGTCTAGCTCCTTTACCAAAGGAGTCACAGGTGAGTAAATAATCCTTCTCTTGAGTCAAACCCAGAATCTTCCTTGCCCTTCCCCACCCCAAGTTCCTTTGTTGTTTAGATCCCACTTGGGAAAATAGAGCTTCTGCCCAGGCTGATCACTTAAATGTTCTACCCTGGGTTTAACTTGAATCACATGGCATTTTAGCTCAGAAAATGCAACAAATTTTTGATTTAAATCTTTTTAAAATATCCTTTTACTGCTATTCAAATTTAATTATTGTAAGAACAGTACCACTATATTAAAATATAATCACCTTACACCTTTTGGCTTCATGACAATGTTCATAAAGTGCTTAATATTCATGTAACATGCTACCTCACCCTGTAATATCACTATATTTATGGAAAGAAATTGTAATCCTCTTTACTGGCTCAGGTTAATTCCAATAAAATATTAAATCCATTTTCTAATCTAAATGAGTTCATTAGGAGAGGCATGGTACTGAGAATACCAAACTCTCTATAGAGTTCAGCTTCATTACATTTCCGCACTGTGCGTTTCCAGAGCTGTTGTACTACATTTATGAGGATTTATCTGTACTGTTCCAAAAACATTCATCCTAATTCTACTCCTTCTGTGCATGCTAATCATGAATATGTTAAGTGGAAATACTAAGCTTGTAGCCAATCTCATCCCCAGATGGGTTCAAGTTATGATTACAGAAGCAAATTTGCCATAAGCACTCTTACAGCAGTGCCAGTGAGGAGGAAATGAAGGTTTGGAGCTATGCTAAAAAAGAGAGACAGGGAGAGAGAGAAAAGACAGTTTGAGACAGAGAGGTAATGTCATAGATGCTAGAGGGAGGGGAAAGGGTATTTCTAGATTGCTGTGTCTCAGAGAGAGCTTCTAGAATATATAAATAGATCTGTTCAAAGAAATTTAAAACAAATACAGGGATTAAATCATTAGTTTTAACTGCCTGGAGTCTCCAAAAGTCCATAATCCAAAGTTGAACTCCACATTATACAGCTCATTACATCTAGCAAAGCTTTACTCCATTAAGCTCTCCATTTGAAAGGAATAATGGACTTTTTAGGAAGGGAAGATGAGACCGGTCTGGGATGTTCAGGTAGTGAGTAATTATACAATCCCCAACTGTTTGCCCACACAGTGATTTGACCTGTTTTTCACATATACCTAGCAGTTCCTTCCCTTCCCTTGCAGGTAAGAGAAAAATAAAATATTAAGGACTCTGGCTTACATAGCACATAGAATGAACCCACTAAGAATCTTCCAGTCACCTCCCATATTTGCATTTGCAGTGACCTCTTAGTACATTTTAAACTACATTTCAGATTCTTGGTTAATAAAATAAAACATTTTTCAAATAGACATGTGGTAGATACATACCTATTTTTAGTAAAAGATCAAATGAAGTTCTCCAAGAAGCAAGTTATTTCTGAGTGCTACTTATTAAAGGTGGACTCAGGCCCTTGTTAATCTGTACAATGTTAGCCATAAATTGTCAGCCTAAATAAATTGTCAGTGAAATCCAGCGGCCACTGGTTGTCACTGTTGTACCACAAAACAGAAATGCAGGTACTAGTCTTTCAAAAGACTGCCTTTAAAGAACAAAGTTTGAAATGATGTATTTGACTATGTGGTTAATCACTAAAACAGAGCACAGAAAGCCATATCAAGGCCCCATGGATTTCAGACTATTAGGCATTTCGATGTGGAAGTCTGACCCAAAAGAGATGTAAAATAAAGATATGATTATATACTTAAACAAATACTTATTTCAGTTAGGTGAGCTACATGCTGTATCTTTAAAGTACACGTTCTTTCTGATGTTTAAAGTAAATACTATGTTAATGTCCAGTGTATATGAATTGATCACTTCAAGACTTAGATACATTATTCAAATGAAGTGCTTTCTAGTGATTGCACTTATAACATTTTTAACCAATAGACGAGTAGACAGCCTTGACATAATCTTCCCTTTTCCCAAATCTGATTAAAACTGGCAGGACAAGAAATCAATGGGATCCTGAATATAAAATCCCAAAATATTCTTCTGTGTTTGAAATTAATTAAGTACTGTGATGCAGGAGTCTCAAATCAATAAACATCAATGACGGTAGTGTTAAAGGTGGGGAGACTTGGCAAGAAATCGGCATGGTATTCGTGGTTATAAGATGATTATCTACTCAATGAAATTAAAGGTTAAAATTAGACCAACTATGCTTTGGGAAAACGCAGAGGCAGGTCTGGAAAGTCAAGAACAATGTGTTTTTTCAAATTTGAAAAATCATACTTTTTAAATGAATACAAGGTTATCACTTCTATTTCAATTTTAATAAAATAAGATATCTTCCAAACTGTGTTCACAATCAGTAAAAAGCCGGGCACTGGTGTTTTCCAGTGATAACAGCCAGAGTTGGGAGAGGAGGGGAAGGCTAAAATTATCAAAGGTGTCTTCACTCATTATCATTTGTACGGACCTAGCTGGACTGTGGAGGCTACTCTCATATGGTTCTCAAGATAAAGTACTGTTTTTTTCAAGGTTAGTCTTTGTTGTTTTATTTTTATTCCCTTTCTTTCTTCCTTTCCTCCTTTTTTATTCCTTGTTTGTTCCTTCCTTTTTTTTCTTGCTTTCTTTTTTTTTTCTTAACCTCAGACATAAGTTATAACGCAGAAGCAATGAGGCAAAGCACATAATCAAGAAAGATGAGATAATACTACCTATGTTACTAATAATAGGTATAAGTATCAGTTTGTCCCACTTTAACTTTTTCTCATTAAAAGTAGGTAAAAATATAAAGAGACCACATCAATTACACTGCTTATGTGAGATTGCATTTTCATTAACACATAAGCACTTTAAATACATTGATTTTTGTCATAATATGGCCACTGGGAATAATTGCCTTCTCTAGCAAGAGACGATCCTGGTGGCAGAAACAATTTCACAACAAAGGTGTTTATACTATGCAAAGAAAGTTATTAATAGTGACATCTATTCATATAATCTCCTCACAGTGTGTTCTGTAAACCAAGAATTTTTTAAAGTGGGAGGAAGAGCAGCTAAAATAATCAATAGGGTGCTTGTGGAATATGACAGTTCCTGGATCTTTATACAAGAACTTTGGAGTCAGAATCTCTCCATAGAGTCTTTAAATTTTCAGCAAACTTCCCATTTGATTAGAAACATTAAACTTTGAGAGTCACTCTTTCTGTCTCATTAAAGAAGAGAAAAAATATTATGACATTATAAACTTTATAATTATGCCATTTTCATGATCAACAGAATCAAAGAACAAAGGTTATATAATATAATTTAGATGAACAGCCCAGAATAGAGGTAGCATTATTTTTATTTCCTAATATAATAATTATATATGTTTACAATGGGATATTTCATTAACTACAGGAAATAGAAACACTAATGCAAAAAAAAGTTTTTGAAAATGGCATGTGATGAAAGAGGTTCCATCAAATACACACTAAGTAGCCAAAACAAAACAAAACAAGACAAAAAAACAAACCAAAAAAAAAAAAAATCCCTCATCTCTTCTGTCCTATGATAGCTCTTGTACCATTGCTTTGTTTGCTGATTTTTTCTTTGGGTTTCCTCAGATGGTTAATAAATTACTTCAGGAAAGTTTCCTTGTGTTCAAATTGTTTGCATCTCCAAAATACTACACTTAGCTTTCTTCATGTAGTAGGTACAGAGTAATGATTTGGTGAATTAGAAAGCTAATTAATTAAGCACACACTGCATACTTCCCTAAGACCACAGATATAGTCTTTAAACATTTAGGGTAAAGCACATTTTTGTAAATTAAATAACTTTCAGTTTAGTGCTTAAAGTAATATCATTTAACATCCAACTACACTCTAGTGCTATGTGCCCTCCATATTCTCTGAAATGTGCCCTCCATATTCTCTGAAAGAAGTGCAATGAATACATAAATAGCCTTAAGCAAAAGAAAAGAAAAGATTAGGAAGAAAGAAAGCATCAAAATGTAATATAGGGCACTTGGGTGTCTCAGTTGGTTGAGCATCCAACTCTTGATTTTGGCTCTGGTCACAATCCCAGGTTTATGGGATCAAGCCCTGGAATGGTCTTTGTGCTGAGCATGGAACCTGCTTGAGATTCTGTCTCCCTTTCCCTCTTCTCCCCTCCTCCTCTCCCCTGCTCTCTCTCTCTCAAATAAATTAAAAAAAAATGTAATATCAACATCACCAGCCTAATATTTAAAGCTATGGCAATTTCTAGTTTCTTCTTCTTCTTCTCCCTCTCCTCCTCCTCCTTCTCCTCCTCCTCTCCTTCTCTTTCTCCCTCTCCTTCTTTTTTTAGAGCCAGAACATTTTAGTCCCAGCTACAGACTGTAATTCCCAAATTGCCATGTAGCTAGGTGTGGCCATGTGACTGAGTTCTCTCCAAAGGAATATGACGTTGCAGTATAACTTCCATAAGGGGATATCTTTTTCCCTTTGGTTTCTCATTCCTTTTTCTAGGAGGTTAAAATGCTAGCATGGTGATGACCCAGCCTCAATCCTGATTGACTACAACACCCTTGAGAAGACACAATAATGAAACAGAAGGAACCTTAATTTCTACTCTAGACAGGTAAGAAAAAAGTAAAGTTCTAGCTTGTGTGAGGTGCTGCATATTTAACTCTCTATCTTAGCCTATAACTAATTCAACTACACAAAAAATAGTATTGTGACCATGTTCAGTGCATTAATCCACTTAATGATGAAGTTTCCTTCATCATGAGCTGACTGATCTAGTACTGAGCAGGAGAAATTAGGGCAAGTTTCACTGGTACAGTGGGTGAAAGTCCAGAATGAGGAAGCACAGAAAGACAGTCAAAATCTTGGGAGAGAATTGATGTGAATGTTATGATTATTGATGATGAGCATTTGGGGTTAAAGAATCTGCTTTAGTCTCAAGAGAAAGTAGAATATTTAGTATCTAAAATAGAAAAAAAAAAAACCAGTTCTTGTCATGCCTGGGGATAAACGTCATACTTAGAAAGTACCTAGAAGTGAGAAATACAAATTATTTAAGTAATTGCTTAACAAAACTAGGGAGCAAGTAAAGGATGAACAAAATCACAAGTAAAAAGCTTCCCATTTTAACTCATTTAATATTTTAAGACACATTTTTTCTTAAAAAAAAGACTAATTCTAATATCTGAAATAGTTATTTCTTAAACTTAGATTTTAAGCTGCACATAATAATATTGTCAATTAATAAATATACCTTTCAGGTTGGATGTATTACAGTCTGATTTATGATGCCCCTTCTCCCTTCCTGTGAACCAAAATAGCCATGACTTTAAAGTGTGAAACAAGCCATCACCTCTTAACATTTGTGAAATCTGGGCTCTTTTGAGAAGTCAATACAGAAAATAAATAAAACAAGGGAGTTAGATGTTCAGAAAGGGGTTTTGTGAAGAAGACAGGAGTAGCTAACATAAAATTAGAAAAGAGGTTTCAGGGGCACCTGGGTGGCTCAGCTAAGCAACCCAACTCTTGATATCGGCTCAGGTCATGCTCTCACAGTTCGTGAGTTCGATCCCCAAGTCGGGCTCTGCACTGACAGTGTGGAGCCTGCTTGGAATTCTCTCTCCCTCTCTCTCTGCCCCTGCCCCACTTGTGCTCTTTCTCTCTTTCAAAAATAAATAAATAAACTTAAAAATTAAGAAAACTATTTAGAAAAGATGTTTATTTATGTTCACGATCTTTACTGACTCTGAACTTCCCTCACCGTTTGGATCACACTTGCCAGGGCTGTGCCCTTTCAGCAAAGCCAGTCCAGCCAAACCCCATCTGCCTCTGGTGGTTGCCAATCACTCAGATATTTCAAGATTCTCCTGGAATCTTTGTCAAACTCTCAGCTTCTGAACGAAGTTATTTTCCTCAGGGATGCTGGGAGAGTTTATACGTCAAATCACACTAACACCTTCACTCTGGCCATGCATCTTGTCTCTTTAGCCCTAGTAAAAATGTCTGAGTCTTATGTCCCCAAAAATTATCTCTATGCAGTAAAAATGCCTGAGTCTTATGTCCCAAGAAACTGTCTCTCTGCAGTAAAAATGCCAGAGTTTTTTCCCAAGAAACTGTCTCTAGCTTTTAAGGTAGTCTTTAGCCAAGCAGATTCCCTATTATATAAGGCAAATGAAATGGGAACTCCTTTATCCCTTCATCTACAGATAATATGGATTTATTTTAAGTAGACTTTTTGAGGACAATGCCTGATTGGAACAGAGTGGAGACACTCTTGTTAAGATTCTGAGACAATATGATTAAGAGGCAATCTACTCAGTGGGCAATCTTTTGGAAATTCACTGGGCATAAGTTCACATGATATTTTTCACCCATCAGTGCAAATCAAATAGAGTTCATGCTTCTGAAACTGACCCGAATATTCAAGTCAAAATTACATTATTTTTATATTTTTATTAATTAAAAATTAAATATTATTAATATTATTATATTAATATTAATATATTAACATTAATAAAAATAAAATATTTATTAATTTAAAAAACCTATGACATATGCCTTGCACCTTCAAACTTTTAATATTAGATTTTACCCGCCCATGTCTATAACGGTTACTCAATTTGCCCCATTGTATTTTCCATTCTATGCTTTGTGTATGCACAGCAATAATTGTTGCTGAACGTTTGAGCTCTTCCTCCTCACTGCTACAGAACAGCAAAAAGAAAAGAAAACAACAAAAACAAGACTCATTGTTCTTATCTCAACACTGCCAAATAGACAGACTTGAAATATCTAAGATTTTCATCCTTCCTGGAAATGGTTTTCAGCTTAAAGGCATTTGACCTGGAGTGAGGTTATATTTCAGTCAGCCTACTCAATGGTATCTAGAGAGGCCCGTCAGCAGAAGCTTAGCAGAAAAATATGAGTGAAAGTTCAAGTGCCTGGTAGCTGAGAAAGCTGGAGGAGGGCAATCGGCTTGAATATCAAAGCTAAATTCTGTCAAAATGTCAAATGTGATTTTCAAAACAAGACATCCCAGGAAGACATTAATTGAGGAAGCTTTAAAAGTAGTTGACCTATTTGACTAAAGGTCATCTTAAAAAGCTTTGAAACAGTTCCTTGGGACATAAGACTCAGACATTTTTATTAGGGGTAAAGGGATAAGATGCGTGGCCAGAAGGTGTTGGTATCATGCGACATATAACCCCTTCCCAATCTCTCTGATGAAAATAAGTTCATTCAGAAGCCAAGGGTTTTGACAAGATTACAGCACAATGCAGACATATCTGAGCAAAACGTCTAAGGAATTTCATACTGAGATTGTTTATGGACAGGGATCAATTATGAATTGATAGTAGAGCTGATTAGTTTAGCCTGAGCATGTTAAAGGTGGTGTTTTCTAATATGGGTAGAAATGATCAGTGGAGATAAAATATTTAAAACTCTTAGACTGGCGCCAGGTTAATTAAGACAAGTGTTGGTGACCAGGTCACTCTTCTCTGTATTCCGGGATGATGGCACAGAAGCCATCAATGCCTGATGCTGTACAACTCCCCCCCACCCCCAAATTGAGCCACAACCTGGTCTGCAATGGCTGTGCATAAGCATTGTCTGCTGGGCCAGTTGGCAGCAATTTTCGGTCTATTTCTGTAAATTGAGCTTCACAGTGCCCTTTGAATGTTTTCCCCTTTAGATTACAGGGGCTCCAGTGCTGTTCAGTATACAGGAATCACTTTTGCCGTTAGCTGCCTTCCAACATAATCGGGCCTGGATAAATTGAGTAGTGCACCTCATTTTTATCAGTCGGGTGTAACATTGCCCAGAGCTGGTGCAAATGCTTTCAGGTTTAGTGAAAGATGGACGAAAATAGTCAAAGAGGGAGTTGGCTACCTGATTCGAAGTTTAGAACAGTCGAGACTCAAACCGCCCCGCTCTCTGGCCAAGACTTTCTTTCATGATTCTATGAGATTTTTGTTGGAGATTCTTCAGGAATAAGTGAGCAGGTGTTCTTACTCTCTTGCAAGCTTGTGCTTAAACTGACTGAACAGTAGCAACCAGATAGTATTGCCTTCCTAAGAAGAGTGTGAAGAGGTGACAGGCATCAGGAAATTCTACCTAGGTGACATGTATGCTGTCATATCCCAGTGTCCATATGCTTAGTTAGGCACCACAGCTCAAGCATCTCTTCTCTGACATAATGATTAGGAAGCACTCACTCCTGTTCTCTCACTGTGACTTCACATGCATGAAATTACTTATTACTAACTCTGGATAACAACAACAAAAATTGGTTATGTGTGACCACTGATAGGAGCAAATCACCACCTCCCATTACAAATGCACAGGCAGACATGTTTATCTCCGGGTGTGTCTGTATCAGACACTTTCACACAATGGGCTTGGTAGATCTCAAGGAAGGTTACGGAGAGAGAACATAATTTCTTACAGTCACAAGGAGTGGAAATTGCATGTCGATTTTGTTGTTAATTTCCTCTCTACCTTCTACCATGATAGTTTTCACATTTATGTTAGCAGAAAAGGAAAGCAGTTTGGTTACAACAGCAGGTTATTATAATCCTAATTCAATTCATAAGTACTACCAAGCAAGTGAACTAATACATTGGATATCTATTTATTGTAAAAATGTTGATAAGTTGGAAAGGTAACACTACCAGTCCCCTGAAACTCACTTGCAGTAATCAATAAGCAGATAGTAAACTAACACCCTTCCTGACACATGCAGTCCTCAAACAAGCATGATTGGATTTACAATGTTTACATAGGTTAAAACCATCTCTTTCTTTGTGTATTTTTTTATGCCACCCAGGTCTGAGTTCAGTGCTTCCTTCAGAGAAATCTTGATCATACTTTCCCACAGTGAAGTCCCAAACCACTGTCCATCTCCATGTTCAGACTTATCTTACGTACGTACCACTTACAGGGAGTGATTTGGTATCCTTGGCCACCCTGTCACCTCATCACAGTCATTTATTTTTATTTTTTTGAAGACAGTCCTAACATCACTTATTTTATTTCTAAATATGTACATAAAACATAATATACTTCTATGACATAAAACTATGCTTGAACCAGAACTTTATTTTCTGGTTTGATATTTTATGATTTGGTATCTTAAAGACACCGGTTGATAATAAATTGGCTTCTTTTTTATCACTGCTCTTGTGTTCTATTTTTTTTTCCCAAGGCTGTTTTCTTCTAATCATTAATCCTATTGATTTTAAAGCAATATCTGCACTTGATTACATTAATAGTTATCACTGTTGATTTTATTAGTATGTTACCTCCCCAAACTCTTAAATAAAAAACTTGAGTATGCTCTCTACACTTTTATGAACCCAAAAGTATCCTGTATTGTTACTTGCATGTGAGCGTAAAATGCTTCTAAATACAAAGTTCTGTTTGCAAAGTTCAAGGATATGATTGAAAATTTCCAACAATGTGGATTGAAATAAGCCAATGTCTCAGTACTCATAAACTCCATTTATCTACTTCAAAACAGAGCAGTTAGCCACTTTCAATAATTAACATCCCCCAAACCCTTCTGGCTCAGGTTGCCTTATGCATTACCCAAATGTTCAGAGCCTGGAGTGGATGCCAAACATACATATCTTCAGTGGTGTGCATTTTGAAGAGTTAAAAACTTGTATCAATATTCTTAAGATTTACACACCTTGTTACTAAGGATATAAACAATATCTGAGTCAATGGTTCCTCTGTTTAGGTGTGACCTAATTCTATGAAATGCAAGGAAAGACTGTCAATAAGGACAGCAGATGATCTATCTTGTGTTGCTTGTGTCTGGCATTGTGTAAAACTTAAGCTATTATTCCTTATGTCAAACCTTGACTATGATTTGAAGAGTACAAAAATAACACAGGAGTTAACCCATTTGTTCTCAATATCTGGCTTCCTGACGTGCTTTTTCTCCCTAGACAAAATGAGTAAGTTATCACTTATGAAGTGCTTGCTACGCACCAGGCACAGAGCCACATTTTAATGGATTAAATACATTACATTTAATTCTCACAAAAGTCCTAGAGGGTAGGTGCTAGTATTATTCCCATCCTGTGTTAGAAAACTGAGTCTTAGAGAGTTGAGAAACTTGACCTAGGTTATATAAGTAGTAAGTGGAGTAGGGACTCAAACCCAAGCAGGCTGATTTCAGAGAACATGCTATGTATTATTGAATTTCACTGTCTCACCTTCATGGTGCTTGATTCCATCTTAACCAAGCATCAAGGCACAGCCAGGCTTGTCACTGGGGATGAGATTGGCAGGGGGCTTGAGGGGATGTGGTAGTAAATCTGGAATTAACGTCGTCCTAAACTTGGTATTCCTGGATCTGTGTTCCGCCTACAAAGCAGCAGTCTCTCCCCAGTCCATTCTCAGTTTACCAGTCCTAATGCTGGAAATTCTGCTTGGCTTCTAAAGTCCCTCTAGCTGCCTTCACTTTTCCATAGACCATTCCATTCTCTGGAACCTTGAACCCCTGCTTACCTCTTATGGACTCCCACATGAACTATGTTCCTCTTCACCTCAATCTTATCCTAAGATCTTCCTTCAAATTAGATAAAAATTTCCTGAGATTATGGTAGAACCACTGAGATATAAGCAGAGATAAGCATCACATGGGGTTAGAAAGGATTATTTTCCTCTGAATGTTCCAAATTCCTCACAGCCCTTAAAACTACAGAATCTGCACTTGTCAATGTGTGTGAGAGGTCCTTATTTCAATTTCTCCTCTTCCCCTTTGGACAGTTGGCCTTCTTATCCCCTGCTCCACCCACACCTCCAGCTCTTCCGCATTAGCTGCTTTTTTAAAAACACACTGCAGGAAAGGTGCTGTTTTTCAAAGGTAATGAATGTTTTTATTTTTGGTTTTAAATAATAATTTGTTTTTAATCTGAGCCTGTATTCAAATACATTTAATCCTTATCCTTTTTACTCTTCCTCCCTGATTCTCTCTTAATGGTTTTACTAGAAGACATACCAATGTCCTTATTTATTGTCTTTCTTGCCTCCTTTGATAGGAAAGAAGAAAGAGAACACACCTTCATCGCTCCTATTTTTTCTTCAACCACAGTAGCTAATATATTCACTGATACATCAAAAGAAAAACTCCAACCATCCTGTTTTCTTTCACTCAAGCAAAATCAACTTTTCTCATTTCCCAACAAATATTTCATCAGGATGCTATCATATTGTGTATATTAAAATAGTTCTCCATTAGTTTTCTAGTTTCTTCCCCTTTTATATTATATTTGAGGTTACATTCTTATTTGGGAAATTCTGCCTTCAGTATAATGCCTGGAAAAGTGTGGGTGCTCTTTATTAAGTAAATAAACTATATATACTATAGTAATAGTAAACTACTATGTTGACATGGCAAACTACTTCATAGCAAAAAAGTAAAATAAAAACATTGTCATTTAATTAGCAAAATAATACATTTTTAAGCTTCAAAAAAGAGAAAAACATAATTGAGTGTCTATATCTACAGAATATACCCTTTTTCCAAGATAAAATATTTCTTTCTATATTACAAAGAATCAACAGATTGTCATGTAGATCACTTTTTAATCACTACCATTTTCAAAGTTTCATTTATTTATACAATGATCTGCTGCGGGGGGGAGGGATTCCAAAGCGTTCTAAAACTCAAGCACTGATATTGGTAAAACCTCAAACTATAGAATAATATTTATATATAAAGAGTAAATGCAACCTTGAGTAGACTTTCTCAGCTGCCAGTTTTAAATCAAAATGAATCAAGTGTTACCTGTGGGAAAAATTTTTGATTTTATATCACAGCGTCCCCAAGGGCAGGGGGAGAAGCTCCATAAATACTTGTTGAATTGACTTTCCAGCATTTTGAAAAAAAACTAAATTTTTTGGAAATTGATGCTTCACTTCTACCTCAATTTTTCATGGCCTTTCCCATTAGAGAGAGAGGAAGAGAGAGAAAGAGAGAGAGAGAACATCATTTTTAATATTTGCTTTACATGTCCCACAGTTTTTTTAATATTAACATTTTAGAAATGGTTTAGTTACTATTTCTAATTTTTATTGGTTTTAATGACAGAAAAACAATGAGGAGGAGGAAATTAATAATGTCATAAAAAAGGAAAAGTGAATGGAAAGAAATACTTGGAGGATAGAAAATCTGAAAAGAAGTGGCAAATAGTTTCCTCATAGAATATGAGAATATGAATTTGTATATGTATGAACACACACATACACACACACACACACACACACACACACACACACATACACACAACCTGCACCTGGAATTCATATGTTATCATAAAAGGACAATGGCATACCTTAGAGATCTTTCCATAGGTTAGTGTCATAATATTTAGGTTGTAGAAATGATTATTTGGGGAAATTTGAAAATATATGAAATGGTTAATGAATATATTTTAAACTACTTTCCATAAAATTGTTTTCTCTCAGGATTACAAACTGTTTAGTATGATTATTTTTTTCTAATCCAAATTCAGAAAACTATCTGCCTTTATTGAGGCAGATATCTGAACTTTTGGAAAGCCATTTTTAATCACAATACACACAATATTTTTTGTATTCTCTTGAATATCTCTTGATCATTTGATTAGTTCAGTTTTACAATAACAAACATTTGGGAGATGAGGAACTATGAAAGTGTTGCAAAGGCTTTCACATTTTATCAATGTATGTATAAATACGTCAATTTATCATTTAGCACATAGGGAGTTGGGATTGATAATTTTCACTTCTGTATTTAAAATTAGATTCCATTGGCTTTTTTTTTTTTTAGTTTTGTTTTGTTGAAGCAAAGACATGATGATTGTCTCAAAGACTTGTAAATCTTCTTTTGTCAAAGCTTACAGTTAGCTGTAAAGACTTAAAAAAAATAGATCAGACACCTTGGAATTAGGACAGCTTTCAAAAATCCTCAGGTTTATCCTGATTTCTCTTCTGATAGATGCCATGTTGAAGACAGTGGACTGTTCCCCTCAGTAAGCAAAGTAAAGTAACTATACATTACTTACCTGTATGGAACTAAATTAACATATTCAATACATCACTGGATAAAGTGAAAGTTATCATCATTAACCAAGGATAATTTGAGTAAGTTATTCCTGCCCAGCCACTGACTTATGGGAAATAAGTCCTTATTAGGACTTATTAAATAAAGGTATAGATGATTTAAGTAACCACAGACAGATAAGTTTTCATGAGAGAAAAAAGAGTAATAAATTAAGTGAAAACTAAACTTAAAATGAATACCAAATATCTCACACACTGAAAAACTGCAGTGATTATGGGATTATTTTCTATATATTGGGACATGTTCAGAGTTGGGTTTTGGGGATTTTTTTTATAGTATCTGAAACACTAAATGTGGTAGTTTTCCTGACTGTAAGTCTAATACAGAGTTCTGCACCCTAAAAACATTTTTTTTCTGACATCTTTCAATCACAGCAAAAGCCATACTGCCTATTCATGTGTTGCTCAGAAGTATAAGTAGGTAATTAAGCATTTTCTACGTTTAGCTCCTCACCAAGATCTGAATTATCTCTGGGATCTAAACATCATTTTTTTTTTACTTCTACTGCTTAATAAAGAAAACTAAAATTTAAATATACAGTGTAGTAATGTATCTTTAGTGACAAGTAAATTATACTTCCCTTTCCCCAGCTGCAAAAGTCTCTAGGAGCTTAGTTGGTTTACTAGTAAGTAGTTATTAGTAATACCAGAGGTTACTAGATAAGCGTTGCCCAAAACAACAAAAACAAAACTCTTCTGTTCCCATAGCCAGTGACAGGAAAATGTTAAATTTCATACCTACGTAAGGACTCATTTGACATGCACAATTTATTTTCAATCAGCCAGAAAGATGTCAAAGTTCATAATCATAAGTCAACCTCTCATCTGAAAGAACAAAACACACCTATCTATATAGACCCAGGATGTGAGAAAATGCTATTTTAATTTGCATGTAGTCATTTGATATTTATCAAGTCTGCACTATGCAGAATGCTCACATGATCTCTGCCCTATATGAGATAGTGTTTCTTCATAATTTTGATATGTAAATATCAATTCATAAACTTCCAAATCACATATTAGATGATGCATAACTGGGGCCATCACAGCAGGTTTTTCTTCAGCAAGTCAATAATGATAATTTTTACAAGTTCTAGAGAATTTATAACGGGAACAAATCTGAAAAAATAACTGAATGGAATATTGTTAAACGTAGGGCTGAGAACACAGGAAGAAACCCAAGCCCTACCATGGTGATCAGAGATTTCAAAATAAAAATCAGATCCACGAATAGCCAAACTGCAGGACTGACATGTGATTGATAATCAAGGAAGCAGGTGGTCAAAATGATGCTTAGAAAAACAAGTAAGCAAGATATTATTTGTGTTTATCTTCTCCAGAAGGTAGGAGAAACTCATTGGATAAGGGAGATGAAAATTTAGATGACTTTAAAGGCATTTTCTGTTATGATCATGGATGTTTCACTAGACGTTAACCTATATGGATAAGAATTCCTCCCTAACACTCACCTCCATTTTGTTTTGATTCCAAATGTATCCATTTAGCAGTTCCAAAGAAGCCTGAGACTGAGGAAGGCATACATAAGAGTAGTAGAGGCAAATATTCTTAGAATTGGAAAGATTCTCATAGATTAATATGAGATAAGCCTGATTCATTCATTGGTTCTTTGTACAATGTATTAATGTGAGTCACTCCTTGCCTATACAACATCAGCTTTACATGAATTGATAGACAATTGTTTTGGAAACTTCAAAACAGACACTGAAGCAAAAACAATCCCCATGAAAGTGCAGCCTTTAAGTCAAGACATGTTTGTGAAGTCAACTGGCCTCTCTAGATGACATTAGCATGACCTTTTCATCTCCTTTGGGGCAGAAATAGTGTTTTACTAAACCTGATGTCACTAGCACTGAGCAAGGGCTAGTTACATAATAGGTGCAAAGTATAGTATAATTGGAAGTTGTTTCTCTCTAAATGTAATACACTTATATTCATTGCGTATACACACAATGAATATATGTATTCATTCATACATGCTCAAACTTTTAGTTTTAACCTAAAGTTGATCCATTTAACAAATAATTATTGGGTGCCTATTACATGCCTATTACATAAGTTACTATTTTCTATGTTTGGGGTACATGAATGAACCAAGCAAAGATCCTTATCCCTGTGGAATTTATTCAGTCCCTAGCATTTAAAGACTCTGTCTTCTGTCTCTGAAACCTCTCTCATTGTTTTACTCAGTTTCTCATTTCTTTGAATCTCACCCTCTCTGCCTGTTTCTTCACTAGTATGCATATCTTGAATTATGTCATGTTCATCTACTTTATATATATAAAATAAACTAAAAAGTAGAAATTTATATATAAATTTTATTTATTTATATTTAAATTTATATATATGTGTGTGTATATATATATATACACACATACATACATGTGGAATTTTTATAGTATCTGAGAAAGATACCATATATATACTTTATATATACATATACATATATTCATATACATGTATACATATATATACACATACACACACACACACAAATTGGTGAAAAGTTTTCAGTGGGACACTGAAATTTAGTGTCCCATTCCCTATACTTACCTTAGTCTTGCACTATTCTATTAAACCAGCAGCCTCTGGGTGGTATGGTAAATGATAGGACCAGTGGATGCCACTTTCTTTGCTGTGAAGCAGGTTACTAGATCTTTGTATGTTAATGAATTAAACACTTTGCAAGGCTTCAGATGGAGAAACTGACCCAGACTGCAGCAAGGCTAGCTACATAATTGATTGGCCCGTGTAAAATGAAAATGTGGGGTCCCTTGCTTGAAAATTAAGAATTCCAAAGTGGCAATAGAATAACATTAAACCAAGCATGGGAGCCTTCTGAGCTTGGGCCCTGTGTGACTTACACAGGTCTTATGCCCATGAAATTAGTCATAGACTGAAGACAGGAATAATAAATCCATAACGAAGCACATAGGCAAAACAAATCACTGCCCTTTCCAGGGAGGAAGAAGTGAATGTAATCAATTTGCTACCAAGTGGCTAGTTGGCCTCAAAGGATGGTGCCATTGGTGGCTCAGGACTGGTCTCTTTTGCTAGAAGACTGGATATTAGCAATGCCAGATTAGCCTTGGTGTGTGAAGCCCATGTTGTTGGACCCATGCATACCTTGCATCCCTGTCACCATGGCTATCTCCTCATGCACCCATTCTGCCAGAAATGAGTTGACCAATGTTAGATACTGCCAGACATCAACTTTCAGAATGTCCTGATGGTCCAAACTACAGTATGACAGGATGAGGGAGAGTATAGCTAGACCTAAGGCAAGATTACAGATGCATCCTCTTCTCGGTCACATTTAAATGTAAGCCACTTCTAGTCCTCCTTACTCACAAGGATAGAAAGTAATCCATTTATTGAATCTATAGCCACATATCAAGTACTTGAGTCCACGTTAATCTGCTCTAACCAAGATATCACATGTAACACACAGCAGCTACAATAAGGGCAAATACTCGTGTGAGTTTGTTCACTGTTATACTTCAGGATGTTTGCTTTGGGTAGTAGCCAGACTAGTAAATTAAATGAAAGTAGAATGGGAACCACTGTATCTGCATTTAGTCCTTTAAAAGTGTCACTAATACATTACTAGTTTTAATTTAATATATTAGCTGTGGGCTCAGTTTGAAAGACTTCCACTTGGCTTTGCTTACTGTGTCAGCTCTCATACAATAGGCAAAGAAAATGACGTTGGGGTTTCGCCAACCACCAACTATGTACGTTCCAATTATGCACTTGGGATTGAGAAAAGGAAACCTGGAGAGGTCCATGAACACATTTGGTCCAGGACTCTATTTATTGCATGACACTCCTATGTCCCCTTAAGTGAAAAGTCTAATATTGTCCATAAATAAGAAAAGTGACCAAGAAGTAATAAGATAAAGGAGATTCCATGAAAATATAATTATGAGGTCATTAGTATTCACCAGTACATTAACACTGTCTCATCCAGTAAGAATTTTCTATTAGGTACCATGGTGCTTGAGATATCATATAGATGTTTGATTCTACCAATGAACTAGTCTATTTTAAAAGATAGAAAAAGAAAAAAATCAGGAACTTTGTTTTGTGTAAATTATTTCTAATTCTAAATTCTGAAACTCAAGAGTCCAGTTGAAAGGGTTTACTCATATAGAAACATAAGTTTAAAATTTTACACTCAGTGGGTAATCTGCTGGAGGTGACAGAAAGATAAGAATCCGAAAAGCACTAAAGAGCTATCTCAAAGGGGGAGAGGCTTACAGGGAGACAGAAGAGTGGCTATTTGACTCATTGGCCTTCTGATTCCTGCTTCATTGCTACCCATTAATTAATACTGCCATCAATCTAAATTTATCATCACACCTGCATCCAATCACCTTGTATTAATCCATGTTCTTTATTGAGAAAATATTTTGAAAAAACATATGAATCTGTACTTATGTTCTTCCTTTTTTCTTAACCCATTTTTTATATCTTGTACATTATCTGTCTGGTAAATGTTTTTATTTCTAGTGCCCCAAATACTGCCTGGCAGTTGGTAGGCTTTCAGTAAATAAAGATTGATCAAATGAATGTGTGCATATGCCTGAGAGTGGTGAGCAAACCTCAGTCCTGGCCTTCATGGAACAATCCCTCAGTATGGAAGACAATGCCATCAGACAATCACAGTGTAATAATACCAGGAAAATGCACTATAAATGGAGCAAGTGTGGGGAGCTCCAATGACTTGGGGCTCCAAAATTAGACTATCCAAAGGCAATGTCATCTAGTCTAAGACCGAGAAGATGAGAAGGAGTTAAAGAGGCTATGTCTGGAGTGTGGTTGAGTTGTGCTTAGACTGGAAAGAGCATTCCAGGCAAAGCATTACAGCTGATGCAAAGACCTAGAGTCAAGGGAGAGGTAGGCACACAGCACTAGGTTCAGTCCAATTCCCTTGATAGATTTACTTTTTGGGTATTTTGTAGGCCTGACTTCCAACACTTCAGGAAGCTGAAAACAATAGACGCTGAAAATAAACAAGACTTACTTATATTTGGAATTCGGCATTTACAATATACACTTTCATCTTCATGAAAGCAAATGATATGATCCTCATTGACAAAGTTTTGGTTCTATAAGGTACTATATCCCATGTCATCATGCCTTCCTCTAATGTTTATGATGATAAATAGGTTGCCATCCTAATTCATCAGAGCAACATTTCATGAAACCACACGAAGACTAATGCTATGATAATGTGCCTATTACATGCTACCTTGAGGGGAAAATCCATAAGTAGTACTTCCGTGCTATATAGATATTTCATATTATAAAATGGCAGAGGCTGAACACTGAAACCATTACCAGTTCATAGACAGGTTGAATTGCTTCGTGATGTGGTTGCATTTCTACAATTTGATCAAGAATAGCATAAACATTTGAATATATTTGCTACTCTTTGAACAAGTTATTTTATACTTACAAATTAATATCTAACACTTTTTCTTGATGAGTATATACACAGTTGTGTATACATGATTAATACATGTATTAATTATGTTAACATAATAATATGCATATACATCATTACAAATGTGTATTAATTCTGGAAAATTTGAATGGATGCTTTGTTAGAGACTTGTCTCTTGTACTGATTTTAAGAGAAAATGCAAGAAAAATCATGATTTGGCTAAAAAGCCTTTTCAGTATTCTGAAGTTATTATTTTTACATACCAAATATGAGAAAACTCCACACTTCTATTATTATTTGGTCTGAATCTTTAGCAACCTTACGGACAAAATGTGTTTAGGGTTAAAAAAATATAGAACGTGCATAATGTCCTTTAAATGTTCTTTTATGTTGGTGTTTGGATCCTAAAAGGAAGGGAAAGAATACTGCAACAGTAGTGATACGAACAGCCTTGAACAATGTTGTTTTCTATGCAATGATGATGCATAACAGAAGAAGCCAAAATGAGTCAGACGATGGATGGTATATCAGGTCCATTTTCCTCATTTTGATTCAGAGGTTTTTTGCTAAAAATCACAAGCCAGTCTTAGTGGCGAGCTTCAGAAAACTTGCACAGCTCTGATAAGAAAGGACATCGCTCATAAATATTCATTAAAAATTACCTTTTCTGGATCATGAATTTTTCAAGCAGACACTGATTTGACCTCTACAAGGAACAAAATCCAGCCTATAGTAGAGTGTCTCCTATTTCTGACAAAAAAAAAAAAAGGTGAAAAATTGGTTTTCCCAGCTAAGCAGCTACTTTGTACACTGTGTGAGGTCTGAGGTCAGTTACCTCTGCGCTCCGCACACTTGAGCATTAATATTCATTCGAATTACAATCTTTAAATTCTAAAGTCCTGTTCATACTTCTCTGAAAAACTGATTGTATGGCAGGCCAGGGTTTGCATTTTAACTAATTTTTAAAGTAACTTCATCTAACTTCTCTGTTGCTAAAAAATGTATGAATTCAGTAATTTTCTTTAAAAAAAAGTCACATCTGCCTGTTTTGAATTTATATGCCCTCTCACTAAGGATAAAAGCCACGTTTTTCCTGGTAATTATCTGCAGAGTGGGTGAATGGATAGAAACATCTACATTTATGTCTATCAGAGAGCTATTGTTGGTATTTCATCTTCCTATAGCTCCTCATAGTTCATACATACAAAAGGAGCTTTGCATTATTTGGGGGTATGTTTTTTGATTGCATTGTTATTCCTAAAATATCTCAGTGGGATATTCAGCATTACCACCTGCATTGTTTAAATAGAGTAACTGATAAGTAGAGTATGAATTTTGATAGCGAATTGTGTGCAAACTTAGCAACTAAATAGGAATGTTTTCCCAGAACTTTGTCCAAGGTTCTTGTTTTAGGTTAAATTCTAGGAATTTTTCACTTAAGGCCTAGGATTCATATTTGGGTAACTTCAGACAGTGACAAAAAAGTGGCCAAAGAAACATTTTAAACACTATATAGTTCAAGCTAAGGTGGAAGATTTTTTTTTTCTTATGTAGTTTAACAGCAGTAAAAGTCTTCTTATTACAGCTGGATTCTAATCTCAGCTACTTCATTTTTCGGGATTTATGACCTTGGACATATTTTAACCTTTCTAGGTCTTGCTGTCCATGTGAAAATGAAGGTACCTAGTTTATAGCATTTACAAGGCACCTCAATTTATGCCTGGCACTCAAAATAGTTACTTTTTAGTATATAATTAACTTGATTTAAGTACTATGTAACTTAGCACAAAGACAGTAATGGAACTTTTACTGGGATGTAGTCTCCAAGAGAAATGGAAATGTGCCAAATTAGAAATTTCTACCTCTTCCTCCTCCATGAAAGAAAGAAAGAAAGAAAGAAAGAAAGAAAGAAAGAAAGAAAGAGAAAGAAAGAGAAAGAAAGAAAGAAAGAAAGAAAGAAAGAAAGAAAGAAAGAAAGATAATTCTTCAAGGAAGCAACAGAAGAGAGTAGGGAGTATTGCAAAAAAGTGGTTGAGTTAGAGTCTCTCTTTCTAGTTTATTCACTTTTTAGTCATAATCCAAACCATACTACCTCCTTAGTTAGGTGCACAACTGATTAGCATAGGACAATTCTTTGAGTGGGACATGCATATTATTTCAACATCCTTGGTAATTTAATAAGTCACATGCTGATGTTGCATCTTATTGACCCTTATCTCCATAAGTCTTACATATAGTTGCTCATAGATATAAGGATCCTCAGCCTGTCCTCCCCAAAACTGATGGCTCATGGCCCCGGCTCCACTTGTGTCATGTCAGAATGTGGAACAAGGAACAGTAGTTAGCAGAGGAGGCTGAGGACCAGTCTAGACCTTATCGCCTCCTCCTTTCCCTTCCACCCCAAGGATGTCCATATATTCCAGCTGCCAGATTTAGTAAAGGAAAATGCATGACATCCAATTACATTTGAATTTCAGATAAGCAATGAATACTTTTTGTAGCATTAGTGTACTATGTCCAATGTTTGTGACATCTATAATAAAATTATTTGTTTTGTTTAGGTGAAATTCAAATTTAACTGGATGTCCCGCATTTTATCTGACAACCCTCTCGTGTAGCCCAAATTCATTCAAAGAATCTGTTGCATGAAGAAAACAACTGCTTTTAACCTTTTCTCATTATCCACCTCACTCCTGCAGAATGGCAGAAGTCCCCAGCATAGTTTCTACTTCCTTTTTCTACTTCCATATTATGCCATCAAAGTAAATCACCAGATAAATCTCTCCTGCTTTTATTTCTACTGTGGAGTCACATGGTACTAGAGTTGTTAGGTTCTGTATTCACCAACTATGGCAGAACTCTTTAACAGTCATAAACACACTTAAAAATTGATTAGAATGTCACAGAAGCTCTTATGTAGTCTCTCAGCAAATCTATTATGGTCTGGTTTTCTTGCTGCATTAAAGGACATTGCTATTATGTTGTTGTTGAGCATCAGATGAATGGGGAGGCTTGATGTTGAAGTGATGTTGTATGAGAAATAGGTCCTTAGCCTTTGGCTCCTGATGGTCATCAAAAATTGTTTTTTATGTAATTTCCATAATATCTTTAACTTGTTGCCAGAAATATCACTTCACTTTGTATCACATTGCTGGGAAAGGAAATTATAGAAAAGAAGGAAGGAAAGAAGGAAGGGGGGGGGGAAGGAGAGAGACAGGGAGAGAGAGGAAAGAAAAAAGAGCTTTCAGAACTCTAATATCCAGAGCTATAATTATTTTCCAAATAGTATTCAATACAGATGATGGATATATACCAATTATATAAAATGTTAATTTATATAGAAATGTCTGAAATAAATAATCACCAAAATACATATTTTTTTTAGTGAATATTAACATATAGTATTTTAAATGCAAGAGGACAAAAATGTAGGAGGACAAAAATTTGGACAAGTAGATTTTTACTAGGGTAAACCTAAAAATCATTCTACCATATTGCTTCTAGTACAAATTATTCTTTTAGATAAAGAAGCATGTTTGTTGTTAAGAACTACTTAAACTTTTCCCCCACCAGGCAAACAGACCAGACCATGAGAATCCAAATATGTATTCACCTTTGTAACATGACAGCTCATGCTAGAAAATAATCATCTCCGCCATGCAATGGGCTCTCAGCACAGGGGTATTTGGCCACATCACTCCGTGAGCACGATAATAGCTACATTTTCTCAAATGCTAGAAGTCCATTTTTAATATTAAAAGCAATATTTTACCATGTTAAACTTCTATTAACTTTTTGTTTTCACATGACACTTAAATTAGTTTCTGACAGATACAACTCCATATACATAGAATAATGTATTGAGCCAATGTGTTTCATATGAGAGTTGCAGTCAGAAGAGGAGACGTACGTATTATGTTCTACATTTGATTGTTTATGCACGACAATACA
This sequence comes from Prionailurus viverrinus, assembly GCF_022837055.1. NCBI lineage: Eukaryota > Metazoa > Chordata > Mammalia > Carnivora > Felidae > Prionailurus > Prionailurus viverrinus. The sequence continues at coordinate 125,482,475 of NC_062569.1, read as the reverse complement.
TTTAAGCTGAGTTTCAGCAAGCCAGTTGCCAGAGATTCAAAGCCTGGAAAATAGTGCATTCTCTTCACAAAATAAAAATGTACAAGCATCCACACCAGCTTACAAGTTATTCTTTATGAGCAACAGAATTGCTTTTTGCCCATTTCAGACAAAACCCTAAATGTGCCCAGCACAGCAAGAGAGAGCATAGGAAGCAAAGAGAGCTTAATATTCCAGCCCAGCTCACTGGAAACAACCATGACACGCGCGCGCGCGCACACACACACACACACACACACACACACACACACACACACATAACCTAAAATGACAGAACAGTGTTCTGTAGAGCAACATGATTTGTCTGCTTTAAATAGAGAATAATGGTTTTAAGTTTAGAGCAAAACTAAAGGGCTCAATTACTATTTATGGATTCTGAATTGTTCTACTTTGGAAACTCCTTTAGCATGAAATGTTCATCAAAATCAATGCATGAAGCTATAGGAAAAAAGAAAAGAAAAAAAGCAGGGAACACCTAGTCCAGAATAAAAGACTTCCCCAATTTAGATCACTGAAAAAAAAAGTGTCGTCAATTTACACAAATCCACCTTAGGCAGTACTATTAAACATTTTCAAATAATAACTTGCCGGTGGAAGTTGAGGGTAGAAATATATATTTATAGATATAATAATATACATATTATTGTATATATAATATACATATATATAATGGAAAGAAATATCTCTGTTTTTAGGCTCCCAACTAATATTCATAAAATAGCATGCTATCACTTCTCAGCCTTTTAGCTGAAATCAAGTGTAAAACAGTGTGCTAACCCTCATGTAAAAGACTTTACCACTGAGCCACCATCAATTTTCTTTAATCTTTAACAGACATCTAAAACATGTAGGAATACCTGCTGGGAGCATTGGGTGGATTGTTTTTTTGTTTTTTTGTTTTTTGGGTTTTTTTTTGTTTTTTTAGATAAAGTGAATAAAAATGACTAAAACATATAAACATAACCTTTTACTGAAGAATTGTTGACATCAGAATTGAGAAGATTTTTTGAGAATAGTGTAATGGATAAGTTGACAAATATATCACTTCTTCAATTGTGCTTCTATCTAAAAATAAGGAGCCTACTGAGTCGCTTTCATATTCTAGAACTATAGAGCTATAAAGGAACTATTCAGTAGTGTAGCAGTTGATAACTCTTTGGTAATCAGAGTGGAATCACCTGTTTGTTTTGTTTTGTTTTGTTTTCTATTTATTCCCCCCAATATTATTATGGTTTCCTAAAGTGATGAAAATAAAAATGGATGACCTGTTTCCCTAATCATGTGCTTTAAATAGACAAACAAAAAAGCCTATTAATGAATGAAATATCCATTTTGATTGTGTTTCCCCCATATATTTTCTCATGAGCATGGTATTATCTGCAAAACATTGGTAATCAACTAAGGTAAAAATACATTCCTTACATACTGACTTGTGGAGGAAAACATTTGCTTTTATATTGACGTTGGCAAAGTTTCATGTGGACTATTATGGATTATAATTGCATTTCATTTGCCATATTAAAAAATGTCAAATCCTAAAACCAAGCAAAACAGTATCTGCATTTTTTTTGTCATTATGTAGGAGAATGGTAAAGTCCTGAAGGCAATTTGAAAACCTTAGTTAACCAGCTCCTTCTGTTTGCATATTCAATCCCTCAATGTAACATATGCATAATTTTATCATCATTGTGTGCCATCTGGAGTATACTGATTGAACTGCAGTTTGAAAATGAGGGTTAAAAGATAATTTGGTTGCATACATTTAGAACTGAAATGTCTCTCATGGAGCAGAACAGAGTTATTTAAAAACAGAACTATGACTAAAAGATGAAAATACATTCTATAAGCTCAAGAAAACCAGGGAAGGCAATTAAGTCTTCATGCATTTTCACTTCAAGGCTCTTAAAAATTTTAATAACAATGGTATTCTAAGGGAATTACGGTAAAAAAGAAAAAAAACACGTACACCTACCTTTTACTGAAATAATTATCAATAATCTTTCAAGCTACTTTACACTTTTCTTTGATTATCAGGGAAATTTTAACAGATTATCAACAAACAGTATCATATAGGACACCAGCGTGCAACCAATTTATTTTTAACTGTAACATCACAATGTTAGGTTGGGTTGCAAACTAGCAGGAGTTCATCAAATCTGAGCATACTAGCTGAGAGCGATTGCTATGGAAGCACATGAGAGCCGTATTGAAGACTGGCAATACTTCTAATCCAGAATTTTTACTTTCAGTTATCACAGTGTGATGCCAAGTGAAACACTCTGTAAAACCAGTTTTAAAGTGGGATTACCTCATATGTATTTGTGAGAACAATAATTTATTATCGCCTCTCTCTTCCGAAACTTTTTCACACTTTCTTCATTTTTTGAATTTTCTATTTTTTTTTTCACTTTTTCTGATACCACTGGATATTCTAATACCACCATATTGAGACAGGTGTACTAACTTACGTTGTCAAAAGTATAGCCATTAAGAAGGAAATGGCATGACCTAGACTTGCTATAAATGAATAATTTTCAAAGAGCTTTAGGTGGTTTAAGGTTATTAGATTTCCTATACAATACATATTACTCTTTCTTATCTGTGGGAGAGAACTTTAAAAAAAAAAATAAACTCCCAAATTATGAATTCCCAAATTTATGTAAGGAAGAACCCTATTACTAAGTGACCCCTCCCCAGGCACCACATTCCTGCTCAAATAAAGACCTTGCTCCTTCAGAACTGAAACCTTCTCCCTCTCTTCATTCTCTCCTATGAATAGTTTTCCAGCACATTCAGATATGACTTTAATTCATTTGCTGAGTCCACAGGGCAGATATGAGAGCGTGAGCATAAATACTTTGGGGTAAAGAACCAGAGTGCACCTATCAGACCACCATGGCAGTCCTAGCCACCAAATGAGGCGGCTCACAACTGAACTTCCCCTTTATTTATCCAGGACAGCAGAGAGGAGCAAGCTTCTAATCTATTACTGTCCCATCACAGAACATGACATTCTAATTCAGTCAGTAGGGACGCACAATAAACTCCAAATCACATTGAGTGCCTCCCTGGTATGACAATTGATTACATCCCTTAACCTTTCTGCATCTGTGGTACCATCTGGAGCATTTTTGCACACAAAGAACAGGTAAGAGCCTATAGTCCCACATTCAGACTCAATCCTTCTATTATAAGGCTGTAACAACAATAAAAAGAAAAACAGAAACAATAGCCGGAATCACCTTGATTTCACAAAAGACGACATTCAAAGAAAACTGAATACAATCCAATAACTAATATTTTGTAGAATAACTAATATAGGATTATCAGTTTAAAAAGTTAATCCATTCACCCTTGGGAAATTTGTCCAGACATAGAAGAGAGTCAGACTTATAAGAACTATTGTGTGCCAGAGGCTTTACCTACATGGTATTTCATTAAATTCTAAGTAGCAAGTACTAATGTCCTGTATCAGTACAAAACTAAGCCTCTTAAATGTTAAGTAATTTGATCAAGGTTACACAGACATTTAATTTGGGAGACAGGATTCAAACTCAGTTCTACTCCCACTAAATTTAATCCAGATTGATGTACATTCATTCTTTTGACAAATATTTATTAAATGCTATACTGTGTGTTAGGAACCTCTATTAGTTGCTAAACAAAGTAGCGGATACCTCTACTATATGTAAAGAATTGTGCTAAGTACAGAATAAATTCTGGTCAAAGCAAGAGTTTAGAACAGGATTTCTCATTTTGGGGCCAGATTATACTTCATTGTGGTATCTGTCCTGTGCACTGCAGGATATTTAACAGCACCCCTGCCCTCTAACCACTGCATGCTAAAAGCACTCACTCCCCCAGGTAATAAAAATGTCTCCAGACATTGGAGACAGATGTCTCCTGGGGACAACTTCTCCCCACCCTCCCGCCACTGAGAACCATTGGTTTAGATTAAGGTAGGCGGACAAGTTTTTGTAAAACATATTAAGACTGTAAACTCTTGGGGAACAAGACCTTTCCTAATATAATGCTGCAGTAGTTAATTCTGTAGCTCCCTCAACAACAAAATCTTCAGAAAAGTTTGGTTATTACATGAATAAATGAATGAGTGAATAAAAAATGACGTGCCTACGAGATACTTCTGTAACAGTAGAAAAGGAACACGGTGCAAGCACTAGTTAACTAAAAATAAGTAGGAAAGACCAGTTTGTTTTCCTCTTTTAGACTTCCTGCACTAGTTCCCAGACAGAAGAAAAACAGAAAGTATATGAGAAAGAGTGTTACCCAAATTGGCACACGTGTCTGCCATCACTGCACTGAGGTGTCTCCTTTTTCATTTGCCTTATCAGGTTCTCAGTGTCCAGGCAGCTGTGCCCTCACGTGCCCCTGCCAACTGCCAAGTGTGGCAGAAATTCACAAACAATTGCTTTTTCCATAAAACAGAGAGGTTATGACTTTAGCCTTTGGTAACATCATTCTTACACCCTTGCATTTCTAAGCACCTTCTTAAGTGAAAGTAAAAGAAGATTCATGGTAACATGTGGGAAAAACTCAGAACCCGCCATCGGTGTGAAGGCCCTTTGTGAGTGACGGTTAGTGTTGTCCTGACCCACCCTTAACTGGATGTGGCAGTTCGAAATTATCACTGTTCTTGGGCATGCGATATTATAGTGACTTCCATCTCCTCTCTAAATTTACTCATAGATAAAATTTTAATAAGGAAAGAGGCAAGGGTAGATGGAGAAAAATGAATAGTGCAATATGTCTGCATTGCACATGAGTGAGAATGAAGTAAGAAACCATTGTCTGAATACTGATCTAATAATGATGCAGATGACAAAATCAAAAGACAAATCCAGTATAGGGCAATGATCACATTCACACTAACAATGTAGAAAAATAGGCACTCTGCGTGTGCTATAAATATTAGCAATCTGGCTTACAGTAATAACAGGCACTGTTGAGTCTTTACACTGTCAGGAATTCTACATCGTATTATTTCATTCATTCAGCAACTTTCAATGATGTGAAAGTGGGGACTACAGTGGTTACCAACAAGGACCCCCTCAGAAAACATGGGGTTTTTCTGAGTAGGGGAACCTCTGAGGCTTCCTCTCCAATTTCCGTTTCATTTCTCAGATCTCAGAATCAGCTTTCAGCTGCCAGTGTCTCTGGAAAAGCGTTATCAGTGAGACACAGGACACTTAATTCCAGTACCAGACATGACAATTGTTAGGAATGGTCTCCCGACTGTTTTCTAGGATCAGGATCCTCATGGTAGAGGGCTGCAGAGTCATTGCCAACTTGAAGCAGGATGAAATCATGCCCAGGCTAATAGAGAAATGAATCGTGATTACAAACAGGAGCACATTGCAAAGGTTCGGTTGGCCACTTGAGGAGGATGAGAACACTCTGTGAGCTACCGTCCACATACCTGTTGGTTACCCATTGCAACCAGACCAGTTCAGTCTCCTAAATTGATGGGAGAAGACTATATAAACTTTATATTCAAACCATTTCTCACTTGTCAAGCATATTTCTGAGTCACTTACTCATTTGTCATCTTTATTCATAGCAAGATGTCCATTTGTGACAATTCATTGCTTTTCGGCGCAAAAAGAGAACACCACTGCTTAAATATGGAGAAAGTTCCATTTTCAACAGTTGAAGTAAACGACAGCATTTTTAAACTCATCAGTGAAGAAAAGGAGGTTTGCAAAACCTCACTTTCCTGCTGTTTCTACAAAGTGTATTACCTAAAGATTATGAATTCTAAAGATTATAGAAACCATGAGACTTTATCTGGGGACATAAAGAAAAAAAGAATCATCCCTTTCAAAAATTGTGTTTAGAAGCCTCTACAAGTCACCAATGAATTACAGTCATTTATGAAATCCCATGTTGCAGTGTCTGGTTAACAGGCCAGGACAGGGCCCCAAGTACAATCAACTATTTCAAGGACACAGCACCTGTGTGCAGAGGTGAGTGACTGCTTTGTCCTTCCTTAGCCCCCATTCTTGTAATTGCATTGCTGGCTGGCATAGGAAAGAATCAGGCTCATTTGGCCCTTGTCTCTTCTTGTCAAAGAGAGAGCTCCCTTTCAAACAAGTGACAAGTTTGGTGGGAATCTAGTCTGGGCAGCACATTTATATTACCATTGCAAGTACACAGCTTCTAGCAAAGAAAGCAGAATATTATTTCCTAGGCAAAATGCTATGATCTTTGTTTTTATCCTGGGAGGAAAGCTCCTATAAACTAAACAAAAAGGAAATAGGAAAGCATAAATGAAATGTGGGAGCAAAACAGAACGTGTGATTGATACACACATGCAAGACTTTCAGTTGGCTGAGACACTGAATGGGCTCCAGGCCCAGAGGAGAATTCATTTATTTCTACTTCTTCTTAGAGGGTTAGAACTTTTCCAGAATCATCTTTGTTCTTTTTTTTCTTCCACCAAATAACTTCTTCCTTGAAAGCATATTGTAGAAGAGAGAAAAGCAAGACCAAGGAGAAAAGAAAATGGGAAGAAACATTCTACCTGTTTTGCTCTTCCTCTTTGGCTTATTTGATGACTAGCAAAGGAAATGTAGATTGGATAATGCAGAGATACAGATTTTAAGACTACTGCCTTCTTCACCCCTTCTTTTCATTAAGCCTCCAGTTTTTAGTCCTGTTCTTTTGTTCCTTTCTCTCCCTTCTTTATGCTTAGCAATTTCTATTCTTACCACACATATTTCCTAGGCAATTTATCCACATTCAAAAATTCAACCAATATCCGTCTACACCAGAAGTCTGCAAACTTTTTTTTATGAAAAGCGCCAGAAATGAAATATTTCTGATTGTGCAGGCCATACAGTCTCTGTCACAACAGAGCTATTTGTATTTAGTTCTGCTGTGTAGAGTGAAAGCTGCCATTGACAATATATAACCAAATGAGAATGGCTGTGTTCCAATAAAATCGTATTTGCAAAACCCTTGGTAGTATGGGTTTGGTCAGAAGGCCTAGTTTGTCAATACCTGATCTATGAACTCAAAAACATTTATCTGCAGTCTAGAAGCTTCTATTCACTTTCTTTCTAACTGACTGCTATGGTCTGAATGTTTGTCCCCCTACACCAAATTCATATGTTGAAATCTTAATGCCCAATGTAATGGTATTAGGTGGTAGGATCTTTGAAAGGGGATTAGGTCATGAGAGCAGAACCCTCATGAATGAGATTAATACCCTTATAAAAAAGGCTCAAGGGAGCTCTCTTGCCCCTTCCACCAAGTAAGAATAAAACAAGAAGTCTGCAACCCACAAGAGGGCTATCACTTGACCATGTCATACCCTGAGCTCAGACTTCCATCTCTAGAACTGTAAGAAATAAATTTCTGTTGTTAAAAGCACCTAGTCTGTGCTATTTTGTTTTGGCAGCCTGAAGAGACTAAGACATTGACTAACAGCCTTCTCTTCCTTGATGTTTCACTGACCCTTCAAACCTCTTTCACTTCTTCCACCATCAATTCCTGCTTCCATGTTCCATATTTCAGGGTCTGACATCACTGTCACTTCCATCCCTCATGCCAGTGACTCAGAAATTATCATTAATAACCCTTTTTTTTGTCGTTCAACTTTAGACAGTTTTGTCAAATTTGCCACCTAAATATATCCTGAACCCCCTCTCACAGAAGCACACTTGTAGCTTTAACGTAGTAAAGTGTCATCTTTCCCTCCAGGTTTGCCTTCCTTCAAGCTAGTATAAATGTTCTCTTTGTGAAGTGTAAGATAATCATGTTCTACCCTATGTGACATTTTAAGAGTCCCTAAGCCTGAAGCACCAATTCTTTTTTTTTTAATGTTTATTTATTTTAGTTTAGTTTAGTTTAGTTTAGTTTAGTTTAGTTTAGTTTTGAGAGAGGGAGAGTGTGCAGGGGAGGAGCAGAGAAAGAGGGAGAGAGAAAATCCCAAGCAGGCTCCATACTGTCAGCACAGAACCCTACACAGGGCTCAAACTCACAAACCGTTGAGACCATAACCTGAGCCGAAGTAAAGAAGAGTCAGACACTTAACCTACTGAGCCACCCAGGCACCCTTGAAACACCAATTCTAAACCAGGTTATAGAGCCTAATCCTAGAACTTGTTACTTAGAGACTCCAGTGATATTAAATAATTTCTTTCAAGTAATAATTCCTCAGCAAGACTGACACTGACGAGCCTACCACTAACCTACTTTTATAGTAAATCCACATTCTTTGACATGTCCCACAAATCTTCATAATTTAGCCCTGGACTACCTCTTAAACCTGATCTGTTTCCATAACCCCTTATACACATGCAAATGTTGTTGGTGAAGGACACATACTTCACTGAGTCTCTTTACTTTGAGGGACACACTGGCTCCAGTTGTTCTGTCAGTCCCATAGCCAGCACCTGGAGCTCCTTGTCACAGAAATGTTCTCAGACTACTGGGACTGCTTTGTCTACTCATACAGGTACATGAGAATTAACTGGTTCCCTAATTAGGATGGCCTTAAAGTGAGACCTATGCTGTGTTCAAAGCTACCAAGTGGGAGCTCACCCTGGAAATATATTCAATATTGCACTCTTGATTGTCCTCTGTGATGATTAATTTTATATGTCAACTTGGCTAGGTCACAGTACCCACATATTTGGTTAAACTATTGTTAGATGTTGCTGTGGAGGCATATTTTAGATGAGACTAACATCTCAATCTGTAGACTTTGAGTAAAGGAGATTACCCTCCACAATATGGTTGGGTCCCATCCAGTTACTTTAAGGCCTTGAGAGAAAACAGCAGGAGTTCTGCCAAGGAATAGAGACTTCTGACTCCAGATGTTCCTCAGACTCAGAGCCGCAATGTGAACTCTTCTCTGGGTCTCCAGACTACCAGCATGACTTGCAGAGTTTGGACTTTCCAGTCTCTACCATCATGCAAGCCAATACCTTACCCTTACCATAAACCTCCCCCCACCCTCTCTCTACCTCTTTCTCTCTCCTGAACTTCATATGTATTATTTCCCTGGTAACATAGGATAATCTGTTTCCCTGATAGCTGAACACAGTAATAGTAACGACCTGGATGGTTAATTATTTCAATGTAGGATCAAAATTGAATAACCCAAAGAGAAGGTGAATAATTTGTTCAAGGCTAGAGAATTGGTATATTTTAGAGTTTTCCATTCCAAATCTTGTACTTGGGACATTAATCTTGGTTCAAGGTTATTAACAAAGTAAATTGCAACTGCAATATATATTCAGTAAAAATCTGAATCTGTAAGTACAGTATTTTGTCACTGTAAATGAATCAGCAAAAAACTTGGAAAAATTTTATACCACAGGTTTAAAATGGTTCAGTTTAACACTGTTGTTGCAATAGGTTATAAAAAAATGTGTATTCATCTTAGTGTAGTTAAATGACAGGAGACAAACCTCTACTTTATCAATTTCTTATTAATATGTTGATGTTTATGGGTTTAAAATATTTTTCCATTGGTAAAATACATCAAGGAGAAAATGTTCATAATAGATAATATGGAATTCTAATGATGCTACATGAAATAGAACACCAATAAATGAAAGACACTGCGTATTATTCGGTCTTTATCAAATAATTTGTTCTATACTATTATGATAATGTGGAAATGTAACCTTTCTACTATTTCTGTTGCTTACAATATGAACATAAGGCAAAGTATTATGAATAACCTATAAAACATATATTGTTATCACTAATTAAAATAATATACAGATGTAACCAAATGGTACTATTTGATGTTTGTAAACTTACCAAGTTTTTTGAAAAATCATAATGTGAAGTACTGCATATCATCAGAATAAGAATTAAAATATTGAAAAAGAAACATTTTCCAACCTTTTGAAAGGGAAAAATTTGCTATGCTGAAGTTAACACATTTAAAACACAAGAACTTAATCACACTTATTCAGAAGTAAGCTCTTTCACTCCTAGGCCACTAGAATATCCTTAGTTTCCAGAAAGTCATGCACTATTATAACATATTAAAAGATATAACTGAAGTACTCGAAGATGTCATGTTGAATGTTAAGAATGGTAGTCTTTGAAAATAACTATATTTTTTAAAAAGTGAAATGAAATAAGGGCACACTGATAGTAAACACCAAACGCTTCCAGAGTAACAGAAGAGCATTCAAATCATCAGGACAGTCAGAGCAAGGGGAGGGAACGCACTGTTGTTACTCAGTGTAGGAATTCAATGTGAGAGCAGTGGTTAAGTTAACAAAGGAACTATAACTGGAAGAATTCATTCTCTTGTGCGTCTTCTACTAGACAATGTACAAAATAATAGAGTATCATTAAAACAATACTGGGAAGAGGCATGATAATCCCTACTGTACATGCAAGAAATCTATACTACAGATAAACCTTAAAAATAAAAATACCCGGAATCACATCGCAAGTAAGGATAACAATCAGCAAACGAAGATCTGTCTCATACCAATGGCCCTTACTTTCTACTACAATTCATTCTACCTCTTGTATCACTCACAAGCTCAGACAAGCAGATCCATAACCATCTGAGTAAGACCCTGTGCATGCAGCCAGGACCGTGAACAGACATGGAGCCTCACAGGATTTAAATTGTCGGTCAGTAATTTTGGATTGAGGTGAGAAAACCATCTCTATCAATGCCAGGCTGGGCTGTGCTTCTTAGTTAACAAGGTTCTTATCTTTAACAGGACAATGAGTTCTTAGAGGAGGTGAAGCTTTCAAAATTTCTGAATGCAAACTTCAAATGTTCCAAGTGTTACATTTGAATAAATAAAAAACAGGTGGTAAATCCAAAAGTGTTCATCTAAAAGGTGCTACAGGGTTTTCATGATAATGTGGTCAGATGATATACAGGTGATAATGGTACCCAACTATGAATGAATGGGCACAGAATTCTGCCGATACCACCATCAGTGCTATGAACACACTGATGGCCTTAAGGCAGTTAACCTAACACTCCAGGTCTTCAGTTAATCTCTTAAATGCAAGGTTGGATGTGCTAATCCCTTGTTACTTATTTCTTACTGTTATTCTTCCTCTTTTCTCTTATTTATCTCAGTTGGATTTTAAATTTTTGTATATGCTTTGAAATGTTAGCCTAATCACTCTTGGCGATACCTGGTAAGCACCTAAGCACTCTTGGCTTACCTGGTAAGCACCAAAATGTCAATATTTTTAAGTTTATTTTTTATTTATTTTGAGAGACAGAGAGCAAGCAGGGAAGGGGCAGAGAGAAAGGGTGAGAGACAGAATCCCAAGCAGGCTCTGCACTATCAGTGCAGAGCCCAACACGGGGCTCAAAGTCACTAATTGTGAGATCATGACCTGAGCCAAAATCAAGACTCACATGCCTAACTGACTGAGCCACCCAGGTGCCCATCAAAATGTCATTTTTTTTAGATAGTGTAAGCCTTTTATCCATCCAGAATATTTTAAATTTTATAATTTGTTCAAGTTACAGACAAAATTACTTTACCTGTTTAAAATAAAATTTAATACACTCTTAACATGTCTTATCATTACTTCAAATAGTCATTTTATTATTTTTTTAACGTTTCTTTATTTTTGAGACAGAGAGAGAGCATGAATAGGGGAGGGGCAGAGAGAGAGGGAGACACAGAATCTGAAACGGGCTCCAGGCTCTGAGCTGTCAGCACAGAGCCCGACGCGGGGCTCGAACTCACAGACCATGAGATCTTGACCTGAGCCGAAGTCGGACGCTTAACCGACTGAGCCACCCAGGCTCCCCTCAAATAGTCATTTTAAAGAAGGCAAGATACTTAAGAACCCAGGGCTATTCTTTACCCATGCCTCAGGTGATTTGATGATTCTTCCACTGTCTTTCCCTTTCTCTCTCAACTCTCACCTTGTGATTTCCTTTCCAGCAGCCATAACACAATCATATTTCTAATCTCTAATTCATTGGGACCTAATAATCTAAGGAGAACACAAGAAACCAAACAAAAAAGTAATTGTATACATAGACTCCATCGCACTTTCAGGCCTCAATATGACCATAAGCTTTTCCACCTTGTCTCTATGTTTAAATCTGTTTTATTTAATCCTGCCTTTTCTAAGAAGTTCAAATTCTTTCTTTAATTCTATCTATTAAAGGAAAAAATGGACAAACACTGATTTTCCTGCTTTAAACATAGGATTAGCCGAGATTACACACCTCAGGCAGTATCTTGGGAAGGCTGAGAAGTAGTTTAGGATAATGAAGTCTGTGTTCCCTTATGAGAAACAAAATGATCCTTCTTATATATGACACTATTAGGTATGTTTAATCACTGCATATCCACATATGTATAATTTGATGACATTTATTTATTATATAAAAATATTCTTCTTAGGAGGACATCTAACTGATCCATGTTTTTAAATCAAAGTCTTTCATGTCTTGTCCAAAGTTTTTGAGAGTCATATACTATAATATGCTCACTTTGATTTAATAATTTTCTTCTTATTAAATTTGAATAGAATATTTTTAGTCCTACTACATTGACTGACCAGGAAAAATAAGTATATTTCTAAACATAATAACATATTTAAGTTGCACTTTATAATGCCCTATGAACTTTCATATAAATTGTCTTATTTCTTTAAAAGTTAAATCTATTGTGTATATAAACCACAATTTCTTTATCCATTTGTCAGTTGATGGGGAAGAAAAAAAAGAGGTTAGAGAGGGAGAGAGTCAAAGCATAAGACACTCTTAAAAACTGAGAACAAACTGAGGGTAGATGGGGGGGTGGGAAGGAGGGGAGGGTGGGTGATGGGTATTGAGGAGGGCACCTTTTGGGATGAGCACTGGGTGTTGTATGGAAACCAATTTGACAATAAATTTCCTATTTAAAAAAAAAGTTAAATCTATGTCCTCTCCTTTTATTTTTTTTAAATTCTTTAAAAAAAAACTTTTTAATGTTTATTTTATTTTTGAGAGACAAAGAGAGACAGACCATGAGCGGGGGAGGGGTATAAAAACAAAAACAGGGAGATACAGAATCTGAAGCAGGCTCCAGGCTCTGAGCTGTCAGCACAGAGCCCAATGCAGGTCTCAAACTCACCAACCATGAGATCATGACCTGAGCCAAAGTCATACACTTAACAGACTGAGCCACCCACACACTCCTATGTCCTCTCCTTTTACTGAGAAGTTATATTGCCATACAATATTTATATATGAAATCTTCAGCAGCTCTTTGTAATAACCAAAAATTAGAAACAACTCAAGTGTCTACCAAGTATATGAGTAAATAAAATATGGTATATCCAAACAACAGAATACATATTAGCAATAAAAATAAACTATTATACACATTGCAATGTGGTTGAACTTCAAAATAGTAATACTGAGTTAAAGAAGACAAAATATGTGTACATGCTATATAGTTCCATTACTAGAAAATGCTGGAAAATGCGAACTAATCTAGTGATAGAAGATAATCAGTAGTGATAGAAGGCAGATCAGTGGTAGCCTGATGCTGATCAGGGATACAGCAAAGATAGGCAAAATACAAGACTACAGAAAAGAACAGGAAATTTGGGGGTTGTTGTATATGTTCACTATCATGATCATGATGATGCGTTCACAGGTCACATATATACGTTTACATATGTGTATATATGTAAGTATACGCATATGTTGAAACTTATCCAATTGTACACTGTATGTTCAGTTTGTGGTATGTCAGATGTAGCTCAATGAAAGTTCTTAAAATTTTTCAGTCTCATTTGATTTTCACTATCATCCTACAAAGTAGGGGTTTTCTATTTTGTATTTATTGAAACTGTGGTTTAGAGAAGTTGTATTATTTTTCCATGATTGCACTTTAAGTATTTGTCACATGGGAGTTTAAATACAAGTTTACTTTAAGTTTCATGCTATCTATATGTCAATATCTTCCCTATAAAAGACCATGGTGGATATAGTACAACCTTTATTGTATTCAAGAATTTCTACCACTATTGTGGAACACTATCTGTTCTCTACATGAATATTATCTTCAATCTTGTAATGAAAGAGAAAACATTTCTCAATTCCTTATGCCAAAGATTTTGGTTAAAGTGATATCTAATAACAGAGTCCTACTTTAGTGTCAAATATCTCACCACAAAAATTAAAAGGAAAGCATTGAAAATACTAGTTGTGCATAGTAGCATTGAAACCTTATACTAACATCAAACAATCATCAGAACCTGAAATACCCATGCTATAACAATAAGGATAAGCGGACTTGTATGAGAGATTCAAGGAATATAGTACGATACTCTAAATTAGAGAAAAACTTCCTAGGCTGAAAGAGTAGGTAAGAAGAAGAGTTTTACCTTCTTCCTGTTTCAAGATATAGAATTGTCCTCTATACTGATGAGAACCATTTTTACAATAGACGCCAGACTATATCCCTTCCCTCGAAGTCAGTTAACTTCCATTCTACAAAAAGCCAGGGAAATAGATTCTGATGAATTAGGCAGGAGATTGTTCTTTGGAAGACATGATTTACTTGTATTTATATAAACTTTTATACATGAAGGTATATCAGTGAGAGGAGTGATAGGAGTGCATTATAGGAACTACAGTTTTTCAAACAGTGTCTCAGTGTAGAGTTTCAGAAAATAAGACAATGGCTTAGGAGAAGTTTCCATCCCAGTTAATGAATTCTACCAAGCAAAGCTAGCTACTTGGATACCATGAATGTGCTCTCCAGTTGTGTATCTGAGAAAAAAGATGCCACAATATTCAAATGAATATGAAGTCAAGGCAAATTGTTGTCAAATGTTGATTTGGATTTGATAAATTTCTCATCCTTGAAGTATAAATATAAAGGAAAGAAAGTAATAAGTCCTGAATAAAACCACTTCAATACTAGATAAAGTGAACACTATTTCAATTTCATAGGCTCAGAGAAGGAAAAAAAATAACTAAAAATAATTTATTCCTGGAATAAAAGAGAAAAAACCTGAAAATACTTATTATTTGTGCTCAAAATAATACAAGCAGAAAAAGGTTTCCATGAAGTATGTGCAGAAATCCACAGGAAGAAAATAGGCATAAATAAGACAGTAGGATATAATAAAATATAAATGAAAAACAAAACAAAACAAAACAAACCCCTCAATATTCCTGAGTGATAGAAGGGAAGATTGCCAGGAAGCGAAAGGTTAAACAGTAAAATTAAAGCCCACCTTTTCCGGACTTGAAAACCAGAAATGAGGGGTGCCAGCTGGTTAAGCGTCTGACTTCAGCTCAGGTCATGATCTCACAGTCCATGAGTTTGAGCCCCACATCGGGCTCTGTGCAGACAGCTCAGAGCCTGGAGCCTGCTTTGGATTCTGTGTCTCCCTGTCTCTCCGCCCTCCCTCACTCACACTCTGTCTCTCAAAAGTGAATAATGTTAAAAATAATTTTTTAAATATATGCAAATGACCTTGTTAGAAAAGAAAAAAAATGCTGTCTACAAAGAGTAAAATCAGAACAGCTCATGTTTCTCCTCTGCAAGATCAAATAGAAAAGATATAGGAGTAATGTTTTAGGAGGAAATTTTGTGAATCTCAAAATTCTGTGCCCAGATAAATCACTTTAATTAATGAAAGAAACCAAAAGATGATTTCATACATCAGTGTTCCAGAAAATATATGGAATTAATTCCACAGAAATGTGCAGTTTACAAGACTAAAACTGAAAGAGACAAGCTCAAGATGGATAAATGGGATAAAGTGCAAAAACTGTAATAGCTAGCTTATATTTAATTTTTTTTAATATTTTTATGTTTATTTTTGACAGAGAGAGAGAGAGAGAGAGAGAGAGAGAGACAGAGCCTGAGTGGGGGAGGGGCAGAGAGAGAGGGAGACACAGAATCTGAAACAGCTCCAGGCTCTTAGCTGTCTGCACAGACCCAACACGGGACGCAAACTCATGGACTACGAGATCATGACTTGAGCTGAAGTCAGACAGACACATAACTGACTGAGCCACCCAGGTGCCCCCATATTTAAATTTTTAAGACAAAAAGTTAAGAAGAATAAACAATAATGTTACAGAATGTGAAAACCATTCATTAATTTATTCAGCAAATATATAATGAGTACTCAATCAGAATATACTGTATTGAATCAAATACAAGAACCCGTTAATTCGTGGGACTTTTATGTTTTAGTGGGTGAAACCAACAATAAATAAGGTAATTGTGTGTGTGTGTGTGTGTGTGTGTGTGTGTGTGTGTGTTTTAAGCAAGATGGCATTATGTTCTAAAAAGGAAAAAATAAACTGGAAAGGAGGATGTGAATTGAAATTAGTGGAAAAGGTGTATGTGTTGTATTGTGAAAAGACTGCTCAGAGAACACCCCATTGAGGAGGTGACCTTTGAATGAAGTCCAGAAGGAAGTGATAAAATGTACTGTGTCGACATATGAGGGAAGAATATTACAGACAAATTAAAAAAAAAAAACTGCATAGGTCTTGAGGCATGTCTGCTATTTCTAGAAAAAGCAAGGCCACCAGTGAAGCTTAAGTGAAGAAATAAGGGAGAGAGTATTAGGAGAAGGAGTCAGAGAAATAACAGAGAGCTGAGAGCAAAGATCAAGGCATTCTTACATTGAGACATCAGAGAATGAGAAAGAAGCAGGAAAATCGGTGGTCAGCAAATTAATAGGAATATCAGGCAAGTGAGGTGTCAGATAAGCCAAGAGAAGAAAGTGCTTCTGGAAAAACAACAGCTAGCTCAACTAAGCACTGAGAAACAGCATTAGATTAAGCAAACTGGAGGTCATCGCGACTTTAACAGAAAGAGATTATTGGTATAATGAAGATAAAACATGATTAACTGGATTCAAGAGAGAATAGGAAGAGAAAAATTGTAGATGAAGGAGGGAAGAAAGGAAGGAAGGGAGGGACAGAAAACAAATGAACGAAATTCAACACTCGAGGCAAATGACTATAAGTGAACACATTCTAGTGTGCTGTGCTAAAGAGTTTTTATAAAACTCTTCCCTGGGACAGGGCCGCAAAAAGTATACTCTATGAGTATTGAGAATAATTGTATTTTCCCTGAAGACCTTTGAGCCCAAGTCAGAAGAGGCCACATGAGAAAGCTTTTGATGATGAAATATATTTCATCTCAAAATGTACTTTAAAGGGCAAATGCAGGTTCCAGGAGACAGTCTCTGAAAAGAGCTGGAAAGAGCCAAGATTGCTGAGTTTAAAACAGTGATCGAGGAAAAGGAGAAGTAAACTTCTCTTTTTATATAGTAAAATTTATAATAAAACCATAATAAATTAAATAGTACTAGGACACACACAAAAATCCAAAAAATGTAGAAAATAGTAGGAGGCAATGAGACAGATCAAAATATGTAAAAAAAAAAAACACAAAAGTAATGATGATCCTATTAGCCTATTTAGAAGAAATGAATTGATTATGAAATGGTGTTTAAAAAATGAGATAATATTCAAGAGAAATAAAATAAAACCTTCATTATATATCAGCGATTCTCAGACTTTTGGCATTTACAGAATGCTTTTAACAAGTGCTTATTGCATATACTGAACTCCAAATTGTAGTAATCTTGAAAAATATTGTGATAATTTTTAATGATAAAAATGTTGAAAATGTATAATATTTTTCTATCAATGACAAGGTTGAAATGGGAAGCCTATTCCAAGGTATCTCTCTATTTTTGGATCAAAGCAGAATATATTAAGTCAAAAATCCTCTTCCAGGCTTGCTGAGGCGCTCAGTTGGCTAAGTGACAGACTTCAGCTCAGATCATGATCTCAGGGTTCGGGAGTTCAAGCCCTGCATCAGGCTTTGCACTAACAGCTCTGAGCCTGGAGCCTGCTTCAACTTCTGTCTCCCTCTCTCTCTGCCTCTCTTTCTGTGTCTCTGTGTGTGTCTCTCTCTTCCTCCCTCAAAAATAAACATTTAAAAAATCCAGTTCCACATCTAACTAGTTGATTTTCTTACTCCTTATTTCCACTACATTAGAAATTCTTACAACTGTTAGCTTCTCAGAATAATGTCCAGTGTTTTGTAGTGTGGAAAATCTTTCCATATATTCAGACTAAATGTGAACGCTACACGTGAAGACATTTCTTCTTAGTGCACAAAATGGGACTAAGACAATGACTGTTAGGAGTATTTAGAAACCACATAAAAATATATATCATATTAATTTTTTTGGAGAGAGAGAGAGGGGGCACAAGTGAGGGAGGAGGAGAGAGAGAGAGAGAGAGAGAGAGAGAGAGAGAGAGAGAGAGAGAGAGAAGAGCTTACCTGAAGCAAAGCTCATGTCCACCTGAAGCAAAGCTCATGTCCACCTGAAGCAGGGCTCGAGCTTACAAACATAAGATCATAACCGGAGCTGAAGTCAGATGCTTAACCAACTGAGCCACCCAGGCACCCAAAATACATAACATATTCAAAAGTAGAAAGTTTAAATGTTTCAAATTTGAAAGATAGTGGCAAATAATTCTGAATCAAATATTTGATTACATTTGGCTCTAGAAAACACTATATTAAAAATATGCCAAAATATCATTAATTTCTTCTTCTGAGTAATGAATATAATCAAGAGCTTGGAAAGAATAAAAATCTTAACCAAAATCTGCTTCTACCATGGATGGGCATCCTCAAGTTTCCCTACAACTGATTCTAACACTGTAGTTTTAAAGTTAATAGATGAAGCTATTCAAGATACAGGATATATTCAGTATTTAAGTGAATTATTGAACCCTTAAAAATAGTCTTGGATGTTTTATCATCCTTGGTTTCAAAACAGGTAAGATTTTCCTTGCATCATGGGAGCCTACTATTGAATCTCTGCAAATATCTTCCATGCAGGTTTAAAAGGATAATAAATAAAACTACCCATAACCCACACCTACAGTATAACTAGGAGACAGAGACTTCCTCAAACTTCTCAGTATATGTAAGTGGAAAAATAAATATCCAAACCAAAAGAGCCATCTCCAGACCTGCTCAAACCAAAAGTTAGAGGTTATACAGAAAAGATGAGCGAGGAACAAGGGACTGGCAGAGACAGATCACAGATAAAATCATCCACAGCAAGAGACAGTTTCACCCAATGTGGGGAAATATTCAAAACATGTATGTGACCTATTAGACATGGGTAAATGTAGATTCAAATACTCCGGAGCTTCCCTGTGAAATATGAAACCAGCCTCCATACATGGAGGGCAAGAAGAGACCCGAGAAAGAAGTAGGCCATTCCAGATTACTAGGTGGCAGTTTTAATAAGCAAGAGAACTTGCTTATTAATAAGCAAGAGAACTTGCAGGCCTGTCTTGTGTGACCCCAAGACAAGTAGATCTCTGCAACTGCCCGCCTGAATTTTAACAGTTTATGATAAAGAGGCATTGACTGGGTTCAGTCATGTATACTAGCCAGATGGTCTCAACAACACCTTAGTCTCTCAAAGGTACCTCCTTGGAATAGCTCCTAGTATGGATGGTGGGCAGAATGTACACCTGGAATACAAGGTAGGGAGTGAGGAGCCTCTAACTGACAGAGTCAATTCAAGAGTCAGCGGTTGGTCATGTCCTCTTGAGGACCTCCTCCAAAAGCACAATATACCTAGGAATTAACAGGCCAACCATTAACTGGGAAACGATTTTGCAACACATATTAATGAAAAGTGCTTAATGTTACTAATGCTTACAAATCAGAGAAAAATGGAGACCCAACCTCAGATTGTACTCTCATAGAATGAGAATTAGAAATGCCTGATCAATACATCAAAATAGTCTATTTCACTATTCATGTAAGAAATATATATGTAATAAATCTTTATCTTTAATTATTAAAATTGCAAAGATTAAAGAGATAATACTCAATGTTGTATTGACAATATTAGGATTATAAATATTGCCAAAAAAACTATAATGTACTATATGTTAAAAGTATTTAAACATTATTTGGGGCTGAATAAATAGACTTCTTAGAAACATATTCTATGGAAAACCATCAGTGGTGTGTTTGTAGATCTCTGTTGGAAGTTATTTACTATAATGATAAAAAATGGAAATGATACAAGGAAAGAAGGAAATTGTTCAATTTTAGTGATAAAACAGTATAAAGTTTTAAATGGTGTTTCAAAAATCTTTTACTTTCATGAGAAAATGCTAACAATGTGTTAAGTGAAACATGGTATACAAACAATGACAATTTGCTAATCTTCTCTTGTTGCATGGTCTCTCACATTTGGGGAGAATTATCTTTCAGTTTTTTTAAACCAATGAAAAAATAGTAAGACATTTTTCTTCATGGCGAAGAGGGTAATTATTTGATGGCAAATCTACCTAAGATACATTTAACATGAAGTTTTTCATTTCAGATATTCAAATTATTGTTGTTTATACTATGGTGAAAATAATCATTGAAATGATTGGAGACATATTTTTAATAAATGTGAGAAACTAGTTATAACATTTATAATTTTAATGCATTTAAAATTAATTTTTCCTTGGATTTTTCTGAATTAAACTTAATTCTTCTAACTTTGAATAAGTGTAAAAGGGTTTAAAGGATTTGTCAGATGATGTCAAGATTGAGATAATTAGAACTTAACTGTTCTTTAATTAAGAATAGAACAATAAGAGGTTTTACTAATACTTTTACCAAAGTATCATATTATCAAAGTATTAATAAGAAACACTTGTTCGGCAATGCATTTTTTAAAAGGGACTTTTCTTCAGCCCTGAGGTTGTAAAAAACAATTGTAATTACTTAGTCACTTAAGAAAATTTGTAAATGTTAGATTTGATTTTATCATGACAGAATCTTCTATGTTACTTGCCACAATGATCTCTCTCCTCTCCATTGCATAAGGAATATGATTTCACATTGACTGAAACTGGACAGGGATCATGATAGTTCACATTTCAGTAACATGAGTTGAAAATCTAATTGACATCTTGCTGGATCACATCTACACAGTGCTCCACTGTAAATGGCAGCTTCATAAGCTGTTTCCCACAGTGACCATTTAAATGGAAATATCTCAGGGATCATGTTGTTCACCCAATACAGCATCTTCTGTTTATCTAAATTCATAGTTCATTTCAATGAACAATGTTCATAGTTAAAAACTCATTACAAAATCATGGGTTTTTTTTACATTTTTTTAACGTTTATTTATTATTGAGAGGCAGAGAGAGAGAGAGCATGAGCATGGGAGGGGCAGAGGGGGTGGGGTGGGGGGGACACAGAATCTGAAGCAGGCTCCAGGCTCTGAGCTGTTAGCACAGAGCCTGATGTGGGGCTTGAACTCACAAACTGCGAGATCATGACCTGAGCCCAAGTTGGACTCTTAACTGACTGAGCTACCTAGGTGCCCCCAAAATCATGTTTTGATTAGGCCACAGACAGTAGATTTGATGGGAGAAGGAAACTAATTTTATTTCAAAGAAAACTACTGTCAAATGTAAACATCTGAAAAAAAGAGTAACAAGGATAAAAATGACAACTTTAATGATTTTAGTCCCCAAATTAAAACTCTTTGGTGGAAAAAAAAATCAGAATAAAATTTAAATGCTCCTTCTTTTCACTGCCAATATCCACTGATGAACCTGAGGATAAAATGATTTAGAAATCATTTGTATAAAACAGAGGAAATATGAGCCTTTTACAATCTTTACTAAGGTAATCAATAATGTCAATTAGGAATAGATACTGAATTTCTAAAATAATTACATTAGGTACAAATGCTTAAAATGATGTTTTGTGTGTGTGTGTGTGTGTGTGTGTGTGTGGCATAAATAAGAAGAGTTGCATATTTTGTTGTTGCTATAAAATGACGTTATATCAAGCTTTGCTCCTTGGTGGTTTTTATACCAATTATGTTTAAACTAACACTGGATTTTGTGACACCATACATAAAAGTAAAATGGTAAAATTTTCTTTGTTAATAAAGAAGGACAAGGCTGCTGCTCACTTTTTCCCTCCCCTTAGGATATCTTCTTGAAAATATAACCGGCCTGATAAGAAGCCCAACCTTTTGATTTTAAAATGTAAGGTCATGATTGGGTCCCCTGGTGGCTGAGTCGGTTAAGCGTCCGACATCGGCTCAGGTCATGATCTCGCGGTTTGTGAGTTCGAGCCCCAAGTCAGGCTCTGTGCTGACAGCTCAGAGCCTGGAGCCTGCTTCATATTCTGTGTCTTCCTCTCTCTGCCCCTACCCTGCTAACAGCCTGTCTCTCTGTCTCTCAGTAACAAATAAATGTTAAAAAAAAAATTTAAACAATGTAAGGTCATGATTTTACATTGTAAAACATTATGACTACCACCAGAGGCATCCATTTGTATCTTGAGGAAATAAGAGAAGTTTTATTTAGTTAGTTAGTTTAATTTTATTTATTTATTTATTTTCATCTGCAATTGACCCTTAAACAACATGGGTTTGCACTGTGTGGATCCACTTGTATGCCAATATTTTTCAATAATACAGTACGGTATTATAAATGTGCTTTCTCTTATAATTATCTTTGTAACATTTTTTTCTCTGTAACATTTTTTTCTCTGTATTTCTTACAATTCTTATTGTAAGAATATGGTATGTAATACATATAACATACAAAATATATGTTGATAGGCTATTTATATTATCTGTAAGCCTTCTGGTAAACAGTAAGCTCTTTGTTAAGCTTTTGGGTGTCAAAGTGATATAGACATTTTTGACTGCGGGGGTTAGTGCTCCTAACTCCTACATTGCTCAAGGACCCACTGTACTTCACCGTATAGATTTGCATGACATTCTGTCCAGACTTTGTTGTCTCTTGAAAAGACCTGCATGCATGTGTCACAACCGCATCACTGTTTTCTTCCTCTTACATATTAGTATGCAGGAGCAGGAGGTCTTTTTATTGGCAGGGTTTTTAATTTACTCAAAAATTAGGGGCAAGGTTATTTTTTTTTTATTTTGGATTTTTTTCTTAAGAAATTATGTGTCTGTGATAAAGCACTTATAAAATAAGTCTCATGTAAAAAATTGGTTTTACAAGTTAATGCATGAGTATTAGTATTTAGAGAACTTTTATTACTTAACTAAGTAAAAGATTAAGGAAATAATAAGGAGTAACCATATGAAGGTATAAGCAAGATTTCATTTACATGGTCAAGAACAAAAATATTTTATTGTTTGGGGATTTTGTTTTCATCTTTTAATTCTATATTTGTGCTAATGATCCTAGCAGATGATTTTTGAAGGAGAAATGAGAAAGTTTATATCAGCTACAGATTTTGATAAATCATTTTTTCACTATAGATTCGACATAGGAGGGTACCAAAGGCCAAATTTCTCTAATTACCATGAGGGTTTCTTAAAAATAAACTCAGTAGGCATAGATCTATGATAGATAGATAGACTAAGGAAAATATTGTACTTCAGTGAAAAACTATACATTGTTTAGAGCACACTCTTCTAGGTTGCTGATTCTGATTCTATGGCACCTCTGCACCTTCCATTGCCTTTTAGCTATTTTACAACTCTGTAAGTTGTAAATAACTGATAGCAATGCAAAATAATTCTTGTCTACAGACAGGCAAATAAATTCTGTTAGGCAAAGGTTCAATTGATTTTCCTCCCTTATAGTGGAAAAAGCCAGTTGTGTGTCATTTGCTCATTCATTTCAATATTTCTGATTTATAAATGTGTCTGTTCTTCAGATTCCCCTTTAAACCAACTGTAACATGTGCCTGAGTCACCCATTAATAATGAGTTAAACAAAATTTTTCCCATATGTTCATCTTACATCTGTATGACAGTGATTTTACTGTTTTAAAAATAATTATCCTCACAAATAGATGATGAAATGAAGGAAGGAAGGAAGGAAGGAAGGAAGGAAGGAAGACAAGGAAGGCAGGCAAGGAAGGCAGGCAAGGAAGGCAGGAAGGAAGGAAATGAGAGTTTGAGTGGCTACCAAAATAATTCTTTATTAATGTTCTGGAAAATTGATATCTAAAAAGAAGTCAATTTTTAAAAATAGAGCTGTCATTCTTATTGGTGTTCTTTTTCATTGGCATTTCTCCTCCATTATCTTCTTTTAAATCCTAGAAAATAGCCATATTTTGATACTAAACACAATGGATTAACAAAGAGAAGAAATAAACACATACCATAGAATGTTTCATTGTCCCATCTCCTTTATTCTTAGCTGTTCTTATAACCTTGCTTTTATAATGGCATATTTCTCTGCCTCTCTTTATGATTTTTATATTTTATATTATTATTTTTATATTTATCAAAATCCTTGGACTAACGTTATGGAAAGAAAGAAAAAGTTCAGCTAAATTTTTACTTTTGTAAGGCTTCATTTTTTGCTTTATTTCAGTAAGTAGGTTTAGCATATTTTTCTTGTTTGAAATTATTATTTTTTAATTTTTTTAAGTTTATTTATTTTTGAGAGAGACGGAGACAGCATGAGTGGGGTAGGGGCAGAGAGAGAGGGAGAGAGAGAGAGAGAGAGAGAGAGAGAGAGAGAGAGAGAGAATCTCAAGCAGGCTCCACACCACCAGCACAGAGTACAATGTGGGGCTCAAACCGACAAAATTGTGAGATTATGACCTGAGCCAAAACCAAGAGTTGGATGCCTGACTGAGCAACCCAGGTGCCCATTGATTGAAATTATTTTAATTAGTTAGCTTCAAAAAAAATGGTGTTTTTTTTTGTATTCTCTTAATATTCTTTTGATATATACCTCTTTAGTTTCAAGCATTCAGGATGATCACTGGGGGCAGTATTTACATTTTAATCTATATAAATGACCGTCCCTCTCACTCCCACTGAAATCTAGACCTATTTACATAAACTACCACATGGACTGCACTCCAAGGAGTTTAGCAATACAGCATTACTCTGCTGTCATTTAACCTAGAGGCGCTACCTCTATGTCAATAGCTCAGTGAGAAAATTATTTTATCTCTACCATAAATTAATTACAATTATTTGAAGATAATGTATTTCTTTTTGTTAGAATCCTCCACAGAAAAAAAATATAGGTCCATGATTCACCCACCAAAAGAATTAGAAGTAGAAACACTAACAACCCTAAATGTTGGTGAGCATGTAGAGCAACTAGTTCTTGTATATTGATGACAGAAGTATAAAATGGTTACGTCACATGCAAAAAAAGATTCTAGAATCTTCTTAAAAAACTAATTATATATTTATACCCTGACTCATCAAATCTACTAATCTACTCCTAGGTATTTATACAAGAGACAAATAAACACACACACACAGATGTGTGTATATATATGTATATGATATATGTTTATGTGTACGTATATATGTTAACAAAAGAACTTGTATAAGAATATTCATAGAATATCTTATATAGATCAATAGAATCAATAGAATATTAATATACCCAAGATGATTAAAAAATTCTGAAGTCTATCAAGAAGAGCATGGATAAAAAACTTGTGGAATACTCATACAAATGAACTACTGATATATGCAACAGCATGGGTGAAGTGTTAAAACAAAACAAGACAAAAATATATTATGTTGAGTGAAAGAAATATTTCACAAAAGAATGCATATTTAATTTTTTTTTTAATGTTTATTTATTTTTGAGAGAGAGTGAAAGCCAGAGTACAAGTTGGGGAGGGGTAGAGAGAGAGGGAGACACAGAATCTGAACTAGGTTGTAAGCCCTGAGCTGTCAGCACAGACCCAATGTGGGGCTCGAACCCACAAACTGTGAGATCATGACCTGAGCCGAAGTCGGATGGACACTTAACCGACTGAGCCACTCAGGCACCCCACAAAAGAATGATATTATATGATGTCACTTATATGAAGTTCTGAAACAGTCAAAATTACACTATGGTAGAAGAATAAAAAGAGTGGGGAGATTGACCTAGAAGAACATGATGGAACTTTCTGGAGTGGTTGAAATTTCTATATCTTGAAATAAAACAGGATTACAAACATTGACATTTTTGAAAATATTCATTGGATGGCACATTTATGATTCATGCATTTGATTGTATGTAATTCTGTCTTTATTTTTTTTATATATATATGAAATTTATTGACAAATTGGTTTCCATACAACACCCAATGCTCATCCCAAAAGGTGCCCTCCTCAATACCCATCACCCACCGTCCCCTCCCTCCCACCCCCCATCAACCCTCAGTTTGTTCTCAGTTTTTAACAGTCTCTTATGCTTTGGCTCTCTCCCACTCTAACCTCTTTTTTTTTTTTTTCTTCCCCTCCCCCATGGGTTCCTGTTAAGTTTCTCAGGATCCGATAAGAGTGAAACCATATGGTATCTGTATTTCTCTGTATGGCTTATTTCACTTAGCATCACACTCTCCAGTTCCATCCACGTTGCTACAAAAGGCCATATTTCATTTTTTCTCATTGCCATGTAGTATTCCATTGTGTATATAAACCACAATTTCTTTATCCATTCATCAGTTGGTGGACATTTAGGCTCTTTCCATAATTTGACTATTGTGGAGAGTGCTGCTATGAACATTGGGGTACAAGTGGCCCTATGCATCAGTACTCCTGTATCCCTTGGATAAATTCCTAGCAGTGCTATTGCTGGGTCATAGGGTAGGGCTATTTTTAATTTTCTGAGGAACCTCCACACTGCTTTCCAGAGCGGCTGCACCAATTTGCATTCCCACCAACAGTGCAAGAGGGTTCCCGTTTCTCCACATCCTCTCCAGCATCTATAGTCTCCTGCTTTGTTCATTTTGGCCACTCTGACTGGCGTGAGGTGATACCTGAGTGTGGTTTTGATTTGTATTTCCCTGATAAGGAGCGACGCTGAACATCTTTTCACGTGCCTGTTGGCCATCCGGATGTCTTCTTTAGAGAAGTGTCTATTCACGTTTTCTGCCCATTTCTTCACTGGGTTATTTGTTTTTCGGGTGTGGAGTTTGGTGAGCTCTTTATAGATTTTGGATACTAGCCCTTTGTCCGATATGTCATTTGCAAATATCTTTTCCCATTCCGTTGGTTGCCTTTTAGTTTTGTTGGTTGTTTCCTTTGCTGTGCAGAAGCTTTTTATCTTCATAAGGTCCCAGTAATTCACTTTTGCTTTTAATTCCCTTGCCTTTGGGGATGTGTCGAGTAAGAGATTGCTACGGCTGAGGTCAGAGAGGTCTTTTCCTGCTTTCTCCTCTAGGGTTTTGATGGTTTCCTGTCTCACATTCAGGTCCTTTATCCATTTTGAGTTTATTTTTGTGAATGGTGTGAGAAAGTGGTCTAGTTTCAACCTTCTGCATGTTGCTGTCCAGTTCTCCCAGCACCATTTGTTAAAGAGGCTGTCTTTTTTCCATTGGATGTTCTTTCCCGCTTTGTCAAAGATGAGTTGGCCATACGTTTGTGGGTCTAGTTCTGGGGTTTCTATTCTATTCCATTGGTCTGTGTGTCTGTTTTTGTGCCAATACCATGCTGTCTTGATGATGACAGCTTTGTAGTAGAGGCTAAAGTCTGGGATTGTGATGCCTCCTGCTTTGGTCTTCTTCTTCAAAATTCCTTTGGCTATTCGGGGCCTTTTGTGGTTCCATATGAATTTTAGGATTGCTTGTTCTAGTTTCGAGAAGAATGCTGGTGCAATTTTGATTGGGATTGCGTTGAATGTGTAGATAGCTTTGGGTAGTATTGACATTTTGACAATATTTATTTTTCCAATCCATGAGCAGGGAATGTCTTTCCATTTCTTTAAATCTTCTTCAATGTCCTTCATAAGCTTTCTATAGTTTTCAGCATACAGATCCTTTACATCTTTGGTTAGATTTATTCCTAGGTATTTTATGCTTCTTGGTGCAATTGTGAATGGGAGCAGTTTCTTTATTTGTCTTTCTGTTGCTTCATTGTTAGTGTATAAGAATGCAACTGATTTCTGTACATTGATTTTGTATCCTGCAACTTTGCTGAATTCATGTACCAGTTCTAGCAGACTTTTGGTGGAGTCTATCGGATTTTCCATGTATAATATCATGTCATCTGCAAAAAGCGAAAGCTTGGCTTCATCTTTGCCAATTTTGATGCCTTTGATTTCCTTTTGTTGTCTGATTGCTGATGCTAGAACTTCCAGCACTATGTTAAACAACAGCGGTGAGAGTGGGCATCCCTGTCGTGTTCCTGATCTCAGGGAAAAAGCTCTCAGTTTTTCCCCGTTGAGGATGATGTTAGCTGTGGGCTTTTCATAAATGGCTTTTATGATCTCTAAGTATGTTCCTTCTATCCCGACTTTCTCAAGGGTTTTTATTAAGAAAGGGTGCTGGATTTTGTCAAAGGCCTTTTCTGCATCGATTGACAGGATCATATGGTTCTTCTCTTTTTTTTGGTGTTAATGTGATGTATCACGTTGATTGATTTGCGAATGTTGAACCAGCCCTGCATCCCAGGAATGAATCCCACTTGATCATGGTGAATAATTCTTTTTATATGCTGTTGAATTCGATTTGCTAGTATCTTATTGAGAATTTTTGCATCCATATTCATCAGGGATATTGGCCTGTAGTTCTCTTTTTTCACTGGGTCTCTGTCTGGTTTAGGAATCAAAGTAATACTGGCTTCATAGAATGAGTCTGGAAGTTTTCCTTCCCTTTCTATTTCTTGGAATAGCTTGAGAAGGATAGGTATGATCTCTGCTTTAAACGTCTGGTAGAACTCCCCTGGGAAGCCATCTGGTCCTGGACTCTTATTTGTTGGGAGATTTTTGATAACCGATTCAATTTCTTCGCTGGTTATGGGTCTGTTCAAGCTTTCTCTTTCCTCCTGATTGAGTTTTGGAAGAGTGTGGGTGTTCAGGAATTTGTCCATGTCTTCCAGGTTGTCCAATTTGTTGGCATATAATTTTTCATAGTATTCCCTGATAATTGTTTGTATCTCTGAGGGATTGGTTGTAATAATTCCATTTTCATTCATGATTTTATCTGTTTGGGTCATCTCCCTTTTCTTTTTGAGAAGCCTGGCTAGAGGTTTGTCAATTTTGTTGATTTTTTCAAAAAACCAACTCTTGGTTTCGTTGATCTGCTCTACAGTTTTTTTAGATTCTATATTGTTTATTTCTGCTCTGATCTTTATTATTTCTCTTCTTCTGCTGGGTTTAGGCTGCCTTTGCTGTTCTGCTTCTAGTTCCTTTAGGTGTGCTGTTAGATTTTGTATTTGGGATTTTTCTTGTTTCTTGAGATAGGCCTGGATTGCAATGTATTTTCCTCTCAGGACTGCCTTCGCTGCGTCCCAAAGCGTTTGGATTGTTGTATTTTCATTTTCGTTTGTTTCCATATATTTTTAAATTTCTTCTCTAATTGCCTGGTTGACCCACTCATTCGTTAGTAGGGTGTTCTTTAACCTCCATGCTTTTGGAGGTTTTCCAGACTTTTTTCTGTGGTTGATTTCAAGCTTCATAGCATTGTGGTCTTATAATTCTGTCTTTAAAAAATTGTAGTCATATATTTAACTCTAATGATATTGATGAAGATACGTGTGCTCAGAAGTGTGATGTACTGATGTGTGCAATTTGCTTTGAAAACAATAACAACAACAAAAAATATGCTCAGAAGTGAGATATACTGATGTCTGCAATTTGGTTAGAAACCATATAAAAAGGATGGATTTATTGTTGGACAGAAGGATACGTGGATGGATAGATATATGATAAAACAAATGAAGCAAAATATATGCTGCACAATCGAAGTAATGGGTATTTATGTGTTTACTATACAATTACTTCAACTTTCTTATATATCTGAAATTTTTCATAATAAAAAATAAAGTAATAAAGGGATTTCTAAAATACCAATAGGTATATAATCACTTGTTATCTGCAATTTTATTATGTGTTGAGTGAGTAGTCAATGGCAAGATTTCAGTATAAGGCAAATCAAGCATTGTGTTGATTTTGTTCCCCAGGGTCCTTAATCTCCTTATTCTTTTGTTTATATTTGGCATATTTCCCAATATCTCCTGCAGCTAAGTATGGCAACATTACTGTTTGGACTAATAAAATGAGAGTGGAAGTAAAAGACGCCACTTTGGACTTATAACATGACACATATATCTCTCCAGCTTCTTTTTCTCTTTGTTTGGAACTAAAAGGCTGATGTCCCAGGGACATACCTTCAACCATTCAGACTCCCGCAGCAACCTAAAGAAAAGGTTTGCACCCTGAAATCATTGCCTGAAATCTACTGAGCCTGTTCTGTAAATAAAGTATTATAGGCACACAGCCACACCCATTCAGTTATCTGAAGTCTAGGACTGCTCCCACACTACACTGGCAGGGTTGAATAGTTGAAACAGAGTTGGTATAGACACACAGCCTAAAATATTTTCTATCAGAACTGTCACCAAACATATGTAAATACCTTTGCTCTAAAGTATGAAAATGGTTGGATCCTAGGTCCCTGAGTAAGTTCTTGGAAAAGAGATGTGACACCAGAGAAGACTGGCCAGACTGTTTGTAGGAAAGAAAGAACCCCCCACCTATTTAGCTGCTATTTGTTGTTTGTGTTTAGCTGCTATTTGTTTCCTTGGTTGTTGTTCTTTTTGTTGTTGCTATTTTGGGCCCTTTTTTACATGAGAGTAACCATTATTTTAACAGATACCAGTGATATTTTTACAGATTATTTCAGTGTCATCCATGCTACTGCCAATACATAAACTAATTTTAACATCCTTTTATTCGAAAATAACCTAAAAGAAATCAGCTAGCTCCCAGAAAGTATATTTTGGTATTTGGCATTTTGAAGCTGAAGAAAAATAACTTTGATTATGCAGATTATTGTTTCCCTCCTTTTAGTGAAGTTCATTGGCTTTTGGCATTTCAAAGACAGAACTCTGGATTTCTTCTCCGTAATCCAAAAAGATATTTTTTTCCCATTAGACTTTTAAAATAGTTTTCATCGGGGACAATAAATTTCAATGTCTATCTGTTCTAAGGGGGCACTAGGTCTGATGGGTTGCTCAAAAAGCTTTATTTTTTCTCTCTCTTTTCTTTTAAGAAAAAACTCAGACAATAGTTCTACCTACAGAATATCTGTTCCTCACGTTCTAAAGACTTTAGCAGACATTAACACTGCTACAAATAGAGAGAAAATGCCCTACTGGAGAGAAAGCATTAAACTTGGGCCTGAACACCTGTAGTGAAGTCCCCACCTAACTCCCTCCCCTCTGGGGTCAGATCTGATGTGCAC
The DNA here is from genome assembly GCF_022837055.1 of Prionailurus viverrinus. Classification (NCBI taxonomy): domain Eukaryota; kingdom Metazoa; phylum Chordata; class Mammalia; order Carnivora; family Felidae; genus Prionailurus; species Prionailurus viverrinus. The sequence goes on along the minus strand of NC_062569.1, from coordinate 125,451,219 downwards.
AAGAAGGAGCCAAATTTTGAGAGAATGTCTAAGGTCTCCTCCAGCTTTAAAATCTCTATGATTTAGAATCACTGAGGAAAGGCCACACTAACCATGTAATATCATACCTTCTATTACATGTCACTGTTTTTCTCTGTATGTTTTACATGTTTTACACAGTTTCTTATAAGAAAATATACCCAACAGGGGTTCCTGGGTGGCTCAGTTGGTTATGTGTCTGACTCTTGGTTTTGGCTCAGGTCATGTTCTCTCAGTTCGTGGGATTAAGCCCCTTGTCAGGTTCACACTGATGGTGTGGATCCTGCTTTGGATTCTCTCTCTCCTCTCTCTTTGCGCCCCCTTACATAAATAAATAAACTTAAAAAAAAAAAGAAAGAAATCATACCCAACAGGTTAATTGTAAAGCATAAGAACTGTCAGTTTCGTACTTCCACTAAGTTTTGTTCATCCCTAAACTATCACATTTTCCTATCTACACCGATTAGCACTGAGTAGAGCACCGTAAGACTTCAATAAATATTTATCCCAACTTGTATCCTAAACTGTATTACCAACACATAACAGGCATCTTTTAAAGACAGGCAGTTATATCACGTCATTCCTGTAGTTGAAATCCTCATAGATGTCCCATTTTCCTCAGGATAAAAGCTAATGCATTTGATACGTGACTACCACGTGATCTACAAGGTCACAGAAAATCTACAACAGCTGGTACTAGTCTTCCCTTCATTCATTCTTCTCCTATCCTCCATGCATATCATTGCCTGAGTCCCTTGCTTTGGTCTTTTTCTCCCAAAATTGACATCACTAACTTCTTCACTTCCTTCAAAGCTTTACTCAATCTTCACCTATCCCTAACAGCTTATTTAAAATTTTCACTTTCCCTGCAACCCTATCATATCCCCAGCCCTCCTCTCCATTCTCTAGAGCTTTTCTCCACAGCATTCACCACCTTAAAACATACTATATAGTATACCTCTTTGGGGGCTGTTTATTGTCTGCCACCCCCCGCCCCCACCAGAATGTATGCTACCCAAAAGGCAGGGCCTTTTAGTTAATTAAAGTTATCTCAAGCACTTAAAAGAGTACCTGGCACAAAATAAATGGTTAATAATATTTGTTGAATAGGTTGGAAGAATAAAACAAATTACTGAATTTATGAATCTTCTTTCTCATTAACTATTTACTACGCCCAATATATGTTCTTCACCTATGTCCACTTACTTTATCTATGAATGACAACAATGAAAACAACATTCATAGATGTTGTGAACTGAATGGTTGTATCTTCACAGAATTCATGTGTCGAAATCCTAACCCCCAAAGTAATGGTATTAGAGGGTGGCGTCTTTGGGAAGTGATTAGGTTAAAAGGGTGAAACCTTCATGAATGGGACTAGTGTACTTATAAAAGAGATCCAGAGAGCTCCCTCATCCCTTGGAAAAGACAGCTGTTTGTTCGTAAACCAGGAAACAGGCTCCCCCATGACATCCATTCTGCTGGCACCTTGATCTTAGAACTTCCCAGTGCCCAGAACTGAGAGAAATAAATTTCTGTTGTTGATACGCCACCTAGTCTATGGCATTCTGTTACAGCAGGGCAAATGGACTAAGACGGGAGGTAATTTTAATATGATTAAAAAGCATTCCTAAATAATCAACATAAATGCCAAAGTCAACTTAATAAAAACATTTTTTAAACATACTAATTTTCTTTGTGTAATACATTGCATTAGACCCTGAGGACCACAAAAAAAAAGGGCAAGTTCCGGCCCTCCAAGACTTCTAAACTTCCTGATAAAACAGGTCAGTCTTCAAATATTATTAAAGAAGACAAAAAGAAGGCATAAAGGAAGGCAAGGAAAAGGTTAAACATGGTTCTACTTAGCCTTTAGATTGTGAGTTGGGATGCTGATGCTGTGAAGTGGGCTTCTTTCTAAATCCATTGGCAGTAAATACTTTAGTCCCGAAAAAGTACAGGGCAAAAGAACAGATCAGACAGAAGGGATTTTAGTAGCTCTAAGACCCCAGCGCAGTGTTTCACAATTTTCTGTTTGGAAGAATAACCCTTGTTCAGAACTGAGCGCATCCCTTTATTATAAGACACAATTATTTCTCTAGCATCATAGAGTGCTGACATCACATACCCCCCTTCTTCTGTGACCAGTTAATGTATGTCTCTAGTTGCTTGCCACATTTGCCATTTTCACTTTAAATGGCACTTACGAAGGTCCTGCTATCGCTTTATAAACTTTTATTTCTGCGTCACTCTTTGTTTTTTCCAAATCATTTGCCGCTAACTATTCTAAAAGCGTTTATGAAAGGAAAACTCTTTCATTGAGCTATTCCAAGGATTTAAAGCAGTTAAGCCACTCTTATTTTTTAAAGTCCTTGCACTGCTTTTGCTGTTATAACGCGTACTGTTATGGCTTCTAGATTATGTTAATATGGAAACTCCGAAGTCTAACACTCACAAAACACACCATTGTTCAGTCCTCCGCAACCCATGCATTTACTCATGGCCATAAATTCAATCAGAGTGGCAGATTTACACTCACTCACTATCAGTCAGTACATTGACTTTAAAATTTGGCTCGGAGTTTTTCATTACCTCTATGGAACTTCCCTTTCACTCCTATCAGAATTGGCCTCCATTTATACGTGCCCTCAGTCCTTACTTTCTAATAATAAATCTCAAATTCATCAACCCCCTTGTCAGGTCTCTCATCCATGGGCAACAGAGCATTCACCTGTTATGCCCTCGAGCTATGGAGTTCCCTCAACTGAACACTCCTCTCCAAATCCCCTGAGCTTTATAAATCCCCTTTTGAGTCTCACTTATTAAAATTTGCTTTTAATATTTGATCTGCCACTGACACATGCTGCAGGCTTGGCTGTTATAAAAAATATATATCTATATATATATATATAAGGAGAAGAAAAGTATTTTTATTTTCCTCAACATTTGTGAAAAGGACTGAAATTTCCTCTGCTTCTCTGTCGGTATTTTATATTTTCCAACGTTCTTTCCTTTCTCCCTTTCATTACTAGGAGAATAATCGCCCCACAGGGTTTGGTCAGTAACCAGGGTTTAGAGTTAAAGATTTCATGTGTTACAGGATTATAAATAAACTAGTCACAATATCATTAATTAATTTGCACCCTAGAGATTGGAATAGATTTTTTTAGGAGACAACATGGAGTTCAGAGAAAAATGACTCTTTCCTTATAACCTTCCTCCTCCCTCACAAGTCTTACATAGCAACCTCTTCTAGGTTTACTTTAATTAATAACTATTCTGGCTTAACTTCACCCTCTTGTCAGAAGAAAACAGAAAAATGCATTTAGTGGCACTAAATAAAGGACATGTGGCTTTTGTACTGTTCTGGTGACATAAACAAGAACATCAAAATTTTGGACATCAATTGCCCTATTCCAAAGTAGTCATTTCCCAGGATCTGCCAATATGAAAAGAATGTCATTTATTTTTGCATTCTCCTTGACACATAACCCAGCACTACGCACATAGTAGGCATTGCAAAAAAATGTTTGTACAGCACTGAATCGATTATTTTTATCTCAGTTCTTTAATTTTATTTCCATTCCCTTGGGAAAACGATCTGCTTTTCTCTCTGTTTCCCTACTCATTAGAGTACAGCTTTTCTGTCACCCTTGTCTCTCTTCTACAGCTGTTGATCAGCCTATTGATTAGGACCCAGAGGCTAGCTGACAGCCAGGAAAGGGCATTATACTCTGGCACAATTTCCTCTAAGTGCTTAATGTTCTTTAAACCCCTCATTCAATTAGATGGCACAAGCTATTACACACAAGTGCCCCACCACAGAAAATTACAAGCTCATATCTGAGAGCCACAGAGAAAGCAAGGCAAAGAGTAAGTTAATAGGACATTGTCTGTATGTTTGGTAAATCCTGTGGAGTTTAGGGCTCCAGGTTAATATCAGAGTGCCAGGCTATGGAATTTAAGCAGCAGGTAGATTTCAATAGCACAAAATATGAGAGAGAACACAGTACAGCTTGATATATTATTCTGTTATTTGAAATGGCTACTGTGTAAAATTCAGCATTTCCCTTGAAACATTTTGAAGATGATTTAGGCCATTGAAAATAATGGCAAAGTTAAAACTTTTTTTAAGGTTAAGGTAACATTACTAAAGTAGGTGACCTGATTGAATTTCACTAACTGGTAGAGTTTTGAGAGTTCTGATGTATTTACAGATAGAAAAAAAAGAAAGCACCAATTTTTCTCTGTGAAAAGGAAGATAAAATTAACCTCATAAAACATAAAACAACATATGAAGATTATTAGTTATTATTGTTGTAGGATGACATTGGATTTTACACAAGAACAGACACTTGACTGTTTCCGCCAGCTACTGGCTTCCCTTTCACTGGGAATGCACGTGGCGGGTGAAATACAATGAGGACTGTTTTTAGTTCCATTCACCCCTGTCCCCGGTGCCTTTGTGCAGTGCACAGATTTACAACAGTACCTGACCACCTGAAAATGTTATGATGGATATGAAAACCTAGGAAGACTAGAGATTCAGTCTCACCATCTATTCCAGGCAACATCAAACTTTACGACTATAATGTAACCTTCATTTATATAACAAGAGCTGATGTGTAAAGCAAAAGCAATAAGTGCCAGACATAATACTACAGCTTTGCCTGATTTCAATTAATTTTCTAACTAACTTCATGTGGTAGGTAAACTTTTTTCCTCCACTTTACATTGAAAAAACTCAAAATGAGACCAGTGGTTTGCCTAATGTCACATACAGTTAGTTAAGTGGTGAAGACAGGATTGTAATTGAGACAATATGATTGTAGAAGGCTTAAACATGAAATAAACTACTAATCTAAAGTATATCATACTATTTGTTTGGTTTATTCTTAAATAATGATACATTATTTTAAAAATTGAAATTGAGGCACCTGGGTGGCCAAGTCAGTTAAGCATCCCACTTAGTTTCAGCTCAGGTCATGATCTCATGGTTTCATGAGTTTGAGCCCTGTGTGAGCCTTGTGCTGGTAGCATGGAACCTGCTTGGGATTCTCTCTCTCCCTCTCTCTGCCTCAACCCCACTTGCACTGTCTCTGTCTCAAAATAAATAAATAAACTTAAAAAAATGGAATAAATAACCCAAAAAAGGAAATTAAAATCACCCATAATTTCATGACAAAAAAAATGTGCTGTAAATATTCTGGAGAATATATTTACCAGTTACAGTGTCTACAGTTTTATTTCTTTGCTATTAAAATAATTCAATGAATGTCTTTATTTTTTTTTAGGAGTAAATATAGGTCATTTTATTTATTTTTTTTTATTTTATTTTTTTTTAGATTTTTTCATTTTATTTTATTTTATTTTTTTTAATATGAAATTTATTGACAAATTGGTTTCCATACAACACCCAGTGCTCATCCCAAAAGGTGCCCTCCTCAATACCCATCACCCACCCTCTCCTCCCTCCCACCCCCCATCAACCCTCAGTTTGTTCTCAGTTTTTAACAGTCTCTTATGCTTTGGCTCTCTCCCACTCTAACCTCTTTTTTTTTTTTCTTCCCCTCCCCCATGGGTTCCTGTTAAGTTTCTCAGGATCCACATAAGAGTGAAACAATATGGTATCTGTCTTTCTCTGTATGTCTTATTTCACTTAGCATCACACTCTCTAGTTCCATCCATGTTGCTACAAAAGGCCATATTTCATTTTTTCTCATTGCCACGTAGAATTCCATTGTGTATATAAACCACAATTTCTTTATCCATTCATCAGTTGGTGGACATTTAGGCTCTTTCCATAATTTGGCTATTGTTGAGAGTGCTGCTATGAACATTGGGGTACAAGTGGCCCTATGCATCAGTACTCCTGTATCCCTTGGATAAATTCCTAGCAGTGCTATTGCTGGGTCATAGGGTAGGGCTATTTTTAATTTTCTGAGGAACCTCCACACTGCTTTCCAGAGCGGCTGCACCAATTTGCATTCCCACCAACAGTGCAAGAGGGTTCCCGTTTCTCCACATCCTCTCCAGCATCTATAGTCTCCTGCTTTGTTCATTTTAGCCACTCTGACTGGCGTGAGGTGATACCCGAGTGTGGTTTTGATTTGTATTTCCCTGATAAGGAGCGACGCTGAACATCTTTTCATGTGCCTGTTGGCCATCCGGATGTCTTCTTTAGAGAAGTGTCTCTTCATGTTTTCTGCCCATTTCTTCACTGGGTTATTTGTTTTTTGGGTGTGGAGTTTGGTGAGCTCTTTATAGATTTTGGATACTAGCCCTTTGTCCGATATGTCATTTGCAAATATCTTTTCCCATTCCGTTGGTTGCCTTTTAGTTTTGTTGGTTGTTTCCTTTGCTGTGCAGAAGCTTTTTATCTTCATAAGGTCCCAGTAATTCACTTTTGCTTTTAATTCCCTTGCCTTTGGGGATGTGTCGAGTAAGAGATTGCTACGGCTGAGGTCAGAGAGGTCTTTTCCTGCTTTCTCCTCTAGGGTTTTGATGGTTTCCTGTCTCACATTCAGGTCCTTTATCCATTTTGAGTTTATTTTTGTGAATGGTGTGAGAAAGTGGTCTAGTTTCAACCTTCTGCATGTTGCTGTCCAGTTCTCCCAGCACCATTTGTTAAAGAGGCTGTCTTTTTTCCATTGGATGTTCTTTCCCGCTTTGTCAAAGATGAGTTGGCCATACGTTTGTGGGTCTAGTTCTGGGGTTTCTATTCTATTCCATTGGTCTGTGTGTCTGTTTTTGTGCCAATACCATGCTGTCTTGATGATGACAGCTTTGTAGTAGAGGCTAAAGTCTGGGATTGTGATGCCTCCTGCTTTGGTCTTCTTCTTCAAAATTCCTTTGGCTATTCGGGGCCTTTTGTGGTTCCATATGAATTTTAGGATTGCTTGTTCTAGTTTCGAGAAGAATGCTGGTGCAATTTTGATTGGGATTGCGTTGAATGTGTAGATAGCTTTGGGTAGTATTGACATTTTGACAATATTTATTTTTCCAATCCATGAGCAGGGAATGTCTTTCCATTTCTTTAAATCTTCTTCAATGTCCTTCATAAGCTTTCTATAGTTTTCAGCATACAGATCCTTTACATCTTTGGTTAGATTTATTCCTAGGTATTTTATGCTTCTTGGTGCAATTGTGAATGGGAGCAGTTTCTTTATTTGTCTTTCTGTTGCTTCATTGTTAGTGTATAAGAATGCAACTGATTTCTGTACATTGATTTTGTATCCTGCAACTTTGCTGAATTCATGTACCAGTTCTAGCAGGCTTTTGGTGGAGTCTATCGGATTTTCCATGTATAATATCATGTCATCTGCAAAAAGCGAAAGCTTGGCTTCGTCTTTGCCAATTTTGATGCCTTTGATTTCCTTTTGTTGTCTGATTGCTGATGCTAGAACTTCCAGCACTATGTTAAACAGCAGCGGTGAGAGTGGGCATCCCTGTCGTGTTCCTGATCTCAGGGAAAAAGCTCTCAGTTTTTCCCCGTTGAGGATGATGTTAGCTGTGGGCTTTTCATAATGGCTTTTATGATCTCTAAGTATGTTCCTTCTATCCCGACTTTCTCAAGGGTTTTTATTAAGAAAGGGTGCTGGATTTTGTCAAAGGCCTTTTCTGCATCGATTGACAGGATCATATGGTTCTTCTCTCTTTTTTTGTTGTTAATGTGATGTATCACGTTGATTGATTTGCAAATGTTGAACCAGCCCTGCATCCCAGGAATGAATCCCACTTGATCATGGTGAATAATTCTTTTTATATGCTGTTGAATTCGATTTGCTAGTATCTTATTGAGAATTTTTGCATCCATATTCATCAGGGATATTGGCCTGTAGTTCTCTTTTTTCACTGGGTCTCTGTCTGGTTTAGGAATCAAAGTAATACTGGCTTCATAGAATGAGTCTGGAAGTTTTCCTTCCCTTTCTATTTCTTGGAATAGCTTGAGAAGGATAGGTATGATCTCTGCTTTAAACGTCTGGTAGAACTCCCCTGGGAAGCCATCTGGTCCTGGACTCTTATTTGTTGGGAGATTTTTGATAACCGATTCAATTTCTTCGCTGGTTATGGGTCTGTTCAAGCTTTCTCTTTCCTCCTGATTGAGTTTTGGAAGTGTGTGGGTGTTCAGGAATTTGTCCATTTCTTCCAGGTTGTCCAATTTGTTGGCATATAATTTTTCATAGTATTCCCTGATAATTGTTTGTATCTCTGAGGGATTGGTTGTAATAATTCCATTTTCATTCATGACTTTATCTATTTGGGTCATCTCCCTTTTCTTTTTGAGAAGCCTGGCTAGAGGTTTGTCAATTTTGTTGATTTTTTCAAAAAACCAACTCTTGGTTTCGTTGATCTGCTCTACAGTTTTTTTAGATTCTATATTGTTTATTTCTGCTCTGATCTTTATTATTTCTCTTCTTCTGCTGGGTTTAGGCTGCCTTTGCTGTTCTGCTTCTAGTTCCTTTAGGTGTGCTGTTAGATTTTGTATTTGGGATTTTTCTTGTTTCTTGAGATAGGCCTGGATTGCAATGTATTTTCCTCTCAGGACTGCCTTCGCTGCGTCCCAAAGCGTTTGGATTGTTGTATTTTCATTTTCATTTGTTTCCATATATTTTTAAATTTCTTCTCTAATTGCCTGGTTGACCCACTCATTCGTTAGTAGGGTGTTCTTTAACCTCCATGCTTTTGGAGGTTTTCCAGACTTTTTTCTGTGGTTGATTTCAAGCTTCATAGCATTGTGGTCTGAAAGTATGCATGGTATAATTTCAATTCTTGTAAACTTATGAAGGGCTGTTTTGTGACCCAGTATATGATCTATCTTGGAGAATGTTCCATGTGCACTCGAGAAGAAAGTATATTCTGTTGCTTTGGGATGCAGAGTTCTAAATATATCTGTCAAGTCCATCTGTTCCAATGTCTCATTCAGGGCCCTTGTTTCTTTACTGACCGTGTGTCTAGATGATCTATCCATTTCTGTAAGTGGGGTGTTAAAGTCCCCTGCAATGACCACATTCTTATCAATAAGGTTGCTTACGTTTATGAGTAATTGTTTTATATATTTGGGGGCTCCGGTGTTTGGCGCATAGACATTTATAATTGTTAGCTCTTCCTGGTGGATAGACCCTGTAACTATTATATAATGTCCTTCTTCATCTCTTGTTATAGCCTTTAATTTAAAGTCTAGTTTGTCTGATAGAAGTATGGCTACTCCAGCTTTCTTTTGGCTTCTAGTAGAATGATAAATAATTCTCCATCCCCTCACTCTCAATCTAAAGGTGTCCTCAGGTCTAAAATGAGTCTCTTGTAGACAGCAAAGAGATGGGTCTTGTTTTTTTATCCATTCTGATACCCTATGTCTTTTGGTTGGTGCATTTAATCCATTTACATTCAGTGTTATTATAGAAAGATACGGGTTTAGAGTCATTGTGATGTCTGTATGTTTTATGCTTGTAGTGATGCCTCTGGTACTTTGTCTCACAGGGTCCCCCTTAGGATCTCTTGTAGGGCTGGTTTAGTGGTGACAAATTCCTTCTGTTTTTGTTTGTTTGGGAAGACTTTTATCTCTCCTTCTATTCTAAATGACAGACTTGCTGGATAAAGGATTCTCGGCTGCATAATTTTTCTGTCTAGCACCCTGAAAATCTCGTGCCAATTCTTTCTGGCCTGCCAAGTTTCAAAAGAGAGATCAGTCACGAGTCTTATAGGTCTCCCTTTATATGTGAGGGCACATTTACCCCTTGCTGCTTTCAGAATTTTCTCTTTATCCTTGTATTTTGCCAGTTTCACTATGATATGTCGTGTAGAAGATCGATTCAAGTTACGTCTGAAGGGAGTTAGTTCTCTGTGCCTCTTGGATTTCAATGCCTTTTTCCTTCCCCAGTTCAGGGAAGTTCTCAGCTATGATTTCTTCAAGTACCCCTTCAGCACCTTTCCCTCTCTCTTCCTCCTCTGGGATACCAATTATGCGTATATTATTTCTTTTTAGTGTATCACTTAGTTCTCTAATTTTCCCCTCATACTCCTGGATTTTTTTTATCTCTCTTTTTCTCAGCTTCCCCTTTTCCATAACTTTATCTTCTAGTTCACCTATTCTCTCCTCTGCCTTTTCAATCCGAGCCATGGTGGTTTCCATTTTGTTTTGCATTTCATTTAAAGCGTTTTTCAGCTCCTCGTGACTGTTCCTTAGTCCCTTGATCTCTGTAGCAAGAGACTCTCTGCTGTCTTCTATACTGTTTTCAAGCCCAGGGATTAACTTTATGACTATTATTCTAAATTCACTTTCTGTTATATTATTTAAATCCTTTTTGATCAGCTCATTAGCTGTTGTTATTTCCTGGAGATTCTTCTGAGGGGAGTTCTTCCGCTTGGTCATTTTGGATAGTCCCTGGCGTGGTGAGGACCTGCAGGGCACTTCCCCTCTGCTGTGGTGTGTAACTGGAGTTGGTGGGCGAGGCCGCAGTCAGACCTGATGTCTGCCCGCAGCCCACTGCTGGGGCCACAGTCAGACTGGTGTGTGCCTTCTCTTCCCCTCTCCTAGGGGCGGGATTCACTGTGGGGTGGCGTGGCCTGTCTGGGCTACTTGCACACTGCCAGGCTTGTGGTGCTGGGGATCTGGCATATTAGGTGGGGTGGGTAGGCAAGGTGCACGGGGGCAGGAGGGGCAGGCTTAGCTTGCTTCTCCTTAGGTGATCCACTTCAGGAGGGGCCCTGTGGCAGCGGGAGGGAGTCAGATCCGCTGCCGGAGGTTTGGCTCCACAGAAGCGCAGAGTTGGGTGTTTGCGCGGAGCGAGCAAGTTCTCTGGCAGGAACTGGTTCTCTTTGGGATTTTGGCTGGGGGATGGGAGGGGGAGATGGCGCTGGCCAGCGCCTTTGTTCCCCACCAAACTGAGCTCTGTAGTCCAGGGCTCAGCAGCTCTCCCTCCCTTTGTCCTCCAGCATTCCCGCTTTCCGAGCAGAGCTGTTAACTTATGACCTCCCAGACGCTAAGTCGCGCTTGTTGTCGGAACACAGTCCGTCAGGCCCCTCCGCTTTTGCAAGCCAGACTCGGGGGCTCTGCTTGGCCGGCCAGCCGCCCCTCCGCCCCGGCTCCCTCCCGCCAGTCTGTGGAGCGTGCACCGCCTCGCCGCCCTTCCTACCCTCTTCCGTGGGCCTCTCATCTGCGCTTGGCTCCGGCGACTCCGTTCTGCTAATCCTCTGGCGTTTTTCTGGGTTATTTAGGCAGGTGTAGGTGGAATCTAAGTGATCAGCAGGATGCGCGGTGACCCCAGCGTCCTCCTACGCCGCCATCTTGACTAGAATCCTTCAATGAATATCTTTATCACTAAATGGTTCGCATCATGCTTAGAGTCATATTTTAAATTATTATTATTTCCCTAATATTATTTCCCTAATATTTCCCTAATATTTTGAATACTTTTTACAACTACATTTTTGCCCTCTACAAAGTTATGCCAATTTACACTCACTGGCAGTATGTAATAATACTCATTTACCCCACACTAACTGTGTCATTTTAAAACCACAAAAACTCTGCCAGAATGATAAGACAAAAGTGGTATTCCAATATTTTACTTCTTCAATGAGTAATTTAAAACATTTTTTCAGGGGCGCCTGGGTGGCGCAGTCGGTTAAGCGTCCGACTTCAGCCAGGTCACGATCTCGCGGTCCGTGAGTTCGAGCCCCGCGTCCGGCTCTGGGCTGATGGCTCGGAGCCTGGAGCCTGTTTCCGATTCTGTGTCTCCCTCTCTCTCTGCCCCTCCCCCGTTCATGCTGTCTCTCTCTGTCCCAAAAATAAATAAACGTTGAAAAAAAAAAAAAAAATTTTTTTTCATGTTTATTGGTCTATCAGATTTTCGTGAGCAGATTACCAACTTTTTGTCCATTATTAAGGTATTGGATATTTTCCTTCATTTTCAGTATCTTCTCATATTCAATGTCATTACTTTTCCATGTGTGTCTTTCCCATTTTATCATTTGTATTTAATTTTGGTTGAGATGTTTTTACCATGTGTAAATTTTCATATTTTGTGGTCAAATATCTCAATCCCCCAGCTTTTTATGGTTTATCAAACTTTGCTTTTCATGCTTAGAAGGCAGTGCTACAAAAAGACTGGATAAATATTCATCCTTTCCCTAAGGTTCCATGGTCTTATTTTTATGTTTGAAATATTAATCCACGTAAAAATTATTTTCACCCCTAAATCACAAATCACTTGACCCAACTTTGTTCATAGAATTAACTATCCTTTGCCCACTAACTGGAGATGTTACTTTTGTCAGTTACATAACTGTTATATATTTTGGGGTCTCATTCTGATTTTTCTAGCCTTTCCCTTTAATCATCTACACAGATTATTTTACTGACTACTAAAAAGGCAGTCCATATAGATTCTCTTCAAAAAGTTTCTTGGTCACCTGACTTCTTATTTTGAATGAATTAGAAATTACGAATTCTTAATGATTAGAAATTTTAAAAGAATGAGAAATATCAAAAATGAGAAACTCACTTACTGGTGTCCAACCTGTAGAATCTGAAAGGAATGACTTTAATATTGAGAGTTTTCAAAACTATGTGATTAAAATAAAAAGAATACAAACTGATGAGATATTCAGACCTATTATTTGGAACATATTGTTAGTGCTTTTTTTAAGTGCAGAGAGTGATCACATAATATAAGAATTATCCTGGGGACATACTTTAGAGTTACCTCTGAAGGGATGAATGAGATACATGAAGCGTTTTACTGAAGCCACTATGCTACTACTACCTGTAATAAGCAGATTATTGGCAGTGTTAAGTAAAAGAAATTAGACAAATGTGATCAGACTCACCTTGAGAAATTGACTATGGAACTCAAAGTTTTGAGCCTTTTTTTAAAGTTGTAAGATTTTGGGGTGCCTGGGTGGCTTTATCAGTCAAGTGTCCGACTATTGATTTTTGGCTCAGATCCTGATTTCATGGTCCTGAGATTCAGTCTCGCCTCAGGCTCCATGACGAGGTGCTTAAGATTCTCTCTCACTCCCTCTCCCTCTCCCTCTCCCCCTCCCCCAGTTGCACTCTCTTTTTCAAAAAAAGTTGTAAGATTTTAATTGAAACCAAGGGGATAATATAAAATTCACTTAAAATAGATCTTCTGACATATCCTTTTCTTTTTTTAAATAAAACTTTCATAATGGAAGCATCTATTAAAGTAATTGACTTGAACATACCAGGCTGCAAAAAGTTCTCTGAGAGGTTCACTCTAGGTATGGGAGAATACCCTCACTCTTGGGACTCCCGGAAAATGTGACTCCATAGTGAATGGCAATTGTTCATTAGAAATGATGCTATTTCTCTTATTATCCATTTCAGTAGAGGGAAAGATATTATTAGAAAGTTTTACCAAGGTTAGACACCAGACTGTCAGAACTGTTCCAGGAAAAAGACAAGCAAAGAGAATGTTCATCTTTCAAGGGTACTCCTATTTTGCAGCCACTTGAGAAATGTAACACCTGCTGCCCCCAAAGTTTTTCCCACCTGCTAAGATTGTAAAACAGACAGATTGGTCAGCTAGCTTAGATTTCACAGGGCAAGTCTGGAGTAAATAAGCCATTCTACTTAGCTTTGAAAAAAAAATCTATTGGAAGTGACAGAGTAGTTGATGAATAGAGATTATTTTGAAGTGTGCTGCAGAAATTGGCCTTGGTACAGGACTTTTTTTAAAAGGACATTCTTCTGTTTTGTTGTTAGAATGGAGGGAAATTGTGCAATTTTGCCATAGCCACTTGATTCTTTTCCTCTGTTATAGAGATGGAACTTCCCAAAAAAAGGAACCACACTCATGTGATTCACACAAAGGAAATAAAAGTCTGGTGTCCCCAGGAAAAATGGTGCATTCTTCACTCTTCTCCTGATGAAGGGAACTATGGTTCCATTCATGATTTAGGATGCTGCCATTCACTAATGTAGCGATTTTATGCGTGTAGATGAGTTAGTTCTTAATTTCCTGCCCTATGGGTAGATTTACATTTCACTGCTCACTTCAAGGGTAGGAGTACCAATTCTCCAAGGCTCAAAAACCTGCCCAACTATATTTCTCTTCTTCAGGGGAATAATGATGATAATCAAACTAGCAATAACATTTTAAAAAATCTTATGTAATATTACTATAGTCAGGCCCCATTCTAAAGACTTAATGTATAGTAATATATCTAATTCCCATAAACCCCTATAAGACAAGTACTATTATTTTGTTTTAATTTTTTATTTGAGAGAAAGATAGAACACATGAGCAGGGGAGAGGGGCAGAGGGAGGGAGGGAGAGAGAAAGAGAGAGATTGAGAGAGAGAATCTTCAGCAGGCTCTATGCTCAGCACGGAGCAGATGTGGGGCTCCATCCCATGACCCTAAGATTGTAACCTGAGCCAAAATCAAGGGTTGGACACTCAACTGACTGACTGAACTGCCCCAGGCACCCCAGTAAATACTACTATTATCCCCATTTTACAGACAAAGGTAACCTTTTACATCTGAAAAAGGTTAGGCAACCTGCCCAAGATCACAAAGTGTAAAAAGTGCAAATGGTATAAAATTCTCACACTTACTGGAATATAGAATACTATTCCTCTATGTATGGAGAAGGCTTCTAAAAGGTCTCACAACTCCCTCCATGCCTTACATGGAGCCATATTATATGATTCTACTTGTATGAAATATCTACAAAAAGCAAATACAGAGAGACAGAAATATATTGAGACAGAAAGTAGATGAGTTGGCACCCAGTACTGTGGATAGAAATGGGGAGTGACTGTTTCTAAAATTAGGTTATGATGATTGTGAATATAGTAACATTCATTAAAATATACACTTGAAACAGGCAAATCTTATAGTATGTAAGTTTTATCTCAATAAAGCTTTTAAAAAAATTTTTAATCAGCACACTTTATTCCAACAACTCTACAAGAGAAGGTAACACAGCAGTTCTCCCCTAATCATAAGGTGATGTGCTTGAAAAACCTCATCATAGATGACATCAAAGTGGAACAATTTTACACCTAATTAAGATAAGGAGAGTTACAGAGAAAATGTGTGACTGTGACTCAAGCATTCCCTTATTACTATTTTAAATTCTGAAAATTAATAAACAATCAGGAAACATCCCAAAAATAAGTGTGGTGCATGTGTGCATAAAAGAGAATATCAATGCCATTTTATACAGCCTATTTAAGGCAATTATAATGGGTAATTTACCATTATTTTTATTTACCAATCTCTGGTTCCTAGAAATTTCTGTCTCCCACTTTCTACATAAAGCTTCTAAATGTGGTTTGCATTGCTTTAGATCATATGGAAATATAAAGGCATCTCTCTGAATGTGGTTCTTCCTGTAAATGTTCCAGCTCAGGTAGTGATTTCTAATTCTAGAAGTTTAAGAACAGAGATGCTTGAACAAAACCACCAGAACATTGAATGTATAGCCACATGGCCAATAAAATGATTAAAACGTAACATCAATCCCTTCTGAATAACAAGTTCCTTTATGTCATATCATAGCATTGAAAGTTTCCTTTTTGTCATTTGCCAACCACGGAAATGCAGTTTCAAGGATATAAAGTATCCTGAGTCTTTTTTCATCTTCTTTTTTTTCAGATGTTCCACTACCCTGCTTCTCTGATTTATTGCATGCAACCAGAAACTCCTTCATTACCAGTAATTTACCTCTCAGAGAATTTAAGTCAATAAGTTACCTCTTTTAGGAAGATTTTTATTTAATTTTTTTATGTTTATTTATTTTTGAGAGGCAGAGAGACAGATCGTGAGCAGGGGAGGGGCAGAGAGAAAGGGAGACACAGAATCTGAAGCAGGCTCCAGGCTCTGAGCTGTCAGCACAGAACTTGATGTGGGGCTTGAACTCACAAACTGTGAGATCATGACCTGAGCTGAAGTCAGACGTTTAACCCATTGAGCCACCCAGGCACCCCAGGAAGATTTTTATTTTAATCTCTGACTAATTCAATTATCTTCTACTAGAGAGAGAAATCTGAGTCAACATGCCTCCCTAGAAAATGTATTATTCATTTTGTGTATATTTTTCCAACTCGTATTTCACATTGTCATGTTCCTTTATGATCCCCTTACCTTCATTTAGGTTTGCATCCAAGCCAGCTAGGTAAATGAGAAATTATCTTATTTTAATGTTGTTTTACCAGGATTTTCACTACCTGCTGCAGTAAATCACTCTAGGATTAAAAAAAAAAATCTTTATGCTATCTCACAATTAAATTAGTCCTGCCTGAAAGAATTCCGAAGAAGACACTAGAGGGGTTTTTAAATGCTGGAGGATTGGAGATGAAGAACATAGCAAATATTCCATGCACATCACTAACATACACATAAATAGAGGCAAGAAAGTAGAATCCGATTGAGGGAACAAGCATTGTGTACAGCTTAGCAACACAGACTTGGGATCTAAAATATCTTCAATCTGCCTCCTGCTTCTGCTACTAATGAGTTGTGTCATCTTGGGACAAATGACATATCTTTGCTGTAACCTGCTTCCCTCATCTATAAAATGGACCTATAAATAGCACCTGTAACCAAAAGGTATTTGTGAACACTAAATGGGTAAACACATATAAAGTATTTTAAATGTTGTCTGAAATAAGGGCACCTGGGTGGCTCAGTCGGTTAAGCATCTGACTTCAGCTGAGCTCATGATCTCATGGTTCATGAGTTTGGTTCATGAGTCCCAGCCCCGTGTCAGGCTCTGTGCTGACAGCTCAGTGCCTGGAGCCTCCTTCAGATTCTGTCTCCCTCTCTCTCTCTGCCCCTCCCCAACTTGTGCTCTGTCTCTCAAAAATAAATAAAAACATGCGGGGCGCCTGGGTGGCGCAGTCGGTTGAGCGTCCGACTTCAGCCAGGTCACGATCTTGCGGTCCGTGAGTTCGAGCCCCGCGTCGGGCTCTGGGCTGATGGCTCAGAGCCTGGAGCCTGTTTCCAATTCTGTGTCTCCCTCTCTTTCTGCCCCTCCCCCGTTCATGCTCTGTCTCTCTCTGTCCCAAAAATAAATCAACGTTGAAAAAAAAAATTTTAAAAAAAATGAAAAAAAATTTAGATAAAATTAAATAATAACTAAACAATGAAATACTGTCTGATATAATTGTTAACTATTAATATCTTGTAGATCATTGAGTGTCAGTCCAGGAAGGTAGACATGTGTCTCAATCACTTGGCAAGCTTTGCACACATTCCACCTATCTTTTCCCATTCCCAAGCAATGTACTATGTGATAGGGAGTCTCAAAGATTTTTTAACAGGGACGTGGCATGATATTTGCCTTTTGCAGAAATCTCTCTAGGGACACTATAGAGGGAGAGAAAAATGACATAAATCAGAAAGTCTATTACACACGTTCAGATAATTCTCTGAAAAGAAGCTGTAGCTATGGGAATAGAAAAAGACAAAATGGATATAAGATAGATTTATCAAAGTAAAAAAGAACAGAGTTTAATCACCCGGTGAATGTAGGACAACACCCATGTTTCTGCCTTAGGGACCAGAATGGATGGAGCTACGATTGTCCAAGAAGGAATTAGAGATGGAAAAGGATATATAACACCTGTCTTCTTTATAACTAGTAAACTAGTGAACATGTACTCAGAAGTACACTTATTAGGAATAACCGCAAAGCAGACTCAACAAGAGGGAATATTGCTCTGTCTCTCTAAAGGAAATGTACATCTCTTCTTTACAGCACCCCAAATCTATGTTTCTCTTCTACAAAATCAAAGGTATCTTCCCTGTGCCTCTCATTAATATCAAACCCTAGCATCAGTAAATTTACTAGCCACAGACTCCTAAGGTTCTGACAGAGTATTTTACTTATTCACCTGCTAAATAATAGGTCTAAGTTAATATTCTCAGTTTCTGTTTAAAACTGAAATTCAAGAGACAGTGCATGATGGAGGGTGACACTGAAAATGTATACTTAGCACAAACCCACTTTGTCCAGTTCTCTCCAGTGGAAGGATAGATAATCTTTATAGGATGAGAGAGGAATCATAAGTAAGTCCAGCAAAGATGTGGAAAAATAGGTCATTTTCAGACTGGAGTTGGGGAAAAGAATCAAGAAACAATGTATTTCCACAGGTCACATGTCATCCCACAATGCACAAGATCAATTCATACAACAGAGTAGCAAGATCTGAAATTCCGAGTAAGTCCAGGGGGCACTGGTACCTAGAAATTGTACATGATGCTTGGAGAAAATTGATGTAATGTGGCACATCGATGGAAGAGCCAACAAGGTTTTTATTTTAATGATAGAACTGAATTCTGAAATTAAGCACAGCGGGTAGGAAATGGATCTAGCACAGATGTCAAAAGCTATCATTGGCTTTTGTGATAATTTTTTTTTTTCCTTAAGCCCAGGCCAGTGGCCTATATAGGTCATTGATCTTGAGTAGGGAAAAACAAACATCACAAGTTGGGTGTCTTTCTGAGGAAATTTTGAAATAAGTTACTGACATTCAAAGATTCCTTTATTTTAGCAAATCTTTCATTATCAAGTAGCAGTAACAGAGATACCAGATTCTTAAAAATTATATTTTACTGCAGAATATACAAAGTAAGTAATTGAAACTAAACCAAACAAATAAACTAACATCAGATTCCTAGCCAATGTCTGACATCAGGCATAACTTGCATGACCAAGAAGACAGTCGTGGTTTTGTGTTAATTCTTATATATCACACAATTTAAATAATATTTCTTCTTGTACATAAATTTTTCCCCATAAATGACTTTACCACTCCCACTTTCCAGCTTTTTGGCACAAAAATTGTTAAAGCTATTTAATAACTAATTTTTCATTTCTTTTCAAATTCATTGTTTATATTAGACACTGAAATCTCATATTGAACACAGAATGTCAATTTTTTTAGCCATTTATCATTATAAATGAGAGAGAATCAGCAAAGTTGAAGATTTGTCTTTTAATCAAAATGATATTCAGTCACAGGAAATCCATTCATCATTCCCCACGTTAAGACTAAACTTGAGTTTTTATTCCTACTGAAATCATTTACCTATGTGGTATAATTCAAAGGACACCAGTGAGCCCTTTTGTTTCCCAAGTCTTCCAAATCACCAGTAAAACTCTGAGTCATTTCACAATTAGATATTTTATATTTTAAGTCCTTGAAGGGTCTTCTTGTCTAATACAATCTGTTAATATACAATCTGTCTAATATAACTAACCCTGGGAAAGGCAGTATATTAAGGCAGTTATTTTCCATGCTTTTCATATAAATCATTGCAATTGCCCCTTTAACTAAACCATACATAGACATGCAATATATAAATAAGATTGAATGAATAGGATTAGAAACTTGTCCATATTTCTGTCCTTGACTCTTAACCTAAATCCATGTGACCCCTGAGGTACCGCTATGAAATCTCAATGATTCCTGGGATTAAATTTAAAAACTGTTAAGTCAAAGACGTAGACAGGAACAAGATCATACTATGAGAAGTTCGGTTTCTTTTTTGTAGTTATGTATCTATGTGATCCCATGATTACTGACTTTTTAAACAATAAATAGAGCTTCTTTATGTACTAAATATTATGCCAAGTAATGGGTATACAATGATAAAAAGATATTCTGTTCTCAGGAACTTATAGATCAAAATAGAGAATTCAGAAATAACCCCACAAATGTATGGTCAATTGCTTTTTGACAAACAGACAAATAAAATTCAGTGGAAACAGGATGGTCTTTTAAATAAGTGGTGTAGGAATAATTGAATATCAGTCAGAGGAAAACAAAAGAAATTTGATAGGTACCTAAAACTAACTCAAAATGGATCATAGATTTAAAGGTAGAACTAAATATTATAAAATTTTCTATAAGGAAATTTCTGTGCTCTTTGTTTAGGCAAGGAGTTTTAAAACATAACATTCAAATTACTATCCATTAAAAAATGATTAGTTAAACTTCAACAAAATTAAGAACTTGTTCTTCAAAAAATGTTAAAAGAATAAAATACAAGTCACAACCCGAGCCTGGTTAAAAAATATTCACCAATCATATACCCAATAAAGGATGTGTATCTGGAACATATAAAGGACTCTCAAAAGTCAATAGTAACCAACCAAACCAAACCAAACAAAACAAAAATTGGGCAAAGTATTTAATAGGCATAAGCAAGAGGAATAAGTTCTAGAGATCAGCGGTGTGGTTTTGTCACTATAGTTAACAATACTGTATTGTACACTTAAAACTTTATTAGGGGTGTGGCTATCATGTTAATCATTCTTACCACAATAAAATAATCTTTTAAAGTTCATACATGAATGTTCATAAGGTGATTTATTTTTAGTAGCTGATATTTGTAAACAAGCATCAGGTGAATGGCTAAATAAAGTGATATTTTATCTAATAGAATATTATTTGAAACATAAAGAAATAAACTATTGATTTACATGACAATATTGATAAATCTCAAGATAATTATGCCAACTGAAAGAAGCCAGAAAATTAATACATTTTTTATGATCTGATAACTAAAAACCTCTATCAAATTAAACATGAGTGACAGAAAGCAGATCACTGGTTGCCTGGGTTGGAGGGAAGGGGCAGGAGAGAGTGTGAGCAGGGCAGAGGGGCAGAGGGAGAGAGAGAGAGAGAGAGAGAGAGAATCCCAAGCAGGTTCCATGTTCAGCAGAGAGCTTGATCCCACAACCCTGGGATCATGACCTGAGCAAAAATCAAGAGTCGGATGCTCAACCAACTGAGCCACCCAGGTGCCCCAGGTTCACTATCTTCATTGAGGTGATGGACTCATGGGTATATACCTATGTCAAACTTCTCTAATTATGTTTTTCAGATATGTGCATTTTATTATATATCTATTATACCTCAATAAAGCTGTTAAAAATTCCAAATATAGCAAACATCTGTCTACTAAATATAAAACTAAAAAAGAAAATTTAAAACAAAATAATGAAAAGGAAAAATTACATAAGTCAGTTTAGAGTATTCTACATAAAGGTGACATGCATCGACTCCTGTGGGCTCATGGAAACCTATTTTAGCCATGCCAAGCATGGACAGTCCAGGCTGAGGAAGCAGTGCGTGCTCATATAGTAGAGGCTCCAAATGAGTTAATGCAGCAAGGCAAGCTAAAATATGACAAAGAAACATCAGCAGTAAAAAAGAAAAAAAAATGAAGTATTTTTCTTCCCATGATGATTCTCCAACATTGTGAACCCTGATTTCCAGCCCAACTGGATGCCAGTGAGGCAAAATTATAATCTCAGATAACTTGAGAAAATATAGCTAAGCTCAATAGAAAAGAGAAGATGTGCATGGGGTGTTCAGATGAAAATTCTACTGGCAAAAATTATTTCAACCACACCACACCTTTGCTTTTGTACTATTTTTATACTTGCCCACTTCTGAAGAAGGAAAAAGGAAGGGGTGTTTAGAAAATGCCTAATGGAGGCTATCAAGGTGCCTGAATACCAGAAAATACTCTCAAGATCTGGTGCACAAAATTAGAGATAGATTAGAGGTAGAGACAGAGATAGAGACAGAGACAGAGACAGAGATAGAGATAGATTAGAGATATAGATAGAGAAAGAGAGAGAGAGAGAAAGAGATAGATGGATAGAGCTGGATAGATGATAGATAGATAGATAGATAGATAGATAGATAGATAAAATGATACATATATATATATATATAATTATACATATACATAACTATATAAAACTATACAGTAATATAAATTCTAATCTTTTCTTGGGCTCAATCCTTCCACGGCAAATATGCCTCATTCTGGACAATCTTGCTCTATATTAGTATGTGTCACAGTGAGATCCCCTGAGTTACTCAGATACTCCAGAAGTACTTATTTTTAAATGTAGGTTGAGGCCTCAACCCTGGACTTCAGAACAAATGCTCTACTCCTGCCTTTAAAACAAAACTATTTCTAATTACTGTGATCTTTATTAATAAATAAAAGTGGATGTGAAGGGGAAAAAAACTTTATTCAATATTCCAAATGTAGCTTGAATCCTCTTTTTCTACAAGCTTTGATGCCAACAGTAAAGAGCTTCCAGGGGCGCCTGGGTGGCTCAGTTGGTTAAGTGGCTGACATCGGCTCAGGTCATGATCTCGTGGTTCATGAGTTCGAGCCCACATCAGGCTCTGTTCTGGCAGCTCAGAGACTGGAGCCTGGTTCAGACTCTATGTCTCCCTCTCTCTTTATCCCTCCCCTGCTCAAACTGTCTCTCTCTCTCTCCCTCTCTCAAAAAATAAATAAATAGATAAATAAATAAATAAACAAACAAACAAACAAACAAACATAATAAAAGAGCTTCCTTGGGAATGTAGGTGATCAAATGAGAATATATCTTCTTAGAGAAAATTAAATGGCTCCCCCAAATGTCAAATATGGATTACTAGGAGATGAATAGAAGCAGGTGGGTCTTATCAAATATGAAGCCCATGTAAAATACATGATGGCAGTTACCAAAGTCATAATGAGTTTCACTGTTACTGCCCACAAATCCTTGTACATATGCAAACAGTCATTGCTAACTCTTTAGAAGAACAAATATTTGTGAAGCAAGGCTTATGCAAACTAGGAACTAATTACCAATGTTTATTTCCAGCCAATTTTTACAAATTAAAATTCTAGCTCAGTCAAGAGAGTGTCTTTTAAAATAAACTGGATTATCAATATTTATAAATGATTAATCATTAGAATTGATATTGCATGCTCAAATTGTGGCCCATCTAACTTTTGTCCCATTGTGCAAGATATATATTCTTCATGAAACATTCTAGCAAAGTAGCCACAAATGTCCTGAACTCTATACTCTAATGAATGAACATGTATTTAAGCACTTTACTTGTGCCAAAAACATAAAATATGGGTTCTCCTCTATAGTCTATATCACATGACATTTCTATCCTTTGCAACAATAATAATTACCACTTACTACCACTAGTGTAATATATAATCCCAAACTTTCCATTTTCAATGCATGAGTTTGGCAGTATAGATGAAGAAGAATTCTGTGGTAGTATAGTTAGAGATAATTCCATGCTTTCTGGTGAAAGAGAGTGTACCAAAGAAGTAAGAAAAAGTAGAGGAAAGGGGGAAATGTAGGAGACACTGAGCATATAATTAATCATTCGCTTAATTCATTATGTGTCCTGGTTTGCATTAGGAAGAAAAACAGAATTTTGCTATTTTTGTGCCTAATAGTGTCAAATAAGTTCACATTTTCTAATTTAGTTTTCAATGCAGTGATGACTGAATACATCAATACATGATGAGGGAAAAGAAAAAAAAAAAAAGATGATGAGGTGGGGGTATTTTCATGAAGGTATTTTCCATGCCAGAGTTCAAAATCTCTGTCTTCTGATTTCAAAACCAGTAATCTTCCCCTCCTGCCTTTTTTACCCTTATAGAATCATACATATTTTAGGTTTTAACTCATTTCCTCAACAGCATTTCATCTCACCAATGTCCGTCTTAACACTGAAATTTCAAAAATATTTCTTCTGACTTAAAGGAATTAATTAGAACCTGCTAGGGATTCTAAGAAAATATAAGAAGGCTGTATTTAAATAAATAAATAAATAAGTATACAACCTGAAGACTGTATTTCAACCTCCCAGAAGAACCAGACTGCATTCTGCAGTAAAGTTTGTTCAACATTTAAAAGTAGGTACTATTGAAAACCTTAATGCGAACACAGTAGAAAAGATGCCCATTGCCAAGTCCTTCACGGCTCACCATAAATGTGAACAGAGAAGTGCTATCCATTTTAAAATCAATCAAGATGATGCAATGCTTAAAACACAATTGATTTTGGCTAATTTGCAAGTAGAAAGGTTTGGAACTTGAATAATTTCTTTCCCACTTCACCTGGTTCAACAGCCTAGTCAATGAGTTGCCTAATTATTAGTCTTGTTTGTTTATTTATTTACTTTAGATAATTCCTGAATGAGACAACTTTTGATTTATTTCCAACTGCCCCTGGGTAGATGAAAGAGACCACAAAGCAAAATTTTAGAAAACAGAAACCAACCCACTAGTCAAGGTGAACAAGATGAGGAAAAGCTTCAGATGCAAGAACTACAATTTCCAAACTGTGCATTTGGACTTTGTAAAAAGTGAAAAACAATTAACAGCCTCCATTTCAGCCTCCTATTAGTGATTAGGTTGAAAAACAATGAAAAGAAATAGGAAGAAAATCACTGCAAATTCCATTAGGAATAGATTACAATGATGTTAAATGACTCTCTCTGTCTGCCTTCTCCAGTCAGGCAGCCTGAAGAGCTTACCATCTTTCTGAGGAATCAGCATGCAACCTCAGTATCCTTTTAAAGAAGTATTCATAACATTCTTAAAAAGCTTTTGTAAACACAGTATTGCATTTGAATGATATGATAAGGAGCCTATATTCACTGAGCACTTCAGGTCCCTTTCACACATTTCTCCCGCAAAAGGAGAGGAAGCAACATTCAAAAATAATCAACTTGAGGCACCTAGGTGGCTCAGCTGGTTGAGGGTCTGACTCTTGATTTAGGCTCAGGTCATGATCTCATGGTTTGTGAAACTGAGCCTAACATCTGGCTCTGGGCTGGCAGGGCAGAGCGTTCTTCAGTTCTGTCTCCTTATCTTTGCCCCTTCCCTGCCTGTACACCCACTGAAATTCTCTCTCTCCCTTTGTCTCTTTCTCTCTCTCTCTCTCTCTCTCTCTCTCTTTCTCTCTCTCTCTCAAAATGAGTAAATAAACTTTAAAAAGTTGCAAAAATATTAATCAACCTGGATAAATATTCCCATACACACAGCCAAAGGGTGTTGCATTCTTTGGAATGCATACCTGTGTATGCAGATGAGAGAAATATACAAATATGTAGATAAAACTATACACAGACATGCATCCTGCAAATATAAGCATTGGTGGATTTGAATATTTGTCTCAGCCAGGAAAATGAGAACTCAGTAAAACTTTTTCAGCAGAATAAGTGGTTCAAAATATCTGCTGTTTTCAGAAATGCCTAATTAATTGGGTATCTTTTTTTCCTCAAATTGTATATTATGCAAAATAATTGTCCTACTTTCCTTTGATAAAATTAGTGGTTTATCTGAATACAGTTAATTTAAAATCTGCTTGTGGTAGGGGAGTTTGCACCTTACTTTTCAATTTAATAAGGTTTTACTGAATATTCACACAATTATTAAAATATTTTTGTAGAGTTATACTTAGTGCTATTATAGCTGAAGTTCTAACAGCATTTAAATGCTTTTTTTCCTATAGAAATTTAAAAACCTGGTGAATTGTTCACAATTTCCAGGCTGAAAGACTGTCTGTCAAACTGAAATAGCAACACAATGCAAGCCATTTTGTGACTCAGTTCTTGATTGCAGACAGCTGAGATTCAATAGCTAGAGGGGGAATTAAGGACACCATCCAGACGTCTGTAATAATTCCTCTACTTTCTTTCCCCCTAACTTGAATGCTGCATCAGTGTGTCTGCCTATTTCTTGTCCCTGTAATTAAACAGGACAGCAGCACTGATACACATCTTGATCATAAAAAATTTACCCACTCACTAAAAGACTAATGAACATACCAGCAGAGTTATCTGGTCTGGAAACTTTGCTTATTATAATTCCTGGGGCCCTGGTTCTGACACTTACAAATGACCCACTAAAGCCAATGCAGCTGATCATGATAACCTCAAAGTTATCTTGGTGACATGGCGCACCCTCAACATGAGGACAGATACAGAGAATATCAGAAACAATAGAGCCTTCCCCACAGCCTGGACTGGACTTCTCTGAGATTCACACCATTTACAAATACGTACACATGCGCGCGCGCACACACACACACACACACACACACACACACTCATACATTTATGCATATGCAATTCTTTGAGCTGAATCAAGTAATTGTACCTTAATATAGATGGCCCATTTCTGCAGCACTAGGCTATATTTTCTGAGAGATAAATAGCAGACTAAATGACATGGTCTGCGACATAGCTGAATTCATAGTAGATGAAAGAGTTACAGGATTGTCCTGGGTCTTAAAACAATTAAACTTTCACCCAAATACATAGAAGCACTCAAAAACATCAACACCTGCCAGAACATGAAGGCACACTGCCAACACTCCAGTTTTGTTCTCAGCAATCACCCTGGCACCCTAAACCGTACTCAATCAGTTTTCATTCTGATCAACACTGCCCAACACTGATTTGTGACTCTTAACTGGAGGAACTGAAGCTGGCATTTGATTAGGTCTATTTTTAGCATTCCAGCCAAGACATTTTTGCTTTGTCCATCTGGCTTTCAAGGCCCAGGGCAGTCTCCTGCTCAGAGGATCCCAACCCCATTCCAATCCCCTGACTCTGGGAGAGAACACAGATAACAGTTATTTCATGTTATTTTCAGGTTCAACCACAAACAAAAATTCTGAGGCTTCTGTGATATCCTCCTAGTGTCCTGTTCCACTGTGTCCCATGACCTTGTTCTGCTCACTAACTGTTCCCAAACCACCATTCAGTACATTAGAATTTGAATCCCCTAACCTCAAGCCAAATCCTATTGTCTAACTACGTAGAGCACACAGAAGCATGTAATCATGGTCTCATATCTGCAGGGGTTGTGTTGATTGGCTCATGTGCAGAAACTATGAGCAGAATGATTACTGAATAATTCTAGGTTTTCATGAAATCACCTGATGCCATTTTGTCATTTCTCAAATACTCCCATCCAGCCCAATTGTGGGTGTGGAAGATTTTCCATCAAAACCATCAGCCATAGTTAATCTAATAGCTGGCAAGTAATTAGAAGTCCATCCAGAATACTAGGTAGAGTTTGAACTGACTTTAGCGCTACACCACTTTGAGTTATGAACTAGACCAATTTTTAGACTTTCTAAGCATTCAATTGGAATAAAACTTACCTGAATCTTGCCCCTCTTATGATTAGACTTTAGATGAGGGCATCTATTGACCAGACAGAAACACCCATTATGAAGATCTCTGTGTCTTGGAATTCCAACAGAGTTGATCTACAATGTACCAATATCAAAATCTGATCCCTTTGGAAAGGGTACAACTCTACTTCCATTGACAGGTCAGTGCCTCTATTCACAGCACTTCCTGACTTTATTATAAAGTCTGTTACTGAGGGGGGTGCCTGGGTGGCTCAGCTGGTTAAACATACAACTCTTGATTTTGGCTCAGGTCATAATCTCATGGTTCGTGAGATCGAGCTCCGTGTGGGGCTCTGAGATAACAGTATGAAGCTTGCTTGAGATTTTCTCTTTTTCTTCTCTCTCTCTCTCTCTCTCTCTCTCTCTCTCTCTCTCTCTCTCAAAATAAGTAAATAAACATTAAAAAAAAAGTAAAGTCTGTTACTGATATTCCAGCACTACTCATGACCAAGGTCACATGGGCCATTCATTTTTTACTGAAAAGTTCAGAGATATTCTAATAAACAAAGAACACATCTCCTCCCTCATGGAATTGCTCACATATGGAGAAGGAAGACAATAAAATAAAATTTTAGAAAATAAAATACATATATAAGGTCAGGTGCTAATGAATGTTATGAAGAAAAACAAAATTAAGGGAAAAGAACATGGGCACACTATTTTAATTTTCTCCCCAGGGATGTAACATTTGAACTTAGATTTGAGTGAAATGAGCATGCAGATATCTGGAAAATTGTTCCAGGAAGAGATCTGTAAGAACAATGGCCCAGAGTTACTTGAGCCACATGGGAGCAGCGCTATCAGAAATTACTCTAATTTCTGCATCATTTAGGACCATGCACCACTTAGAATCCAAATTAGTTTGAACAAAATTTCCTTTAATTTTTTTTAAAATAGTTTCTCCCTTCTTTACTTCACATGTCATGCTCCAGTTCAGTTCTTCATAGCATCTTACCCAGAACCATTTCAGTGGTTTATATCTGGACTTCAAAACCCCCAGTGCCTCTTCAATCCAGCTCATCCTACAGTTACCAAAATCATCTTACAAAAGCAAAGAGGTAGCAAGCCACTCTCTCTTGAGAACACGATGTGACTCTTGAGTTCTGGCCTTTAAACTCACCACAATTTGGTACTCACTTCCCTTTGCACACTAACTTACAAAGTTACCAAAGTGTGTTGTACAATGTCAACTTGCCTTATCTGTGACTATATTTCCAAGAATCCCCTTCTTTTGCATGCTTCCAAGTTAAGTTTGCCACAAGAGAAATCTGTGCGTGATTTGGAAGGCAGAGTGAAGATATCGTCATTTCTCTCCAAAAGACATTGCAGTAGGATATGAGAAGAGACAGGCACAGAAGTGCTGGCAAGTTCCAGCTTGTCCTCAGTCTCCCTGTTACACATATAGCTATTCTTCCCAACAGCCAGCTCTGCTGATGGGATCTCAGAACCCCTGCCAGATGCAGAGGCAACGGGCTTCAGCAGCTCTCCTCCCCTGTCCTACTCCATCAGTTGGAAACCAGCCTTCTCGGAACTTTACAAGTTCCTATTTGTCCACCCACATCAGTGCTTCCAAAGTCTTAGGGACTGACTTTTCTCTAATTCTCTGCAACTCCTCTTTCCAGACCCTTACTTCCCCAGTCTCTCTGATTGTGTTTGGTCTTATTCTCACCATAAATTCCATATTCCACAAAACTCATAGTGATTCTGTCTCCTTCGTTAAACCCAGGTACACTTTGTCTGCCTGTCTCTCCTTCTCCCTCCTCTCTCTCTCTCTCTCTCTCTCTCTCTCTCTCTCTCTCTCTCACACACACACACACACACACACACACACACACACACACCACATTTATTTCCAAAACATTTCTATGTAAACCTCTATAAAAGTACATATTATATCAGAGTAGTGAGGAAGGGTTAACTTTATTAGCCTTTGATTTCTGTTTTTTCAGGTTTTTAAAAAAATTTTTAATGTTTATTTTTGACATAGAGAGACAGAGTGCGAGTGGGGGTGGGGCAGAGAGTGAGGGAGACACAGAATATGAAGCAGGTTCCAGGCTCCGAGCTGTCAGCACAGAGTCCAGTGCGGGGCTGGAACTCACAAACTGTG
Organism: Prionailurus viverrinus; assembly: GCF_022837055.1. Lineage (NCBI taxonomy): Eukaryota > Metazoa > Chordata > Mammalia > Carnivora > Felidae > Prionailurus > Prionailurus viverrinus. The sequence continues at coordinate 125,422,080 of NC_062569.1, read as the reverse complement.
AGATCATGACTTAGGTTGAAGTCAGACGCCCAATGTACTGAGCCACCCAGGCGCCCCTGATTTCTGTTTTTTTCCCCCTGAATGTGACTGTAGAAACCAATAGTCACAAGGAGAATGTAATACAAAACCACTTACATACTGTGAGAATACAGTCTGTTCTCCTCCCATGTATGATTATACATGATCAGGACTCTGGAAATAATGGAAGCTTACATGGAAGTTTTTCTAGAAAAGGGGAGCAGAAGAGTTAGACTACAGTTAGAACTTTCATCAGGAAAGGAAAAAGTCCTCAGTTCAGCTGCTACACTCATAGCTGTACTTTAAGAAAAGTAAAAATGAGTACCTGCATATGGGGCTCTTTTCCCAGAGAGGCTCGCAGCCAGCTTTGTACAGCTTTCAGCTTGTGGCCGGTTTCTCTTTCTCCCATGACCCCTAAATGGCAGCCCCACTGGCTCAGAGCTTGAGTTGGTCTGCATCATCTCAGTGCCCACAAGGCAGCATTGCCAATGCACTGTTTTGGCGGTTAAAAAAAAATGATTCCCTGAGGCTAACTCCAGTTTCACTGAGCTTCCCACTTCTGCTGTTTGCGTTATATTCCCAGATACCAATTGATATTTTAGTTAATGCTTTAGTTAAAAAGTTATATCGGTTTTGAATCTCTGCCCAACTCCATTTTGTCCAATAAGCCCTGTTATTTTCAGTGTGCATTTTTGCAGAACAAAAATTATGCAAGAACACATATGTTGCATATGGAAAAATGCCTGTGTCTGTTCTATAAATTGTATATAGAATTATTTCTGTACATGGGTCTCTAACACATAATATTTATATATGCAAAATTGATTAATGAATGTATATGTATATTTATATATATTATGTGTAGTATATACAACCATGCAAACGTATAGTTTGTGTACTGATTTTAATTATTTCTATATGAGAGAATTTTTTTGAGAGAGAGAGAGAAAGAGAGTGCACACTCACACACACAAGCAGACAGAGGCAAAGAGAGGAGAGAGAGAATCTTAAGCAGGCTCCATGTTCAGTGTGGAGTCCAACTCAGGACTCGATCTCACGACATGAGATCATGACCTGAGCTGAAATCAAGAGGTGGATGCTCACCCAACTGAGCCACCCAGGTGCCCCTATATGAGAGAACTTTCATTCAATTAATGGATACAATACTGAGTGAAATTGACAAAATTCATGCTTTCACAGAGTATATAACTTATAGGAAAAACAATCAAAAGTCAAATATAGTTGTGTTTGGATGTTTGTGTGCTACTAAAAGTTCAAGTTTCTTTGGAAAGCTGCTATATAGGGGGTCTAATTTGGTCTAATGGTCAGGAAAATTTTTTTGCAGAGGTGGTATTTACCATAAGCTCTGTAAGGTGAGGAGGTAGTCAAAAGAATGGGTGGTAGTAAAAGACAAACAATACGTGTGAAGATGGTGAGATAAGAGAAAATGTGAAAAAGTCAGAGAACTGAAAGGAATCAAAGTTTGAAGCATTGGTTTTGAGGGGAAATATTTTTAGGGATGGGGTAAGAAGACATAGTCAGGGAAAAATCATGGGTAGTCTCACCAGCCACCTTAAGGAGTTAGAACTTTATCCCGGTGGCAAAAAGGAATTACTGAAGGATCTTAAGGATGGGATTGTCTGAATTACATTTTTGTTTCAAAAAGATCATTCTGGCTTTATAAGAGGTGAATTGCAGATACAAAATACTATAGTATGTGAGACGGTTAAAAAGTTATTGCAATAAATTAAAAAAAAAAAAAGACAATAGCCTGATCAAGGGCAGTAGAAAGAGGGATAGAAAAAAAAAGTGGCCTTTTAGATGGTAGAATCAATAGGCTTTTAGATGGTAGAATAATAGGGCTTGGCAATTAATTGATTGTCGTTAGGAGGTAGGGATTTAAGGCCAAGGTGGAATCAAGTACCCTTAGGTACTTTTGTCTGAGTAATTGCCTGGGATGAAGCAATTTAATGAAATGGGAAATAATGGAAAGGGAACAAATAGACAGTGAAAAGATGAATTCAAGTTATGGATAGGCTCTATACAAAGGTCAAAAGACAATAGGCTGCATCTGGGTATCACTAGTCTATTTGTGGCATTTGAATCTTGAGAGTGGGTGCAATTGCCCAATAAACAGGGTGTATGGAGTGAAAAAAAAAAAGAAACCCTAAGCTGAGATTCCAATAATTAGAATGTAATCTAAGGAAAAGAGTTTTCAAAGAAGATAGGAGATAGGAAAACCAAGAGTGTGGCACCATGAAAGCTGAATGAAGTGTGTTTCAAAAGGGAACATGGGTCACTGAGGTCAAGAAAAGTATGACATTGCAGAATGTATTGTGTGTAGTTTCATGGCCTACATAGTGCATTGGTGATTTTAATGAGATCAGTTTTAGCACAAGGGTATGCTGGAAGACACAATGTAGTGCCTAAGGATTGAGCAGGAAGCTGAAACTTGCAACAGGGATGGGCCGTGACATGTGTGATGGTGAAAAAGCAGAGATAGGGCATGCAATATAGGGAAGGTTTTAGACAGAAAGTTATATGTTTGTGTTTGCATGTGCCCATGCTTGCCTTGCTGCCTCAGGACAGTCGACCTTGGAGGAATAATATTAGATTATTGGGATGTTAACTCTCCTTTCCCAAGGTCTTTTTACTTCAAATTATGGTCCCAGATTTCTACAGCCTCTGAAACTGTTTTCTCTGCTTCAGTTCTACTTGGATTTGCCTAGATGCTGCTCCTTCTGTGCTTATGTCCTCAGTTATCTCTTGTCCTGTAAGCTTGCCACTCCTGAATACCTCCAAATGTTCTTGATACTTTCTGTTACCTCTTTTCTGCCTCCTCTGCTGCTACATGATCATCATGACGAAAAATCTCCTAGTACCCGCCCCCAAATGAAGATAGGACCCAAATTTGTTATAAGACCTTCTATTTTAGAACTTCGGACATTTGATTACTACAGAGTTTTACATCTGAAGATCACTGGTGCATACAAAACATGAACCTGAATTCCAGCACATGATTTCAACACCTCAGCATTCTTCTAAACTGGAGTGATTTTTGTTGCTTTACAGAGACACCTACCTCACCAAGCCCATCCTAACTTAGGAGAACTGTTTGTGTCCTTCTCCTCTCTAGGTCTGTAAATCCTTTTCATTCTTCCTCCCATAATACCTACTGGGTTTGGTGGTGACCTGTGTGCCCCACCATGTGCCCAAGGGAGACATGGAAATTAGGTATCATTATTCCTGACTAACCATTTCATACCCATGCCCTTGCAGATGAAAGACATATTGCTGATATTTTCCCCCACTTTAACTCCCCCCTAAAATAAACCTTGAAATCTGCTTTAAAGGAAATCAAGAGTAAATATCACTTGAAAAAGAGCAGAAAATGTGCACTGCATTTCTAAGCATTTCTTCATAGCAAAAAATAATCATAAAGGGAAACCAGTCAAGGTTAAAAGCAGCACTGAAAAGTGATTCATTTGGTAAACAAGAGTAGGTGTAATTATCACAAAAGCAAACTTTGCTAAGGGGATAACTGTCAGAGCTCTTGCAGTAAAAGGTCTCTTTACCATTTTAATCCAGCAGGCTGAGAGTTCCCTAGCGAAAACAACTCTCAATAAAATCACAAATGTAACTATGGTATACTTTTAGACTTTCATTTCAGCCATGGCTACCAAAACAAACTTAATGTTTACAATTCAAATGACGCTAGAAGATTGGCTGATAATACGGATTATGAAAAATATTTTAGCACTGTATTTTTATGTATTGAACAATGCTCTCTTATCGGCAGTGACACTTTAGAATTTTGTTTATTTGCTTATTAGAAGTCAAACATGCCTGACCCCTGAAAGATGCCAAAGTCAAATTTCAGTTCGGGAGGCAATTATTCATTCAGAAACGTTAAAACCAAGAGTCTGCTTTCAGGAAGACTCTAAGCTCTTTTCTGTAACAGAACCTTATAGTATTTGTGCATCACTGCTGAACAGACCTCGTGGGTTTTCAAACAACCTCCTCGTTTGAAAAAGAAATAAACTAAACTCAAAAAAGGGAAAATTTCAAGTCACACAAAATAGTGTAAACCTGACTGAGTCCATGGTCTCTTAATACTTAGGCCAGTGTTTTGTTTGTTTGTTTGTTTGTTTGTTTTCTTTTTAACTATTATTATTCTAGGATATCTTGCAATACTGCCCCATAAAACTTTCCATAATGACAGTAGTATTCTATCTTTGCACTAGCCCATACAAATCCACAGGCCACATGTGGCTACTGAGCATTTGAAATGTGGTTACTGTGATGGAATTAAAACTGAATCATTAATGGTATTTAATCTTAATTAATTTAAATTTAAGTAGCCATATGTGGTTAGAGGCTACCACAGAGCATGAAGTAATCAGCTCTTTAAGTAATGTCCTGGGTACTCTCTGTCTCTACCAGCTCCTAGTTAAACTGACATTGGAGTGGGAAGGATTTCAAATTTGACTCTTGTCTCTTTGAAATATAGGCAATGCTTTGCATTTCCTTTTATTTCTCAGATTCTAACACCTGGCTTTATACAGAGTAGGCACAAAACTCAAATCTGTTGATGCTATAAATATTTATTTGCCTTAACAAGTCCTAGGGCCAAAAAAGAACACAACATAGAAACTGTTTCATAAAAACTGCCTTACTTGTGTCCTGCAGTGTGAGAAACCCATCTCTTCTTTAAAGTTAACTAAACCTTCCCAGAGGGGGCCCCTACACACACACACACACACACACACACACACACACACACACACACGTCTAATTGGGGCTCAATTCACATGTGATACACACCTGTTAGTGTTCAACTCAGAGAGGACAGCACAATGCAATCACCACCAAACAGTCCACTGCCCCCACTGTCTACATCATAAAAAAGTACATCCCGCTTTATAATAAGCCATTTACCTCTACCTAGAGGAGAAACTCGGTAAGGTTGATTAACTTTTTTAAATGGAAAAAATAATGGAAAATAGTATTGATTTTACTTTTCAGATGGTCATTTAAATGGCAAATGTAAGTTTTCCTTGATTAACAACACGAGGAAAATTGGTAGGAATGTTAGAAACAGAATGTAACCATAGGTCAACCTTCAATTATCACTTTTTTTATTATAAACACATTTATTATTTCAAACTCTTATATGGTTCTCCCCTGAAGACCCTTGAAACACAAACAAAATTGGCCGTCACTATGGCATAATAGTTTTCTCTAGTTTCTTTGATTTGTTTGTTCATTTGATTCATTTCTAGAACAGTAGGGCCATTGGTACTATATGTTATTAAATAAATACCCTTTTCCAGGGCATGTCTCTCCCGGTTTCTTTTTCTCTCTCTTTCTTTTTCTTTAATAAATAGAAACCTTCTTAAAGATTTAAGGAAATGGATGGCTTAGAACAACTACCATCAGTCAAAAACTCTTGTTGAATATATCTCGAGGGAGCTACTTTACAAATCCTGCAGTGCATGTCAAATTCCATCGACTTCTTAAGAGGCCAAAAGGTCTTTTGACAGGGTCTCAGAATTGTTTCATCTCCTTAAGCTGTCCTCTTTGAAGCAAACAGTTTGATGCTCTGAAAAACCAGCATTTATATCTATTGCTCCTAGTCCCCAAGGATCATAATTTCTTCGAACCACAGAATCAATGATGTTACCTAGGTGGTTTATTTAAAGACAATTTTGTTGTTTCTGTGTAATCTTAGTGCCATGTCAGAAATTCTCCTTTTAATTCAAATGACTATTTTACTCCATATATTTAGGCTGTTGCCAATCCTCTTCTTCTAAATTAATGGAAAGCAGTTTGTCATTTACTCGAACTTGTCCTTAGCAATTGAGACTTATGCTATGTGCCATTAGTAATGGGCTTTGAATAACTTCATTATCACCAAGGAAACATACCCCCATACACCTAGGGTGAAGAGAACTGCAAGACCATTGTCAGTATTTATAACAGGCATAATCTGGCAGTTCTGAACAATGATTCAATTAATAAATTACAAATGGAATAATGCAGATATGTAAGTATCCTCTCCTGTGTTTATAGGCTACACTGGTTGCAACAGCAATGAGTTTCACAATGTTGCATTTGGAGATGATTCTAAATCACTATGGCAATTACTGAGGTTTTTTACAGTCTGCAGTCAGCAGTACCATAATTTTCACTTAATAGGCTTAAGAATTGGCCTGTCATCCATCCTTCAGAGCCTTCAACTGAATGATATAAGCCTGAGATACCATCCTTTGGATCTCAGGTACAGCCATGAAGAGAATATATATACATATATATACCAAGATTTGGGGGATTCTAAGCTTATGCTTAGCACAGTTTCTAAAAAGAACTAACCCTACTGAGCTTTCCAAATCCCCAAGGCCCAATTATATTTCTTTGCTTCTGCATCACTTTTCAGATGTTTTCACCACTGCTGGTGAACACAGATAACACTGGGGTCACCAACGAGGAAATTCTTGAAAAACACATCATTGAATATTAAGTTAAGTATAATGTATTAGTGGTCACAATCACTGTTTCCTAAAGATGTAAGTATTGATCACAAAATCATATAATCTCAGTAGTGAAAGTTACTCAGATGTAAAATAGTCTAAAGCTCTTGCTGCAGTTTTATGCTTCCATACTGAAGTTCTTCAACTATTTTAAGACAGCTAGCACACCTGCCCCTAGAGTGTTCTCTCCTCCAAGCTAAATATCCTTAGTTTCTTTTTACTGTTCTTAATACGTGGTTCTTTCCCCACACACACACACACCCAACCTCCATCCAACCTCAGTCACATTTCAAAGCTAATAGAGTCTTCAAAGGCATTAGCTTTTAAGGGCAGGCACATCACACTTGATTCATATTGAGCTTACAGTCAAGTTGAGAATCCTCAGTTTTTTTTGCATGTGCTTCAGCTACAGATTCTTCTATCTTATTTTATTCAATTAGACTTTCTGACCTAAGAGTGATTTTCACGGTTATCTTTGTGAAATGCAAGTAATCTGTTGTTTCAGTTTGATATTATTCCCCTATATTTTGAGTAAATAAGCTCAAAACAAGATTTAAAGTATGTGTAACAAAAAGAAAAGAACAAATGCAGTAAGTGAGATGAAATTATGGAGGAAAAGGGGGGAAAAACGCCAGATTCTTTCACTTACTCTTTTTTCTGCACATTAATAGAGATTTATGGATCACAATAAATTGTGTGGTCAGAAGTTCTATTATGTAAAGATATATTCAAGCTAAAGTTTCCAGTGACTGTAAAAGAATCAAATAATGATTTTATTTAATAAATTTTAAGTCTTTCTTAGCAGAACTGAAGTCTCATTTCTAGGAAAACAAAACTATTCTTTTTTTTTAAAATTTTTTAACGTTTATTTATTTTTGAGAAGAGAGAGACAGAGCATGAGCGGGGGAGGAGAGAGAAAGAAGGAGACACAGAATCTGAAACAGGCTCCAGGCTCTGAGCTGTCAGCGCTGAGAACGATGCAGGGCTTGAACTCATGGACCGCGAGATCATGACCTGAGCCGAAGTCAGCCGCTTAACCAACTGAGCCACCCAGGCGCCTCTAAAACTATTCTTAATCAAAGATTATTAGATAAAAGAAACCTAGAAACTTTTAATTTAGTTTAAAATTATATCAGATGAGGGGCGCCTGGGTGGCGCAGTCGGTTAAGCGTCCGACTTCAGCCAGGTCACGATCTCGCGGTCCGGGAGTTCGAGCCCCACGTCAGGCTCTGGGCTGATGGCTTGGAGCCTGGAGCCAGTTTCCGATTCTGTGTCTCCCTCTCTCTCTGCCCCTCCCCCGTTCATGCTCTGTCTCTCTCTGTCCCAAAAATAAATAAACGTTGAAAAAAAAAATTAAAAAAAAAAATTATATCAGATGAGTTTTAAGACATACGATTTTCATACACTGATAATCTCCACTGTAATTGTTCCAAGAGGATTTTCCACAAGCAACACATTTTTAAAAGATGTGTGTGTATGTATGTATGCGTATATATATATATTCCCCAAAGATGGTATGTAATCAAATGATTACATATTCAAAGTCACTAATATATACATTAAAATAATCCATATCTTAAGCAATCTGAGCATATGAAACTTTGTTTGCCAATTTAATGTTATGAAAAGCATGTAACTATTTTAATTGGTGCACATACAAATGTAGTGAACGCTCTAAGAAAAAAAAAAGCAAGCATGAAGATGATGCTTATGGTTGAATTCATACAGTAAATATCTCAAAATCAGAAGAGTTCAAATGTTATTTTATTAAATACTACTTATCTATCAATATCTAAGGACACCTATCAAGCTTGAAATCCAAGTTCAGTTCACTCTTAAATATAGGTTTCACTGTACTATTTGTCATTAAAAGCTTCAATCATCACTGATTGATTTACTTACCCACTAACTCAAAATTATGCTAGATACTGATATGTCACTAAAATTTCAGTGGATAAAATGTCTCTAATTCCCCTATGGAAATGTGATCCATGAGGAATAGATCCAAATTTTGCAAATTAACATATGTTTTTGGGGAGTGTGTGGTGTTTTGTCAAACAGCAACACTTTCTTTGAAAAGCCAATGATAGTTGCTCTTCCTACTCATTTCAAATCTGCTCTATTCAAGTTTATATAATTTATGCAATGCTATTTGCAATATCCAGCTGCCTTGTAGTTCCATATATTTAAGCAATATAAGGGAATTTTCAGCAGCATTTTTACTTTTAGAAGTGCCACATTGCACATAAAGACCTTATTTTTCAAAGTGTTATAAATTACTAAACAGTCCTCCTATTTGGGTTGCATTTGGAAGCAAGTAATATCCTTAATGCATAAGCTATTTTCAGATATGATCTTTTGTAACATTTACATTTGAAAATAAGCAGGCTTAAGCAAAACAATTCCTGCTAATCATTTAAGTGATGTGATAAAGCATTTCATATAAGCTGGCAGTTCATTTAAAAGCAAAAGAAAGGTTAGCAAATCATGTAGTAAGGCTTATATGCATAGACAGTATAGAAAACTATGGTCATACATAACCATGCAAATAGGCACAAAATGAATCTGTCCTATCCTTTTAGGGCTTCTAGTTTCTTTTTATTTTTTAATTTTTTAATGTTTATTTATTTTTGACAGAGAGAGAGAGAGAGAGAGAGAGCGAGCGAGCAGGGAAGGGGCAGAGAGAGGGGGAGACAGAATCCTAAGCAGGCTCCGTGCCCTCAGCACAGAGACAGATGCAGGGCTCAAACCCACCAACTGTGAGATCATGCCCTGAGCAGAAACCAAGAGTCAGACGCTTAACTGACTGAGCCATCCAGGTGCCCCTGGGGCTTCTAGTTTCTGCTATATTGGTAGCAAATTCCATAAAATTAACAATGTTGTATGTTTTCCAAATTCTTTTGTAACAATTATTGCAATTTTTAAGCCTAGAACTGCCAAAAAATGAACACTTTTGAGAGTCTTAAAATTGTATATCACCAAGCAATAATTCATAAGTATGTACATGAAGTATTTTTAAAGTGAAATTAATTCAAAATTAATACAATTAAATAATACACCTGCCTTAATTTGGGCTGGTCTAACAAAACACCATAGACTGGGTCAGTTTTAAACAACAGAAATTCATTTCTCCAAGTCCTGAAGTCTGGAAGTCCTAGATCAAGGTGCCGCATGACTAGGTTTCCAGTGAGGGCCCTCTCCTGGGTTGCCAATTGTCAGTTTCTCCTTGTAACCTCACATGGTGAAAAGTAGGAGAGAGCTCCCTGTGTTTTTTTAATAAAAACACAGTCCCATTCATGAGGGCTCCACCCTCATGACCTAATTACTTCCCAAATCCATGCTCCCACTGGGGATTAATATGTTCACATAAGAATTTTGGACAGACAGGAACATTCAGTCCATATAGCAATATGGGCAATGCTATGCAAACTACAAAAAGAGTTTTTTAACTGAAACATTGCAACAACTTCACTCATGTAGAATCTCCCACCCACACAACCACCCAGGATCTTGACAATATCATTAGGTTGAATCACAACAACTAAGATTTATTGAGTGCTTCCCCCACGCCAAGCACCATACTTAATCTGTACATGTATTAATTCATTAGATATGAGGAATTGTACAAGGATTTGTATAGTTTCTAAATGTGGTCAACATGTCACGTTGAAACACTTTAAAAGTTCAAACTATATGATATCTTTCTGGATACAGATGTCTGCACTTCAGTACCTAACCGACAATGTCACAATACCGCATTCTCAATTCTTCTTATTATCAAAATTTATAATTCCTTTCATTTGGTTCACTGGCAGAAAATAAGTCTATTTGTAGGTTAAGTAATGAATTCAATTAGAACATTCTTAGTTCAGGTCATAAAACAGCATATCATTTTATTTTCAAAAACATGTGTGGGTATGTATATAATTATAGTAGTGATCATTTTTTTTCTTTTTGGTTTTGGGGCCTCCTAATAATTTTATTTTCTGTATTTTCTACATTTCCTACACTAGCCATGCATTATAATAAAGAAATGAGCAAGTAAAAGTTATTACCAATCCTAGCAATATAAAAATAATAACTCTACAATGTATCAGCAGTGAAGGCATTAAATCTAAATAACAAAGTTCTATCTCTCCCTTTCATACATTTCTATAGTAGCTGATAAATTTTTGTGAAATATTGAATTGCATCATAAAGATTTTGTTTCTATGTGTTCATATGCCTAGAAATGCAGAAAGGAAAAGAGAGCTCATGATGTGATGTGTTATGAAAAATAAAACAACTTCTGACTGCAAAAGAATTGCCTGTCATGCAATACAGCACTCAAGTTGCACAGCAACAGTAAAACTATCTTTAAATACACTACCCGGGTAACATCATTGATTCTTCAGGTCCTTAGGACCAAGAGCAGTAGCTCTAAGCATTGGTGTTCAAAGCTTTAAAAGTATTTGCTTCAGAGATGACAGCTTCTACAGACGAAACAATTCTGAGTCCCCTTCTAAAGATTCTTGGCCTTGTAGGAAGTCACAGGATATTTGACATGCATGGCAGGGTTTTTGTAAAGTAGTTCTCTCAAGCGGTGTATAAATGAACCTTTTGCTAGATTTCTCCTGAGAAGGTGTGGACTTGGCAGCTGGGATCCAAGATCAGACTCCGGTACTAAAAAGATAACTCGGTCATAGGGAATTATGAGACAGAGTGAAACCAGGCCCCACTGGCAGTGCACAGAGCTGGGACACAGAAACATTAGAGCCAATAATAACTGCCAAGGGACAATGCACTGAGAGAGTGATCAAAAGACAGGCCGTCAAAAGGTCCGTTATTACTTCTCAAAAATTACACAAACCTTAGACTTAGAAAATGTTTCTCATTTTAAACTGAACACTTTGTAGTCCAGAGGGGTCAGTCACTTGTTAGTGTATTCAATTGATCAGTCATAGTTTTATCTTATTTAAATGGCATTTATTGTTTGCAAAATATGATTTCCTGGAGCATTAAGTCCTTATTTTATAAGTACCAGAGCATAAACAGAACAGGGGTGTGCTGGAGTGGTGTCAATGTTTCTAATATAGATGGGACCTTCCCTGAGATGGCCTTCACAGGGTCCTGATATGCCCATCTTGGTCAAGACCCGGCTATAGACTGGAACCAAAACATCAGATGATGTAGCCTAACATCAGGTATAGATGTTGGGCATTGTTCCAGACTGAATGTTTATGTCCCCCCAAAATTTACATATTGAAATCTTAATCCCAAATATGGTGGTAATAGGACCTGAAGCCTCTGAGACACAATTAGGTCCCTCAAGAATGAGATTAGTGAGTTTGAAAGTAGAGGCCAGAGAGCTAGCTAGCTCTTGTCCTACCATCTGAAGATAGGACTCAGACTTCCGCAACCTGGAAGAGGGCTCTCCCCAGAGCTTGGCCATGCTGGCATCCTGACTTCAGACATCTGTGAGAATTATTTCTGTTGTTCATAAGTGACTCAGTCTATGGCTTTACCACTTAAAGTGACTAAGACAGACACCTTGTCTACTAGTTCTGTTCACAGAGGGACTCAGAGCAAACTAGATGGCCCAGGCATCTTTGATTCTTCCTTATTCTTCAACTCAGTTTATTAAGTGAGATATACTTCCAATTCTATTTTCAAAATGCTGTTCAAATCCATCTTACCTCTACTCTAACTTAGTTAGAAACCTCAAAAATTATTGATAAATTTTACTAACTGACATTCAGTCTTTCCCATCCCTAATCTATCCTATATGATGTTACCATATTACTAACTTTGCAAAATGCAAACTGACCTATCCCTTCACCTACAATTATTCTCCAGTACTTACAGGATAAAGTCTAAATTATCAGTGGACATTTGAGTTTTATCTCCTGTTCTCACTCACTAAAAATCTCTGAGCAGGGATATGCCTATCTATTTTAATAATAGCAAGGAGGCCCCAAACTGAATGAATGAAGACAAATGGTATAGGAAATGATGTCAGAGAAGTGAAAGAGGAGTACATAATGAAGGCCATGGGAAGGTGTGGCTTTAGTCTGCGTATGATGGGAAGCTACTGGAAGCACTTAAATAAGGAGTGACTTGGCCTGTCAAGATTAGACAAGATCACTGTAGCTACAGCATGGCAAACAGAAGGGGACAGGGCATGAGTGGCACAGGAGTAGAAAAGAAAATATCTTGGACTTATTTTTGAGGTAGAGTGAAGGATTTGTTAATGGATTGCATGTGGTATTTGGGAGATCTGATGATAAATGTTTGTGACAATATGCTTCAATTATTTCCATTTTTCTAACGAATGAGAAAGCAAGGTCTTATGCTTAAAGTGAGGCTGGAGAGTTGATGTGGAGGTTTAAAGAGAAAGGAAAGGGTACCAAATAATCATGTGGAAGAATAAATGATTGCTTAACAATACTAGGGACATATTTCAGTTATGGTCATGGATCTAACATGAGGCTACGTAGATGGTTGGGGCTTTCTGTCCATATCTGTTCAGGTTCAAAGACGCAAAAATGAAGAAGGTAGGTAATTACATTTAACCAGAGTTTGGGTTTTGCCTGATAAATAAGACAAAGTGAGAGAAGGTTTAGGGGGTAGGGAATGTACACAGGGGAGTGATTACAAGGGATAATGACATTTAAACTGGATAAGGGAGACTGAGAAAATGAATGGCTTAAAGAGGGAGTGGGGGCACCTGGGTGGCTCAGTGGGTTAAGCATCTGACTTCAGCTCAGGTCATGATCTCATGGCCCGTGGGTTCAACCCCACATCAGGCAAAGAGCCCACTTTGGATTCTCTGTCTTGTTCTCTCTGCCCCTCCCCCACTAGCGCTCTGTCTCTGTCTCAAAAAAAAAAAAAACATTTAAAAAAGAATTAAGAAATAAAGAGAGAGTAAACAGATAATGAGATGAATGCATGAGGTGGAAAGAACATCAAAGTTGAGTACTACACTTAAATATAATAAAATTGCTTGAAAATTGAAATGGCAAAGGAATTGGAGGAATTGGAAAGTTCTAGCATATGACTATGACAAGGAGTGCCTCAGGGAAAGTTGAAGGGGAAAAAAAAAATCATTGGAAAAAGGAAGTCAAGAAAGTGTAAGGCCAGGGACGCTGGGGTGGTTCAGCTGGTTAAGTGTCCAACTTCGGCTCGGGTGATGATCTCATGGTTCCTGGGTCAAACCCCACATTGGATTCTGTGCTGACAGTTCAAAGCCTGGATCCTCCTTTGGATTCTGTGTCTCCCTCTCTCTCTGCCCCTCCCTCCCCCATGCTCATTCTCTCTCTCTCTGTCTCTCAAAAATAAATATACATTTTAAAAAGAGAAAGTTTGAGGCCATATTTACTTAAAGTTTATCTATATGAGTATTGAAATCCCAAGGACTTTGTGGTAGGATATTGGAAATAATGATAATGAGCCAGGAGCTAAAATCTTTAAAAAAAAAAAAAAGAAGGAGGAGGAGGAGGAGGAGGAGGAGGAGGAGGAGGAAGAGGAGGAGGAGGAGGAAGAGGCAGAGGGGGAGAGGGAGAAGGAGAAGGAAAAGGAGAAGGAGAAGGAGAAGGAGAAGGAGAAGGAGGAAAAAGAAGAAGAGGAAAAAGGAAAAGGGAAAAATATGATAGAGAGACAATATGCTTTGAGGATTAGAATTTGCAGACAGTGGGGGTACAAAGATAGCAGGTACCCGATGATATGAGATTTAAATGCTGGGGATTTTGTGAAAGGAGGAGAGCAAGTGGTTCAACAGAAACATAAGAAATATATGATTTAAAATTTTGTCACAACCTCATTAAAAAAGGAAAAGAAAAATAAGTAAAATTAAGTTCAATAATATGTTGTTTGACTTAAAATATCCAAAATAGTATCATTCAATACACAATAAATATGCAACTTATTAATGTTATATATTACATTTTCTTTCTTTTTTGGTACTTTCTTCAAAACCCAGTGTATATTATTCACTTACATCACATCTCAATTTAGACTACACACATTTTAAGTGCTAAAGAGGCATACATGGCTAGTGGCTACCATATTGGAGAGTAGAGATCTAGAGATATTAATTATATAAGGGTTGTGGTATATATTCAAAGGGTTTCCAGGGCCACCAATTCATAGTTTCTGGTGAAATAATGTACTTGGGGAGAAACCAGGTTTCATTAGATCAAGAAGGTGAAAGAAACATTCAGATAATTAAGGAGGAGAATATAGGGGATGTTGTTTATGACCATCTATGAGTGCCAGAGGACAGTGTAGAAGATTTTCAGGTTTTAGGCAAGGTGATAAATTCAGTTTATGTTGAGGAAGAAGCTGGATTAGAAATTCATTCCTCAGACTTATTTGGGGTTCCCAGTAACTCCCAAAGCAGGTCTTCCTGAGGTTTCTTTTAATTTCTAAAGGTGGTGGGGATAGGGGAGATAGAGAGTAAGATTTTGCTTATTCTCATAGTCTCCTGCAATATATTACTTCCAGTTTCTCTAAAAAACATGTCTCAAGGTAAGAACTATAGAAATGTTAGATTTGCATGCTCCCAAGCTTTCTGCTAATACTATTTATATAGATAATATGTTTTATTTCAAGCCCACCAGATTTGCTAAAGAAAGAAAAATAATAATAGGTACTCACACTGACAGGAACTGTTGACTCCAAGGAGAAGCTCTAAATCACTATAATGGAATGAATATAATGATAATACCTTACCTTTATATGGGCACAGGAATAGATACAAATAAGCTAAACCCTGAGATTGCTAAGGGGATGATATTTCTTGGAAAGTGACTCTAAAGATATAATTTTACTCGAAAATGAACAAACTATGTTGTTCACCAGTTATTCTCACCTGTTGAGCCAAAAGGTAAAAAACCAGAGCTGAGAGGAAAAAAAAAATGTAGAGGAGTCCAATAAGTATTAGAAAAATGTAATGGTTCTAAACCTAATGGAATTTCTCAAAGAACTTTCTAGAATCCTTACCTCAATCAGGTGATTTCCTACACATCAGGGTACAATCATTAGCTGAAGGCCGGGAAGCTCCAAAGGGAATCATTTCTGTGGATTGTGCTCTGTGCATCTACGTATGCAGTAAACTATGTCATTTACTTGCTCTGTTATGGACTGAATTGTGCCACCCTCATTCATCTGTTGAAGCTCTAATCCCCAGTGTGACTGTCTGGAGACAGGACCTTTAGAGAGGTAATTAAGGTTAAATAAGCTCATACGGGTGGGACTCCAGTCCAATAAGACTAGTGCCCTTATAAGAAGAGGCAGAGACACCAAAGACCTTTCTTCCTCCAGGTACAGGCACAGGAAAAAAGGCCACATGAGAACAGAGATAAAAGGCAAGCATTTACAAGCCAGGAAGAGAGTCCTCACTACAACCAACCTGGAATGCACCTTGATATTGGACTTCTAGCCTCAAGAACAATGAGAAAATAAACTTTTGTTGCTTAAGCCACCCAGCCTTCAGAATTTTGTTATGGTAGACATACACTAAGGAGTTTGTACTGTTTTTCTTTATCAGTTGGAATCTTGTAACAACTCCCCAAAGTAGCTCTACAGTTTTAAAAAATTGTTTCCATGAACATTCTCAATTAATTCTTATACTAGTTAGGGCTTCTTGGGTTGCAAACTAAAGAATGTGATTCAAGATAGTGTTGGCAAGAAAGGGATTTCTATTAACCCAAAGACATGAAGGTGAATATGCATCAGGAAGGCATAGGAAGCTGCCTGACCTCTTGCTCATGCCTCATTTGTCTAAATCTGATGCATTTTTCTCTCTCTCCTCTCCTAGGTCTTCTCCTGTTCTTCTGTGATCCATATGGTGAACTTGGGAGTTGTATCTGGGGTTGCATATTATAGATCCAGGCACAAACATTTGGAGTCAGTGAAACAATGGTCACTCCCTTTCCCACAACTCCAGATATCCAGTAAGGGAAGTTTCATTGGCTTACCTTGAGCCACATGCTCACCCCCATCCAGTCAACTATGGCTGAGGGGTGGGGCACTAGGAGGCAGACATCCAAAATAGCTAGTGCCCTACCAGGGGGAGATGGATTAAATCAGGTATCCACCACAAATAAGATATCCACCAAGCTGTCAGAACAAACCAGAGATCAGCCTTACCATCCCCATCCTGTACTCCAGGGAACTGAAATGCTGATTTGTCCAAGGGCACACAAGTTTTAAATGGAATCAAAACAATTGCCTCGGAGTCCACATTCCAAGTCTGTCAACTTCACCACCTGACTAAAATGATATATTGCCTCACCTTCAAATATTTTTAACTGAACTGAGGAATTAGCCTTCAAAATTCAAATATAGATGAAACTGATGATTATTTTAGAAAGTTATATTTCATTCATTGAATTTATGAGGCTGATATTCTTTCAGCAGAATCTAAGTTGTATAAAAATGCAGATTTCTCCCTTAAGTTTTATGTTGTGAATTGTCACATTATATGTGAAGATAGCTCTTTTTTAAAATGCACTGATACTCTATCTTTGGGGTAGTGTGAAAATAAGTACATTTCACAAAAAATATGAGTGATGAACCAGATATTCTTTCTTCTATATTCCTGGGACACACTAGCAAAGAAAAACAGTAGGGAGTCCCCATTACTGTCTCCCTTCTATTTATTACTAGAAGTCAGTGGCATTGCTTTCATTTAATTTATGTTCAGTTCTATGGGAAAAGGTTGTCATTAGTTACTGGAGACAACAATAACAGTAATAGTGGAAGTCACCTTGATAATTCCACTTAAACTCTTTTACTTTCAAAACGAATGTGATAACATCCCATGGGATGTTATTTTTTTCAGAATGGTGATATTTTTCAACAGAATTTTTAATAGGAATAATGCAACTTTAAAATACATACAAAAGTTTTCCTTTTCTTGTGTCTTGTTTTGAAAGGTGTCAAATGGACAGTATCAGAATACTTTTAATATGCTAGTTATAGTACTGTCCTTAGTATCTGTACAAATTTTCTATTGCTAAAAATTTCTACAATATTTTGCCTACATAATTTTCACATTATATCCTCAGTTAGGGAATGGAGACACTGTAAAATCTATAATAAACTCTGTCTTGACTAGTCTATCATATACTACACAAAAGAATGTGTTAACTAGTCCTTTATATACCATGTCGAGTCAATATTCTATCCAATAAAGAATTAAAACTAAAGAGGTACAGCAGACATTCTTTTACTGCCATCCACTGTTCTTAAAAATGAGAGGAAAGCCATTCTAGATTCTGGAGGTACCCCACATGGCCACCCATCCCACAGTCAGTGAAGCAAGCGTTCTCTGTGTTACCTCTTTCTTTTTTTTTTTTCTTTTTTTTTTTTAAATTTTTTTTTCAACGTTTATTTATTTTTGGGACAGAGAGAGACAGAGCATGAACAGGGGAGGGGCAGAGAGAGAGAGGGAGACACAGAATCGGAAACAGGCTCCAGGCTCTGAGCCATCAGCCCAGAGCCCGACGCGGGGCTCGAACTCACGGACCACGAGATCGTGACCTGGCTGAAGCCGGACGCTTAACCGACTGCGCCACCCAGGCGCCCCGTGTGTTACCTCTTTCTTATCTTCTCTTCAAGTGTTCTGTAATCAGCATCTGGTATTATAGACCTTTCTGTCACTCACAATCACATTAGATCCTGTCCAACCCAGCACTAGATGGAAACTGAGAAAGAGATTTTGAAGGGCAGGAAGAGAAGGAAGGTTTCAAAATCCATGTGGTGTGTTTGTACATGACAATGGCATATCTACCAGTCATTTTACACTATTATGACACTTCCTTAAGCTATTTCTTTGCCTTTCTTAGTCTCCAATCTTATTCTCAAAACATTTCTCATTTCTTCTTCCCTTCCTCATGTATGAAACCAGAGGAGGGGTTGATAGTACCTCCAACTACGGATTCTATCAAATGAAATGCCTACTCCCTAAGGCTATAATTAATTAATTAATTAATTATGGACAGCTTTTATATGGAAATCCTTACCCTCGATTCCCCCCACTTACTTTCCCAGTGTTGTTTTCTGCCTGGAACTTATTTTCTCCCTTCTGGGCCATTACAAACCAACATAGGCAACTAGCTCTATCTATATACACAAACATGTACCCCAATCACCCAGTATTCAGACCTCTGTGAATATTAGCTTTATACAGCTGAGAAAAAACCAAAAACATCATTTATGGTGTTTAATCAACTTAATGTCTTTAGGCAGATTTACATTCCCATATTGCTACAGATGAGATATCCTATGTAAAAGCACAAAGTAAACTCTCCTAGGAACTCAAAGAAATTAGAACTAGAAGAAATTCAGAAGTCTCATGGTTCAAACTTCTCATTTTACACATAGGAAATGAAGCCTGGAGAGGTGAAGTAATTTGAACTAGGTCACATAGCTCTTCAGTGTGTGTAGAGGGACAGTAGGGGCGGGAGGCTTGATTTTAAGCTCAAAATGAGTCAAAAGTGGAGTTAAAAAATAGACTGCATGAATTAACAAAGGCTCTCTTATTGTATTTTAGGTAGGTCTTTATGAGGCTCAAGAAGGATAGTAGGAAGCACCTGGTGGGGGTAGGAATTAGGGGTAGACTGGGATCTGTGGCATGTCATTTTACTAGAACCCTCTGAAGCATGAAAAAAAAAATGTCATCTCCTCCTCTTCCTCTCTCACTTGGAAGGGAAGGAGCTGGGTATAAAATTATTCCATCATTCCAAGTCAAAATTGTCCACCTGAGGGATTTTCCTGATTCATGGTGAGGTTATTCAAAGTAGTGGGTTGCCAGGAACCTCTGCAGGAGATTATATGTTTTTGAGGACTCAAGCAATGAGTGGTCAGAGTAAAAGTGTTGATAATGCCCTGGATATTAAGTTGGTTGGTATGGTCACTAATGTTTGATTTTTTATCATGCTCTATAATTTGCATTGTGTTATATAAATGTTTTGTCTTTATCAAATATTTAAAATAAAATAAACTTTTAAAATATAACCAGAGATTCTTAAGGACATTGAAGTTATTCAAGAATGAAAACCACAAATACTTTCAAACATGCAAGTGTTCAGGGCATATAATCTACAAACCCTTTTTGAAAAAAAAAAAAAACTTAAGAATGAAATGCAGCCAATTAAATCATGAATAGAGATAACATTATTATCTGAAAAAAATTATTGGTGAGCATTAAGACATCTAAAACATAGATCCGTGGCTGAACAATTATGAGAATGATGCTAATATTCAATTTTCAACTGAATATGTTACTTTTTGTCTGAATCTCCTCCATAATATTGGGCCAGGGAAATGATCTACTCTAATTCTCTAGGAACTATATACTTTGATTATCCATATTTATTCCCCCAAAGTATCATGCATCACTCTCAGTACAATAGGGCCTTTTCTGAGGAAGTAGCAACTGATGTGTCAGCCATTACCAAGTACTGTGTTTACCCACTCCTCTCTCTCTCTCTCCACCCCTCTCCCATAAGTATCTACATCTATAGCTGTATGTGAGCACACACGCGCTCACACACACACACACACACACACACACACACACACACACACTTTATTAGTTCTTCCACCAAGAATAGAACTCTAATTCTTTAGGAAAGGCTGCAATTAATGTCTTTGAAAGGACTCACTTCTCAACACAGTGGTTTCCAGTTCTACATTTTCCAAATATGAGCCATCTTCTCTCATTGTGACAGAGGGGATGGTTTTAGGATTAAGCAATTCACAGATTCTCACACCACTCACCCAAGACTCCAGTCCTTTTTCCTGTAGTAAATAGCCTGGACATAATGGCCAAAGATGGTATCAGAGACCTGAAATTAACACCAAAGCAACATAGCTGTGGTAACTTTGTGCTAAGCCAAGACTGATAACAAATGCTATAATTAGAGACCACAGGAGCTCCTCCCTAGTGTAGCTTCATAGAACCTAATTTAATGCTGCAAAGACACTAATAATTGGTTGTATCAATCCGTACCTAAAAGTGTGTCTCTCTCCATTCTTTTTGCTCTTATTTGGCATGGCTGATGTTAAAATCAAAATGCCTTCTTTGGAGCACCGGGGTGGCTCAGCCTGTTAAGCATCCGACTTCAGCTCAGGTCATGATCTCACAGTCTGTGAGTTCAAGCACCATGTCAGGCTCTGTGTTGACAGCTCAGAGCCTGGAGCCTGCTTCAGATTCTGTGTCTCCCTCTCTCTCTGTCCCTCCCCTGCTCATGCTCTGTCTCCCTCTGTCTCAAAAATATATACAAACATTAAAAAGTAAATAAATGAAAATAAAACCAAAATGCCGTCTTTAAGTGTGTTGTATCTTACCTAGTCAGTAGAAAGGCTCATTATTAGTAACAGCACAAGATTAACTTCTCAAATTCACCTTGTACGTTACCCCCATTCCCCACCATACAAACATATTCATTTGTATGTGTGTACACATGCATACACAAGCTAGCATCAGTGCACAATATAAAAATCTCCTGGAGGTAGGAAAAGTCAATACAATCAATCCACTTGTTTTTTCCAGATATAGAAGCATGAGTTTTCCCCATATCTCTCTAAATGGTTCTAAAAAACAATAGCTTTGCCCTTTTTTAGTGTCTGTAGTGACAGGATTGTTCTCTGGAAACAGTCTGAAGCCTCAGGCTCCCTTTAATCAGAGGAATGGCTCTTGCCTTTCCTGATATTTCCAATAAAAGGAAAATCCTAACAAGAATATTTATGTACTGATTCTCAGAGAAAGTAACTAAATGATATTTCATCTATAGGTCAAATTCTATTATGACAAAAACTATTTCAATAAAATTTCCCATATAACAAATATACCCAACTGATTACCCTTTATTTCAGAAAATGTTTTATCAAAATTGTAGGATGAGGACCACAGCCAGACTCCTGTAGAGTTCATTGTAATAGGACCTGATTTATTATGAGTCTATAAATGCTCGCATTCACATAAGCTATTCATAAGCTTTTTGCTTTGTTTTCTGTATTGACAGTTTCTCTATCAGGGATAGATGACATCAAAATTATTATTCTCTTTGTGCAGTTCCAAAACACATAAAATTCATTGTTTTTAATCAAGCCATTTCACTTTCCAATTCACAGACTCTTATTTGCTATGAGTCTTGCTAGTCATTAGGATAAATTAGGATGGGTCTACAATTGTAATGATCCTTGCCTTATTAACCTCCTCCGTTTATCAAGCATTGTGATTTAAGAGATATCAGTTCAGCCTACACAGCCTGCAAAATTAACATCAGTCACTTTGGAAATAATCAGAAAGAAACCATTGTAACAACACAGAAAGAAATGCTAAGCATACAGGACCATAGTCAATCCATAAATTTAAATCCTATGGAAAGAGAAAAAGTAGAAATCCATATGCAAACATGTGTGCATCAATCCAGGAATATGCTACTTCAGGTGTGTTGGATCTAGTTACTCCAAACACTGAATTCTAAGCATGTAAAGATCTGGTAATAGGTTTTAAATGGAGGTAGCATGGCTTAATGGACTGAGCTCTAGGACTTAATGGAATCAACGAGTGAATTTTAAAACCTGGTCTGCCACTAAAAGGTTATATCAACTTTAGGAGTCACTTAAATTTTTAGTAGTTTCAGGCTCATTACTTCCAGTCAGTAACAGATGAAATATTGTCTGACAAAATCCAGCTTTTTGTACCTGTTGGAAATGTATTAGAAATGTTTCTTTCTCAATATAGGTCCATATACTTATATTTTTACATTGATATTTCCTCTTTACCTACATGCGTGATTTAAAGGACATACTCATTAAATGAAATTTTACTTTTTACTTCTATTGCCTTTCACACAGTACCTTTGTAAACCTATGGTTGCTAATAAGAGATAAAAACCCTCTTTTCTCACTTAGACAATGGTAAGCATTGAATCACTTAGGGTGATCACTTACTAAAAGGCGGATGTGGTCTGCCTCGTCAAAAAAATTCTATTTTGACATTCTACCAGTCACATTTTCTGGTGCACTAATTATTAGTATAGAAAGATCATTGAATGATGAACAGAATCAATAGGCAACTTCTAATCATCCTGTTTCAGGATAGTCACTTTGTAATCATATTTGATTCCTCACATTCTCCATCCTTGGATTTATGCTAACACATATCATTTGAACCATTGCTTCTATCAATATATCTCCTAGACCAAACTAACAAAAGAAGGAAATTGTAGAAAGTGATTGTGAACATCATGAATAAGACACCTCTTTCTTTGATTATTTATAATTAATTCCCCAAAATATCCATCCAATACACTTCTAGCATCTGTCCTCATAGTGTTACTTGTCTCCTAGTATTTAAAATCTCAGTGGAGTGATCATGCAGAGGTCTAAACTATCTCTCTGCTATTCACTCCATCATTCATGTAGCAAGACTAGTGACACAGAAGTGACTAGTAAAGGAGGAAATCCTTATCTATTGAGCAAATAGACCCATGACCAAATATATGCTAACATAACACAAATATAACAAGTAATGTTTTTTTTATTACTTCCAAAGATTCAGGCACTTAGATTGAGTGCTTTACATAGATTATCTCAGTATATCCTTGTATAACCCTATTGAGAAAGTACTGTAATTATATGACACTGTTCTAATAAAAAACTGAGGCCCAAGATAAATTACTTTCCTAAAATCATATGCTAGAAAGTGGCTAAACATGGAGATAAGAGTATGATACAGGAATCCAAATGGAAGCCTGATGGTTAGAGTGAAACTGCCATAACTGTAATAAACCATATTTAATCTCAGAAAATAAAGTCTTTGCATTTCAAATGTCTCCTTGGTTTTAATGTAGGTCTAAATAAATCTTCTACAAAACCTACTTTGCCTAAGCAGTCTTTTCCTGTGGATTCATTATCTTTTTTTAAGTTTATTTATTTATTTGTTTTGAGAGAGAGAGAGAGAGAGAGAGAGAGAGAGAGCGTGCATGAGCAGGGGAAGCCAGAGAGAAAAGGAGAGAAAAAGAATCCCAAGCAGGCTCTGCAATGTGAACACAGAGCCCTAATTCAGGGCTCAAACTCATGAACTGTGAGATCATGAGGTGAGCTGAAATCAAGAGTTGGATACTTAACCAACTGAGCCACCTAAGCACCCTCTGTGGATTCATTCTTTGGTAATGTGAACACCTTCATGTCCTGTCCTATCGTGTCCCAAGTAAAGGAAGAAGACTGGAGGAAAAGAAAGGAGAAAGTGACTAGCATTTATAGAGTACTTACCTTTTGAAGGCATTAGAGCAATGTATATTAATA
This sequence comes from Prionailurus viverrinus, assembly GCF_022837055.1. Classification (NCBI taxonomy): domain Eukaryota; kingdom Metazoa; phylum Chordata; class Mammalia; order Carnivora; family Felidae; genus Prionailurus; species Prionailurus viverrinus. Next base: position 125,398,231 of record NC_062569.1, on the reverse strand, counting down.
AATACTTAAGCAACTCTAATATATAGGAATTATCAATTCCAATTTACTGCTGAAGAATTTAAATCTCTGGTTGAGTCCCAGAGATTATCCTGGTTGGGATTCAAGTCTACATCTCTTTTAATTTAAAAATATTCATGTTCTTTTCACCACATTAAAAAAATGTGGTGGCAGTGGCCACCCCCACTGCCAACCCCAGCATACAAAGTTAAAGCCATTTGCTCACTTTAAACTGAAGTTTTGTTTCACTTTATAGACTTGATAGAATTATTCTGAAGGAATAATTTCACTGCCTAAGATGCAGTGTCTCAAATTTCTAGTTATAACAATGGTTAAAATGAGGGTTATGGATCAAAAAGAGTTCATTTGACCATATAATCCCTGTTATCTATTAAAACAGATTATATAAATTGCACTCAGTAAGGCAAAGCCGTACCATTATTTGATTTGCAAAAACAACACACGTTCACTCTTCAAAACACAAAAAGATGGCACAGGCTTTGGCAGAATTATGTGCAGATACCATAGCTAATACTTTGAAAGAAATCCAAACTGATCACAAAGCCTTTTAGAAGACCATAATTAAAAAAAGAAGAAGAAAAGAATATAAGCAATGTTAAGGGAGATGAAAAATACACACGCTGATCAAATTAGTCTCGGAATCTAGTATTTAGTTGATAAAATAGCTTTATTTTAGAAACCTTCAGGAAATGAATGGATGGCAAGGGTTAATACAAATGTGACCTTCATTAATGGAGAAGAACAGCATCAACTCTGTCGACAATTAATCTTTCAACTGTGTTTGAGTAAGGCGACCGACCCCTCTAAGTCCGTACCCTTAATAATACTGTGCAATGTTCCTATGTGCTACCACCAGTGTTTGATGGGAATAAACTGAGAATGACTAGAAAGATCTGCCAATTTCTTTATGTGCAGAGTAACACCAACCTTAATTAGACAGCTGGGAATGGAACCCTAGCTGGAATTTTGCACTGGTGACCATGAATCGGGGACACTGTCTTTGGTAGAGTGACAGCACAAGCAGAGCCCTGAGTACCTTAGATGTGAAGATCTTAAGAATACAAGAATTTCTTTGCTTTGATTATAACTGACTAACCAAAAGGATGGCTAAAACCACTTTTTTGCCTGGACCAAATGCAGACATTTCTCAAACCCTCAACAGTCCTCATTTAAAGTTGGAAAAGCCAATTAAGCCCCTAGAAGCTGTGTCAACCCAGAAGCTGCACATGAAGTCAAAGGTGGCAAGATAAACACAATTTGATATTCATAATCATTCATAACTCAACATCAGAAATTATATACCCCATGGACCGAAGACACCCTTATGCAGTCCAGGGTTGTGCAGGGATGTCAGTTGAGCAGGTATATCAACCCAGAGTTGATGCATGTGTCAGTTTTCCAGATAATAGTATGGGGCAACGTCCTAGGGATATTTTGGAAGAATACCAATTATGGCAACTGGTGATTCAACATATTCTTGCCCTTCTGTTCTTGATAAAGATTTCTTTCGGTAAGCCTCACTCAACATATTTTCAAAGGAAAGGCACCAGGCTGTCCATTGTAGACAACCTCCCAGGATAATTATAATGTCTCAAAAATATAAGTTGGCCCTTCTTGCTAAGGATAATTCTATCAGAAACATGTGTTGCTGAAAACACTATGGACTTATATAACAGAGACCTAGATCTATGCTCCAATCTGCCACAAACTGGCTTCTTACCTCATTGGTAAAATGAACCATATCAATAGTATTAAGTGACTCTATTCAAGTAAGCTTTTAGAAACAAAACATGGTAAATAGCAAACACATATATGCATGCATGTACATATACACAAATATATTGAATTGCTGCTTCAAGGGAAGCAAAAATGAAGGACGCATCATCTACATACTCCTCTAAAGTTAGTCTCTAGGACCCCTCAATAGAGATTCTAAGGTAGCTAAAAGCTACTTGAAGTTGATATTATTTACAAATGTGTTACCATAAGACAATGTGTTTTTAACAATATCAAACAATTTTTTCTAAATCTGACTTTGGATGGGGCAGCTGGGTGGCTCAGTTGGTTCAACATCCGACTCTGGATTTCAGCTCAGGTCATGATCTCACAGTTCGTGGGTTCGAGCCCCATGTCAGTCTCTGCTTCTCTCTCTCCCTCTCTCTCTCCACCTCCCCTGCTTGCTCTCATTGTGAAAATAAGTAAATAAACTTTTAAAAATATATTTAAATTTGACTTTTGATACCCCAACTACACAAAGTACATATTCAACAGTACTTTCTGGAAAAAAAAAAAAAAAACGTGGGGAAATTAGTGATTCCTTACAACATTTTAATCTAATTCTATCAGTTTAACGTTCATTAGAGGAATCACAAAATTTCACTGATTTATAAGAGAAAACTGAGTAGAAACACAAACCAATTGAGCCATAATTCTGAGTGTGAATGAATTCAGTGTAGGATTCAATCTTTATGAAAAGGAAAATAATTACAAGGAACTATCAAAATAGGCTTGAAAAGAACAAAATTACTTACAGGTAATGTCAAGGCTAAGAGAAGCAAAGTCAGATCTAATCTTCCCTTGTGTAAAGTCACTTCAGAGAGGGAAGGATTTCTATCTCCTCCGTGAGTCAATGAATCTGTAACCAGATGAAATCCCTTCACCTTAAGGTGGGGTCCTATATCTCACTTGTGCAAGTAGAATGACTCAGATGGTTATGGCTAAAGGCTTATATTACCAATGAGAATGTCTACAAGGTTCACTATTCTCAAATAATTAGAGAAAAAATAAGAAATTAAAAAATTAATATAAAGTTACTTTCAGAAAGGTAAAAAAAAAAATTCTTGAGCGTTATTGGAGACCTCAAACTGATTAGTCACAACAGATCTACTATTTATTACATACAAGGAATAGAAATTATGAGGTAGTCCTGGGAGTGTGAGGCCCAAGAAACATTGTTTTGTATACAATGATAAATATATGGATAATAAATATATTAATCATAACTAAATATATATTAAATATAATATAATATATTTAATATAAATATGAAATATTAATAATATAATGAATATATAGATAAATCCTGGTTATCTGAGAAAACTAAGTAATTACATTATGATGGGAGGTTTATGATATTAGAAAAGGAAGAGAAAATGCAATGATTTCATTAGTCAAAGGGAGCTAATCCCAAAATACATCGATTATGTTCTTGGTTCTGCCAGATCCTGGGCAAACTTCAATGGAATAAATACTATAATATTCTAAAACTGATGTGAGCTAACTTTCAACCTTTACCTAGGTGTCTAACTTCTCATTAAACTAGCAAAGTTTTTTTGTTTAATTGAATGCCCAGAGGAAGTTTATTACTGTATTCAGCTTATGAAAATCTGATTCAAAATAGATACAGCTCCCTACTCAAGGCACTTGCCTTATAATTTCTAGTTTATTAATTTATCCTCATTACTGTCATTTCCATTTTATGTGTGAGGAAACTAAGAGACAAAGGTTTTGGTTCACTTGTTTAATACAGCATATGGTATATGTGATGTCAAAAGAAAGACATTCCAGAGAAGGCAAAATATGAATTGAATATTAGAAAACAGAGAGAAGATTGCCTGGTCAAAGAGAAATGACATGAGGAAGACTTTCTGACCAGATGAAGCTGCTTCTGGGCTTTTGAACAGAGAGAGACACAGACAGAGAAAAAATAATATTTCAGAGGCTGTGTATTATTGGAGAAAAAAATATTAAAGTGTAGCAACAGAAAAAGTTAGTCTGGCTCTGTGTCATGAAATGTTTTGAAGGCCAGGGTCAGAAACATACATTTTTCACTGTAGATCACAGAGGAAACACTACAGGATTTTAAGCAAGGATATTTGTATTTCCAAAATAATATTTCTCATTAAAATGTTGAAAATTGTTGATAGGCAACAATTCTGAAATTAGAAAATTTTATTATAGGGTTCTTTTTCTTGCCCCATCTTCATTCAGATATCACTGGTATACAACATTGTGTAAATTTAAGGTGTACAATGTAATGATGGTATATCTCCATAATTGCTTGGGTATATATGTGAAAATATTTAAGATCTACTCTCTTAGCAACTTTCGAGTATATAATACATTATTATTAACTATAGTCACCATACTGTATGGTCAATTCCCAAAAGTTACCATCTTATAATTGGAAATTGAGAACCAATGATCAACATCCTCACATGTCCCCCCAGCCCTTGGCAACCACCATTCAATTCTGTTTGTATGAGTTCAGCTCTTTTAAATTCCACATATAAGTAACACCATATATCATTTGTCTTTGTCTACTTGACTTTTTTCTCTTAGAATAATACCCTCAAGGTTTATCCATGTTCTTGCAAATGACAGGATTTATTTCCTTAATGGCTGAATAATATATACCTACCTACCTACCTACCTACCAACAAATATACCTATCTAATCTCACGTTTTCTGTATCCTTTCATCTGCCAATGAACACTGAGGTTGTATCCATGTTTTGGCCAAAGTCAGTAATGTGGGTGCATAGGTGGAGGGACTAGATGCACATGCACACCACATGCACAGCACACACACAGCAGTGGGATTCATCTTTGAGGATCTAGGCTGGCATCTTGCACTCACATAGCAGGTTACTCCCACTGTGTGACTGATAATGGTAGCCTCTGCCCTTCTTCCTTATTCCACACCATCTCTAAATATCTCAGCTTTGCTGGTCTCTGGATGTGGTGAAAATGAAGTCAGTCCTTCATGCACTGCCCCCAAATCCTGGGAAAGTTGGTTGCTCACCCTATTCTTCCTTTCTGGAGAAGGAAGCTCTTTCCAGCCTGAGTTGCTTCTTAGAACCGAGTTCTTTCCTGGTGCTAAGCAGTACCAGCCTAAGAAATGGGATGATACAGGCAATATAAAACTGTTCTTTCTTACCTTTTTGTGGAGTTATTCTCAGGTTTTTAGTCATTGTGTTGCTACAGTTTCTTAGGTGGACTCTAGAGCTCTCCCAGAGCTATATTTGTTTGTAGATAGTTGTCCAATTGATGTTCATTGTAGTGGAACAGTCTGTAATCTCCTATTCTTCCATGTTTGTGACATCACTCCATATTATGTTTATTGATTTGCATACATTGAACAATCCTTACATCCCAAGGATAAATCACATTAGACCATGGAGGATGATCCTTTTAATGTGCTGCTGAATTTGGTTTGTTAATAGTCCATTGAGAATGTTTGCATCTGTATATATCAGGGATATTGGCCTATAATTTTCTTTTCTGGTAGTATACTTATCTGGATTTGGTATCAGGGTAATGCTGGCCTCACAAAATGAGTTTGAGAGCATTCCTTCCTCTTCAACTTTTTGGAGGCATTTGCGAAGGATATGTCTCTATTCTTCTCTAAATGTTAGGTAGAATTTACCCATGAAACCATCTGGTCCTGGGTTTTTCTTTGTTGGTAAATTTTGATTAGTAATTCAATCTTCTCTCATTGGTCTGTTCAGATTTCCTATTTCTTCATGATACAGTCTTGGTAGGTTGACTGTTTTTAATAATACATGCATTTCTTCTAGGTTATCTAATTTGTTGGCATATAATTGTTCCTAGAGTTTCTTATGATCTTTTTGTAGTTGTATGATTTCAGTTGTAATGATTCCTCTTCACTTCTGATTTTGAGTCTTTAATCTTTCTTTTCTTAGTCTAGCTAAAGACGGCGATTTTGTTTATCTTTTCAAAAATTCAGCTCTCAGTTTCACTGATCTTTTCTATTATTTTTCTGGACTCTATTTCATTTACTTATGCTCTGACCTTCGTAATTTCCTTCCTTCTGCCAACTTTGTACTTAGCTGCTTCTTCTTTTTGTACTTCCTTGAAGTGTAAATTTAGGTTGTTTAACATCTTTTTTTTCTCCTTAATGTGGGCATTAATTGCTATAAACCTCCCCCTAAGAACTGCTTTTGCTGCATAACTGCTGGCATGCTGTGCTGACGTGTTGTCTTTCCATTTTTATGTTAAGATATTTTTTTATTTCCTCTTTTATCTTTGATCCATTGGTTTTTCAGAGGTAAAAGGCTATTTCCATAATCCATGCATTAACAATACCTGATTCAGGACAGATGCAGAAAAGGTGACAGAATTAAAACATATGGAGGAAAATAAATCAATAGGACTTAATAATGATTTGACACGGGTAAGAAGGAGAAGCCAAATGTGATTACCAAGAATCTTGTTTCTAAGTAGAAGAGCAAGTTGCATAGCAAAAGAATACAGAGCAGGTACAGATTTGGTGTGACAAAAATGGTGCATCCCGAGTTTAGGCACATAAGTTTGATAAACCTCATTGCTCTGGCAGGTGGCTTGCTGTTATTTTGTGAGCCTCTGTAATTGATCTGGGAATTTAGAGCATAGAGGTGATTTGACATTCTGATTGGATATTTCTTTTGTGACCTCAACAGGGGCTTTAAAGTGGTGAACCAAAAACATGACAAAGAACTACCCTAGAGTGTAGCCTTTTTGGAGTCTTGAATAAATGGCTAGTGTGTTCATCAGGGTCTCTCCACTCTACGTCCTCAGCTCTCCAGTCTCTACCATCACTGTTCAACTCATAGAATATTTGTTCAACTGACAGCCCCTGGTAACGGGCCTCGTAGAGTCTTGAAATGTGCAGGACAGCTTACAGTTCATTCATAGATTGGAGGCACCATTATGCTAGTTTCTAGACTATTCTCTGTGATAATCTGCCCTGAAAATTATGGCTGCCTCAGCAGCCTAAACTGACCTGTTTATCTCCATCCAGTGAAACTACTGTCCTCTGCTTGGGCTCCACTTCCTGGACCAAAGTTTGAGAAGTATCTTCAGGCAAAATGCAAAGCAAATGTGAAGCTTATTTTCTAAATTCCCTTTCCATTAAGGATCACAGTCCTATCCAAAATTTTGTTCAATATTTAAAGAAGTTGCTTTATTTATTTTGTCCAGTTTCATACTTCTTAATGGCAGAAGGGCAACCTATTATTCTGTTATGTTCAGAATCCCACAGTATAAAAATTTTAACAGATACTACTTAATTACCCTCCCTAAAAGTTCAACAGGCATTTAGATAATCTGTACAGAGTTTTCAAAATGCAAGAAAAACAAAAAGGATTAAGTTCGTAATTATTTCATTTTAATATTATTTATTATTATAATGTAAAAATATCAATACTTAGTATTATTAAGTTTTTAACTTAAACATTTACTCTGTACCTGTGAAATGCTACAGGATGGAAATGTAAAGAAGAGGTATATTGCAAGGACTTCTCAAAAATACACTTGGTCTACTTGGAAAGGACATATCCACACAAGCAATTTTAAAAAGTGATCAAAGAGGATAGGATATGAAGCAATGCATGGTGACTGATAAAGAAAGACATGAGATTAAGCTCCAAAATAGAAGATAATGTTTATATGTAATGGGATTAATTTTCCATCATGTCTCATTCCTAGAACATCCTCTACAATCTAAGGATGGAAAAAACAGGCTGGATAAAACAGGCTATATTTAAATCCTCTTTGTGTCACTCCTAGGAGTGGGGAGAGCAGGAAAAACATCACACCAGCATTTATCAAAGTCTATTTCACAAACTGCAGGGCATTCCTCATGGAATAGTTTTGAGATATTCACAAAGGACTCAGGAATTGTGAAGTCAGTGAGAAATCCTATGATAAAATCTCCTAATTAATGTGTTTTAATGCAGTATTTTACAAACTTGTGAAACAGAAAAAAATTATCCAAATATATAAATTAATATGATCTATACTGACATATGATTATTACGGCACTAAAATAATATGAGTAATCTTTGAAACATAGTTTGACAAATCCTGCATTATGTTACTCAGACGTGCTATGAGAGACTATTTAAAGAACAAAGCCTGTGGACACCATGATGCAGCTTTCTCCTGAGTCAAACTGACTAGTGGGGCTACTGAAAGATTCTACATTAAATGGTCTCCAAGACTAGAAAGATAACAAAGCCATTGACCCTGTAACCAGACATCTCAAAAGGAGACACATGAGAACTATGTTTAGGCAGATGGACACACTTTTCACAGAGTAACTTAGAAGTTAGCGTGCAACAGAGAAATTGAAGTCAGGGCATATTATTCCAGTATCGAAAATTCAAAGGTCAACAAACAAGAAGACAAATTGCAGTATTCGGGTGAAACAGGGCAGCATGCCTCTTAGTCAGCAATATTATGGAAGGTATATCTGTACTAATGGAAAAGTCAGAAACAGGATGGTGAAAAGATCAGTGTAGTAGCAACATCAGCAGCCCAGTTAGACCTTTTTATTAAGAAGAAAATAGAGTAGAGACTTAAGGAATACAGAAAAGATTGTGATGGGATCCACCATTGAGCTCAAAAAAGATTTCACAGCATATATTACAACCATCAGGTGCAGCAGGGGATGGCTAGCCTGAAGAATAGTAAGAGAATAAAAATAGAGATTTTCCTCTTAAGAACCTGTAGCTCAAAGTTTATTAATCATGAAAAAATTAGTGATTTACTAGAGGAGTCAAACTGGTGTTGATGACATATAGGTATAAATTATTTGCAAACCTATATTGCTTAGCTAATTACCTCATAGGTTATTCTCTCTCATTAATTCATAATTTGTTATTATTCATTGACCACTAATATGTAATTCTGTTGTAATTCACATCTAGGTTGATGTTAAAATGGAAATGTTTAAAATTGGGTAAAGTTCAGTCATGATCTTGGTGCCTGGATAAAAACCAACCTTGACTATGTCTAGGAAATGATAGTTAACCAGGTAACCTGCCTGTATTTACTTTATTAACTGCTAGATATTTGTGTCTCATACTTTACCATCAAAGAAACATGGTGATGTTGAAATATCTTCAATAAAATATGGGTTTAAAGGCATTTTTCAGGGTGGTAGCCTTGTGCTGAGTTTTGATTTTATAGGTGTAAAATATGATGAACATCTAGTTATACCATTAAAAAACAGATTTGTGTCCTAATTATTAGTGCAATACTCTAAAACAATGATGGGCCAACATGAAAGTTGTCTTTGCATAGAAAAAAGCTACACTTTCTAGGAAACATTTCTTGATCTTTTGCTTTTTGTTGACTTTTTTCCAGTTACACCTGTTATGAAACGGAAAAGGAACTGTTATGCTTGCATTTTTTAAAAATTTCAATCTGGCTAAATGTATCTAAAATATTCACAAAATTAAGCTTTTTCAGTATAAAAAAAAACATGGTTTCCTAAATTGTTTACAAGAGTGACTGTATGCCGATGGAGATATTTTGAGCACAAGGTGCAGCAGAATTTTAAATAACTTCCTCTCTCTCCTCATCAGTGTCTATATGATTTCTAATCATTCCTCCACACATCAGCTGTGATGAGAATGAATCCAGGTGTGATGAACGTGATGTTCTTTTTATTCTGAAGGACGTTTATTTTTATTTATGCCATTGTGTTTAGGCTTTTCAAGCAATATTTAGAACAAATAGGCATACAAAGCTTCTAAGTTAAACCTTCTGCCAGCTCCATTTCTGGAGTTGGGACAGGATTTCTTCCTGTTTGGATAAAGGTTTCTAACTGGAATGGCATGAGTGAGGCCAGAATACTAATTCTCAAATTGCCCTGCGTCTGCTGTGTTGTAAGGGAATATTTTCTCCGTGGTTCTATCTGAAGTTCTAAAACTCTCTAGAAAAATTGAAAAGAAGAAAATACATATTTCCCAACATCAACTTCTGTTAAAAGAACAACTTTTCAAGCACAGATGTAGATCCATAGATAGAGCTGTTATGGCAAGAGGAACTTTCTGTAATTATAGGTAATCATGCAAACCCCCTTGGAACACAGATTCCATTTCATTTTTTGTTCCTGAGATTACAGAGACTTGGGGAAAGGGGTATTTTCACTTATCAAGCTAACAGCAGATATTCTGAAAAGCTTAGCATATTTTTTATTAAGCATGCATTTGTTCACTAAACAAGTTATTCTTGCTTATTTTCTTTTTTTTTTTTTTTCAATGTTTATTTATTTTTGGGACAGAGAGAGACAGAGCATGAACGGGGGAGGGGCAGAGAGAGAGGGAGACACAGAATCGGAAACAGGCTCCAGGCTCTGAGCCATCAGCCCAGAGCCCGTCGCGGGGCTCGAACTCACGGACCGTGAGATCGTGACCTGGCTGAAGTCGGACGCTTAACCGACTGCGCCACCCAGGCGCCCCTTGCTTATTTTCACAAGATAATAATTTTGAAACTCAATCCGTCCACAAGTCTAATGCTTCATATTTGGTGCTGTGCAAATAAGAAGAATAAACAAGAGCCAACTGAAGAAATAAAGCTGAATGTTAGGAGCCCACTTGATGACACCCAGGAAATGGTTATATTTGATTGATACTTATTAAAGCTCCATGTTTAAGTCTATTAAGATGCATTTCATTACCTCTGCCATATGCAAATCGGCTTTCAAACTTTCCACAGTAGCAGGATTTATTGTACAGTTCAAAGAATGATTGTATCTGCCTTCTGGGCTTGGTATGGTCTAATTTCATCATATATACACAAACAGGATTTGTTCTTGGAGTAACACTGGGACAATTTCAGAGCTATAAGTCAGGTGCTTGATGAGCTCCTGAAAATATTTGTTTAGTATTCCGAATAATACATATAATTTACAGTGTTATCCTGAGATAACGAGGAAATGTTATTTAAAATAACAGCTTACTTAGTAAACAGAGGTTCCAGAGGAGATACTACCCAGCTATCACGAGGCACCATACATTCATTTTAGGTAAGCCCATATCTATAACTCATGTCCTGAGAAAATTATGAATATTGTTGTGAATTGGCTGACATTCTGCTCAAATAAGATTTCTCTAGCAGCTACAAAAATGCAAAAGAATTAATTGCTTTAAAAATGATTTATTGCATTGATAAAAATTACATTTTACTTGAAGGGAAGCTGGCGGGGGGGGGGGGGGTGGAAACTCTTAAAGGCCACCAGCAAGGTATAATCAAAATATGTTTGAAATAATTATAATGTAAACCATTCAAAATATGTCCACGTTCATCAAAGGTTAGATTATACAGAGATATTACTTACACATATCAATATTCACATGAATTTTTAAATCTTAATTTTTTAATTTAATTTATTCTTTCCCAT